>NC_139344.1:38453457-38780957 GCF_055883805.1 Amblyomma maculatum
GAGTGCATTGTTGAGTTATGGTAGTATATTTTATGAAATATTGAGAGGCGGGATAGTTTTCTACGAGTAGGTAACAGCGGGAGATGTAAGTAGGCCTTCATATTAGTAACGCTGGCTGTCCTTTGATAGTTATTGAAGATTTTTTAGAGGTATTTCTTTCCCATTTCCACTTGTAGTGATATGGTTCCTTGATCTGAGGCTACAAAGGTGACAAACGTCTTTTTTGTTTCACGTGTACTGTCTTAGATACTCAGAGCCATCTATGGTTATCTGTTTCGCAGTAATCCATTTATGCTTGCACCATTGGCAATAATAGTGGACTTTTCTGCTATAAGGAACATTGTGACGAACGTGATGACCTACCAACATTGACTGACACATGCACAGTTCATGTAAGGATCCTTACATAAACTTGGTCTCCGTGAAAATCGATTATAAATAAGCCTTGAATTGCGCAGCAAAATACAAATTCTACAGGTGTGACCGTGGAACATGAGGGGCAACAGTTTTAATCGCAGTCGCTGATCACATGGTTTTCTCTAACGCTTCTATTGTTTCACACCTGGAAGCAATTTTTATGGACATACTGTTTTTGTTGCATGTGATCACTCTCCGTATTTATAGAATTGTTTTCCGTCCAACCTGCATAACGTTCTAAGCAAATTTCACGATAGGTTTCAATCATCGCCCACATTCGTCCTAGGTGATCATTACGTGTAACACGCCTCTTCCGCTAGTAAATCAAATCAAATCAAATCAAATCAAATATTTATTGCTCCCATGTTCTCAACAGATGGAGGACTACGAAAAAAAAAGGGGGGGGGGGGGGGGTGCCAATAGGCGGCTTGACGAGTCCGCAGCCACATATATAAGGCGGTGTCTGGAGAGCACACAAAAACAACAACAAAACAACGGCAATAAACAAATCAATACACTTGGTCGGCGCAGAAAAAGGGGAAAGACTCCGGCTAGATTAAACAAACACCAAGATTAAAAAACAAACCGTTTTGTCAGTCTTCAAACGTCACTTTAGGTTCAACAGCAGATTAACTGAAGAAATCTAAATAAACTTACTGACAATAGTTAGACTGGCTGACAAACGTTCCATGTCAGAATTCAAGCGTTGTATGGAGACCTTCCTGTTTTCTCCACGTCTAGTAGCACAGTAATGCTCATTGTTCTCTAATTGGGGCAATACATCCAGGCTATGCATATTACTTTACATCTCATATTTAAATTACTATTCAGATGGCAGCGGTATATTTTGTGAGCTGTAATGTGATAAACGTCAGCGCATCAGAGTGCATCTCGTTTCTTAACAAGGGCTCAGACTTGAATCTCTGTCAATTAGTTAACAGTCCAACCCGTATTACTGAGCCCAGCTCCAGTATTCTTGACCTAATACTAACGACTCCGGACCTTGTTATCTCACTTTCACTTCTAGTTTGAGGAATCATTAGATTATTAATTTTAATATGCATAATGTCAAACCTCGGCAGAAAGGAGCTACAAAACTTATTAGGGACTATGGGGAAGGCGATTATGCTTCTATTAACGTAAAACTAGCACGCTTTTCAAGAAATTGTTTCTTAGTTTTCTGAACCATCAATGCAGGAAAAATGACTAGTATTTTAATCCAAAATAAGGGGCCTTACTAACCGATTTATTCTCAACCAGCGGTAGTACACCCTGGCTTACGTCATCACTGGGGAACTACTGAACAAAAAGAAATGTATCTTCCGGAGAGTCAAGCTATCTAAGAGCAAAGAACAGTGGGAGGCTTATCATCGCGTGGCAGCGGCGTACAGGAACCCCCATGCAATTTCCAAACAGAAATTTTGGAAAGCCCATTCATTACCTTTGAAGCTAGTTTAAAACCCGAGCAGACTTTAGGATATCGTTTCCGACGACAGCAAGGAGATCGCGTTACTCGTTTCTGACAAAGCTGTCGTTCCCGCGGAAATTGCTGTCCTTTGTTGAATAATGTATTTTCATTGCCTTTTGTTAGAAATGTTCCATCCATTATTCCTATTGTTTAGAAATGTTCTTACCCTCCTATAAACCTTTATGTATAGACTGGTCTGGAATATGCCATTTAATACATGAACTTAAGCTCTCTTCCTCATCAGGTGACGACTGCGTTTACGCAGTGTTTTTGAAAGACGCTGAAACATATTGTTCAATATTATGATCAAGTTTTTTTGTTGTTTTTTTTTTCACTCTCCTTGGCATGTGTTGAACATCCGGATGACTGCAAGGCTGGGGTGGAAGAGGGAAGTGTTCAAGTCAGATGACGCCCATTCTCTTACGAATTACAGACATATCTCATTAATAAGCATTCCCTGCAAACTACTGGAACATGACATCTATAGCCATATTATAACTTTTCTTGAAGCAAACTCTTTCTTTTGTACTCAAAAACACAGTTGTTGAGAATAACATTCATGTGAATATCAGCTCGTAACCTTCATAAATGAATTGTTTCGGCTCTTGATTAGTCATTATTTATTGACGACATTTTCTTTGACGTCGCAAAGGCCTTTGACACTGTTTTCCTACTGCTCCGTAAAGAAATCAAACTTAATCTTGGCCCTAATATTTTAAAATGGATTGCTTCTTGTCGAACCGCACCACATTTGTAACTGCTAACGGTCATAACTCTCATTCTTGCGATGTAACCTCTAAAGTTCCGTAGGGATCAGTGACCGGGCCGTTGTTCTTTCTCATACATATCACCGACCTGCCTAATAACAGTTTTGCGACAATTGGGTTGATTATCGTAAAATAGCAAACCTTGCAGACCCCTTTACCGTTCAGTCCGACCTTAATGAGATTTCTTCCTGGTGTAACACTTGGCTAATAAAACTCCATGTCACTTAAAGGAAGTCCTTGAGGGTTTCCTGTCATACATCTAGTGAACAACATTGTGATTACACAATGATTCTCTCCATTAACCCAGGTTTCCGCTTATAAATACCTTGGTGTGCAATCTCTAGTAATCTGGCAAGCACACGCGGACTGAAGTAACGCCAACCGAACACTTGGGAAATAATGACAGAATATTTCCAAGATGCCCACTAACTTGAAACTTCTACTTTACAAAACACTATACAGGCCAAAATTCGCTTTTGCATCGTCAGTATGGAACCCGCACCTTCACTCGCTAGCTGAACAAGTTGAATCTATCGCCTTGCCGTCCATTCCATTCTTTCTATAGCTATATACTTGAACTGAGAGCGTAACTCTTAAGAAATCAAACCTAAACTTGCCTGATCTTTCAGTAAATCGCAGAATTTTATGTACATGTCTTTTTCATAAACTCTGTCATTACAATCCTCATCTCAGAGATTCGCTAGTTGCGCCGCCATCATACATTTCATCCCGCAGCGACCGCCAGTTCAAGGATGACGCGCCCGTCACTCGCCCCAACTTGCACTCAATTTCATACATTCTTAAGACATACAAGGAACGGAACCACGTTTTTGCCTTCATCGCCTTCATTACAAATGTCGACTTTTTGAAAAGTGCTGATTATGATTATATTTTGTAATTCTGTTGTAATAATTCCGCTCATGTGATTTAATATTTTGACTCACTCCTCTCTGCAATGTTTCGGCCCCGAGTGTAAATAAATAAACACATTCTTTAGCTGAGAAACGCACTCCGTTGAGTCTTGATTTCGACTCGAGAATTACGAGAAGTCCGCCCGCCAGAGGGACTCTAACAAGTAGTCTTGTTTCCACTAATCACGCGGCTCTCCTATAATAAAATAATTCTACTGAATCTGTGCCGAAACACTTTTCGGCACGGTCAGGATTAAAGAGGTGGCCACGAGAGAGGGCTTTTTCTCGGCTGCCAGAGAAAGGAAATGCTAGTACGCCACATTTCATATTGCGCAACCAACATATTGTTACGGACGAGGAAGAAGCGGGCAGTGGCGCGGGCAGGAGCGCTCCTGCCCGCACCACTGCCCGCTTTTCACCGGTGCCTCCAACCAAATGTTACGGGGTGGCAAGCCGATGAACATAAAGAACAGAGAACAGAAAAATGATGTTCGATGACGGCGAGATGATTTTTAATGAATCCCAGCAGGCCTGGCGCGAGCGCTCCTGCCCACGCCGCTGCCCGCTTCTTCCTTGTACGTAACAATATGCCGACAAAAAATTGGATTTGTGAGCTTCGGAGGGATTGGCATCGCCCCCTTTTTACCTCCAGCGCATCTTACTCTGCTGAAAAAGACAATGTTTGCAGCGAATATCGTCCAGATCGAGCAACCTTTTTTATTTACATCGCGATGCCTCGTAATGAGCTTGTATCAGAAGGAACTCAGTGCCTTGGAGAAAACGAGCATCACTCGTAAACAAAAGTAATGCAAGAAAAATTTTGAAAAAGAAATTATAAGGTTTGACTCTTCTAAGCCTAGATATACAGAGCGAAAAGCTCTGCTGGATTTTCGGACGCGGCATGACGACGCCGCGGAAGATTTGACGCACTCTGTTATGTGCGCCTCATCCAGGCCGAAGCTGGAGGAGACACCGTATTTGACCTTGGAGAAAATCGAGTAGTAGAGTTTTTCGCTCAAACGATGTTTGACAGGTGCCACCGGTTTCGAAAGAAAGAGAGAGGAACTTTTTCGCGGAGTAATTCGAGCCTCCCGGGCCCCCTGGGTCCCCGTACGTCCTCACCACACTCAAATGTCCATGCATAAAGCATCAATGACGCTGGCAGTGCGGCTGGCAACGATCTTCCACCTTGTCGGATCCGGGGAGAGTAGTGAGGTCTACCATTCCTCCCATGTTTGAGAAGAAGCCGTACAGCTAGGTTATAGGAGGATATGAGTCAGGTTGTATTTGTGTTCACTGCACAGGGGGCAGGAAAGTGAGTTGAGAGAAGGAAGGGCGTATAGGCATGGTCTGCATTTGCAGACGGCGTCGCAGCTACTACTACCTGGTAGTGAGAGAAGAGTCGGGAGTGGGTATATTTGCCTTTCGACACGAGCATTCGCAATGAGTTCAGCGAAGGTGCATGTACGCTCCTTTAGGAACCCCGCACGAGGTCTTCCTGTGCCCGGTTTTTAGACCGCAGGGCTAAAGAATCGGCGGTCTCATTGCCGGGATTTCCAGAGTGCGGGAGCTCCCAGATGAACTCAGTGCTGCAGGAGAAGCGGGGGGGGGGGGGGGGGGGGGGGGGGGGGGGGGGGGGGGGATCAGTATTTGGTAGATTGCAGAGCCCTGCGGTCAAGGTGAAACTCTTGCCAAACTTGGCCCCGTCAGATATGGAGTAGTTGAGCTTCTCGCTCCAAAAGGAGAGCCAGCGTTACGGTAATGACTTGTGCTCTGAAATACACTTGCAGTGATTATAGTAAGTAGAGTATTGCAGTGTTCCGCCCTAACGTCGAAACATATTCTGATGCTGACAGATGTTCGGGCTTTGCGGTCATATCAGTGCTGGAGGAGAAACAAGGACAGGCTAGGAGGATATGAGCCATTGCACAGAGGGCAGGTCTTCGATTGGAGCACAACACATTTCTCAAGAGAACAAAAATTACTTTCACGGAGCTTTAAATGCTAAGGAATATGATGTTCTGAATTAAAGAGTACATTTTCATATCGGCGCTGTAAAGTAGCTAGTTTAAACTATACTAGTTCCACCTCGAAACTAACTGCCAGTAAACCAAATATATAAATTAAGTCAGCGATGTGGCGGGTCGTTGCGGTAGGCTTGTTGCTGTGCGACAGGAATATTCGTCAGCCATATAAATGTGCCGTATGTAATGGTTTCATACGCGAAAAAAAAAAAGTACATACCATAATTGCTTGAGCTTGCGATCAGGATGAATGACTAATAGTCTGCAGTGAATAAACTTTGTCACCATTGGTATAAAAATTGTATAGGGAAAACGTTATATAAGCTCGGGTATAGCAAAATGAACAGTCGCAACTATAGCCGTGCCACAGAACGTTATAGCCGGCACTTTATTCTGAGTTCATATTGTAGCTTATGAACGCTGCACGTATTAAGTCCGTCAATGTTGTTCTTAGTTTAAGCAGAATCTTTACAACCTAATAGTTATTAAAGGACCCTGGTTTAAGAACACGTCACTAATAGTCTTGATTTATCAATCTGTATGCCGTTATTTATCCCCGCCAATACATACATGATTTAGCCAGGACTATTGGAGCGCAACCCTCAATGAATGCTGCACGTGCCATGAAAATAAACAATTTCGACCTCCTGTTGACATTCTCTTTCAGATTCTTACACGAATTAAGAATTGAGAACATAGTAATTATGACGACCACTGTATTTTGTGACTGAGAGCGTTTAATGCAAACGTTATTTGCCATGGCATCTGCTATATCACCTATATATGCAAAAATCGTCTAATATAGTCAAGAACATGCAAATACAGGGAAAACACTCTAGATGACTGAGAAGGTGTTACGTAATAAATTGCTTGTCACTCTTGAGAAAAAAAATTAAAAAACGTTAGTATCCGAAGCGAGGGGATCTGAACCGCGCTAACACCTCTACTTCGTGCTACTGCAACTCTCCTAGCTACAAGATAAACTTCGTTTCGTAGCGGCGTGTTTAATCGATTTTTCGCTGTAGCCTGTTCGTTCGTCAGATGGTCGTTTAGGCCTTTTCTTCAATGTCTTTATCTCGTCAAGAGAGCTGCGTCAAGACATAAACCCAGAGAGTTCAAACCATGCCCAAGATACTTCACCTGTACTTCACGAGCACCTTTTTAGAGGTGCAGTGGCGTAGTGCCTACTACAGAGTAAATTCAGACAAGCAACCGCGCAGCAAAGGGTCGAGCTGTGGTCTCCTCGAAAACCGCCGCTAGGGCCTGGAACGGACTGCCGCACAGACATATTTGTTTAACAGCATTGAAAAGCAGTCACAGAAGACGGCACTCCAGCGGAAGGAGCGGCTGCGCGAAGCAGCGGGCACTAGACAAACACACGAGCGGCGCCAATGTAAAAATAACTAAGGATACGAGTACCAAGAGAACCGAAACTCTCCCCGAGCAAACAAAGTGCGAGTATACAAAATAAACCGGCGGGTTTAGTAGCGAAGCACTGACGCACAAGGTCGATAAGAAGCAATTCGAATGCCCAAGAAGGAGCTTCCAAGCCTGTTGGGCGTCTCGCGGTTGACTCTGAAGCAGAGTACGCGCTGAGGTCCGAAAGTACCTAATGGTGCACTCTGCATTTATAATTGCGGTCCCAGCGTCGGAGCAATGGTGTCTTGTCTTGAATTCTTCTTTACAGCAAACAAGCATCGTTCGCCCTTGCCCACACTTTTTCTGGGTAGCCGAGTTCACAAAATTTGAAAGCTTACAGTTCCAAAAGGTGCAAACGCTTAGATAGCTGTTCGTGATTTAAGACTTCCCGAAAAGGCAGCAGCTCCGTCACTGACATCTTTGTTTGTTTGTTTTTTTGGCAACTTGACGGAAACTTTATAGTCCGGAACATGTGATGCCAGCGTGTGGTTTGTCACGCACGTTACATTGGGTCGTTTTCAATCCGCACTTGCCGTTTCAAAATTCATGGTCTAACACCCAGAGTATATGAATCGAAATACACTTAATACGCTAAGATATGCGTCACAGCAGCCGTGCAAGGAAGCGGTATCTTGACATCAAGCCCACGGCATGCTGTAAGAGGTACCACGGTTAGTGTTTTTCATGGTCGCCCTGCTCTTTATGCTCAAATGCCTCGCTATCCATGCCTGTCGTTTTGCACGTGCCGTAGCCTCGTACAGAGGGATAAAAAACCCCAACAGTCTTCAGGTGATAGCAGCCACTCACTGTTGAGAGTACATGGCTCTCTTAAATGTTTTGAGTGCGTCTCGTCCCTCAATTGAAGTATGTTTGTAGGCTGTAACGCAGCGTAGGTGTATTGTAAAAGGAACATCATTCTTGTAACGTAGGAATTGCTTATATGCCCGTATCGTACACTAAGGTAAAGTATGATCACACGTTGCCTTCATCCTTTGAGGTGGCACAAGGGGCTGGCTGGTTTCAACACACATAGGAAGCTTTTTTTTTTATCGTCGCAAGTGCCTGAGAGTTTCCAACACGCGATTTTCCAAATACAAGTGCATCCATTGCTACCACATCTTCGCTCAAAGGGAGGGCAAACAGCGTGACAGTGTTTCGTTACGGCAAACTCTTCTCTTTACATCATGTGTTGCTTTCGGTACTTCTCAAATGCTATAAGCAACCGCCCAGCATTTTCTCGTTACAAAAAAAGAAAAGAAAAGAAAACTTGTGTCAGTTTCGAAAACAGGTCAAGACAAAGAAGCTTGGCTAATGAACACGCATTTTCTTCTGCGCGAAAAAAAAAAATAAATGTTCGAACACCCTGAAGTTCAGCGTGACATGCCGAACGAGGAATGCACGTGGAGAGTATAACGTGCAGGAAATGCATGCTGTCAAGAAGGAATAAAAGAACACAGCTCCGAAACACAAAATTTAACATAATTAGTACGCATCGTGCGTTTATCTCTTGTTTACGCTTTTCCTGTCGCGAACAGTTTCGAGATGTTAACAAGACAACACGCACTGCTGAAACTTAAAAGCAAGTAGTACCGTTAATTAAAACAATTAGCGAGGAATAGAAAGAAAGACGTTTCGCTGATGAATTTTTGTTCACTTTATAGCGCTAAATTCCAGTAAAACTCAGAAATTAATATCTGAAAAGAGCAAAACACGCAGCGTACAGCCCAAATCATAGTGCAACAAACGGTTGCTAAAGCATTCCACGCAACAAAACTACAACATCTCCTTGTGCAGGTATATCATATGCCCGTATGAGACTGCTTTATATAGCGCAATACATTCGTGGTGCGGGCAAGGCAGCTGTGCACCGCTGAACGTAAGGAGGACAGACGTTTGACAAGTGACAGCGCGGCCAAATGCAAAATACAACGAAGAGTAGATATTATTATCAAAGGAGAGCCTGAGGAAGACAGCAAAGACGAATGTTCAGCTTGTGGCCACAATCAACAATAGCGAAAGCGCTACGCGCTGCCCACACTGATGCCTACAGCAGCAAAAAGAAACCTCCCGAAGCAACCGCCTACCCCATTGAAGAAGCGCCGTACGACGGAACACGTACAGTGGGGAAATGAGCGAGAATACGCGCGTGCGCGCAATGAGCACTCCGGTGCATCTGTCCTCTGCCAGGCGATTACGGGAACCGGATCCAACCCCACCTACTTTTTTGTGCGTTATCGCATTTCCTTCTGTTTTCTGCATACCGCTGGGAAAAGATTAGAAAAGGCGACGTGGTACCGCCTGCTTTCCTGTATGAGAGGAAGGTGTGAATTGATAAGCGAAGTAATTGATATGCGAAGTAGGAGAAGTGAATTGATGAGCGAAGAACATTTAATTTGCCGCAGGAAAGTGCTAGTGACCCAAGCAAAAAGAAACAAAATGCTGATACGCATGTAGTATATTGAGCGGGTGGATATCGCATTCCATCCAGCGCTACCACCTGACCGCTTATTTATAACTTTATGAAAACGTTCAGGAAAGAAAACGGATGATAACGATAACGGTGCTCAAAAGAAGCCGGGGTGATATCCCGTTCCCAGAACAGCCTGGCAGAGGACCGCTCCACCGGAGTGCTCGTTGCGCACACGCGCGTGTTCTCGCTCATTTCGCCGCTGTGCTCCGTCATACGGCGCTTATCGACTCGACGGTCTACGCTCGCACGTTCAGGTTAAAAAAATGGGAGGGTGTACAGTGCCGGACAACTAGTTTTGTTTAAGCACTAAAATATACAGAAAAGGAGCAGAAGCTTGCAATTGGCGTCCAAAATATTTTTGTTCAGGTCTAAAAAGATCAAGTCAGTAAGAAAGAATCGAGTCGTACGATAAAACGTCCATAGGCTGGATTGTTCGCTGAAAACATTTCCAAATCACAGTTTCGCAGCAGTCACACAAAACAGGGGTTCAGTTTCACGGTACGTAGGCTCCTTTTAGTGTTTTTCCCTGCACTGAACCGTTCGGCATTAATTTAAGGAGGCGTGAAGCGTATACGCACTCTCTCATAACCGAAACACTCCCGTACCTTGCACGTTTCCTCGCGTATCCTGCGCTTTGCTTTTGGAAACAAGTCCAGACCTTCGTAGGGCAGAAGTAAACTGTGGTCACTGCTACGAAGAACATACCCGCACAAGCAGCTAGCAAGAGCGCATGAGAAAAATCAACAGAGAGGTAGGCGGACGGAGTAGTCACTCTCAATGTTGTCACGTGGTATGCACGGGGAGGCAGTGCAGAGTGCCACCGGCATAAATATCGTTATAAAAGGCCAAAAACAAAGACCAAACATTGTTATGATAAAATGTGTTATATTGTCTAAGTGGGCGTTAATTTAGTTTTTTTTAATTGCTACTGGGCAATAAATATACTCCTAATGATTCTCCTCGGTATTTGTGCACACACGAATTTCTCGGTGTTAAAGCGCAAGCTAAGCTGATTGTCCCTAGCAAACACAGTTGCGTAGTGCATTTGAGCCTCGCCTTCGCAACGTGTTCAGTCTGCCTTGGTATATAGTACATGTCGAAGACAGACGAAATCGTACGAATGTCGAAGTAAAAGGAATTGCAGCCGATATGGTCGTCGAGAAAAGGTAGGCGTCAAATGCGCTGCCGCAAGAACGTAGTCTATTCTAGGACACCTCATAGACGATATGGTAGCCGTACTCAGGTACTGGATCTTTTGGCTCTCAACGGGCCTCCACCTGAACCCGCTTCTATGCTTCAAATGCCGGCGCCACGATCAGCGTCTTTTCGCAGAGCCTTTGTGCGTCGGCGTTCTCTTTGGGCTTCTTTTCCGACCCCCGCGCCCAAGCGCTTATCATTTTTGTGCTATATAGGGAACGCGCTCACTATGCCTCGCTGCTTGAAGTGCCAATGCAGCTTGCTCGTTCTTTTTCGGCCTCAGTTGTGTGTTAATCCGCCTACGCTGCATTCTCGCCTTCATGTGTAGCGGCACATAGCTGCGGCTGCATAGACGAGCTTTTCTTATATACCTCTACTCGTGCGACGCTGCTGCCGGCCATGGCGATAGAACTACTATAGCCGTGAATCCGCCTTTTGCGCGAGGATGTGGCCAGAAACACATTGGACGGCAGTGTAGCAGACGACGCGAAAGCGCACCATACGAAATGGCCACGCCAACGCAGGTAGAAAGCGAAAGCTTCCCCCCTTTTTTGGCCTCGGGGCGGAAAATAGTGACAGTGATTGCAGCATATCATGTTCACGCAGTGTGGGGGAATGTAGAGCGTTTTCACAATCCACTCATAACGCACGTACGCATATACTATCTTCGTATTGTAAGAGCGTGTAGCGCGGGCCGTGTTCGACGTGACGGAATGAGACGCTCTCAGCGTGCAGGTTTTCGGCAGACAGGAGAGCGCGGGGGCAGAGAGAGAGAGAGGGATCTCAAAGGGCAAAGCAGCCAGGGGTTTGTTGATGCTGCAGAGCTAGGTGGAACCGTCTCCTGTGACTTTGAGTGGCGCATATGCGCGGGGTGTCTTTAGTTACCGAGCACAATGCGGTCACCGCGGCGCCGGCATGGTGCAATGGGCGTCGCTTCCTTCTCGCGTCATCTACAAGCGTGCAGCTATAGGATTTCATCTACGAAGCTCGGCAGAGAGGCACATATAAACACCCCTTGAAAAGGGCATTGTCCCGGGCGGAATGCACACCTGCAGGCTTTTTCAAGCGAAAGATATGCGCTGCGTTCGGCTCTGGACCATCTTGACAGCCGCCCTTTCACAGAGGAGAAAATCCTCGGCCCATGGTCACAGAAGGCGTCTAACGGCAAAGCCTTCAAAGCACTTATGTGTTTTATGAGAGACACAAACTTGATTGAGAAACTGTGACTGTGTTCCTCGCCGCCTTACCTTTCCTATCATTCTCTTCTATCTTTCTCCTTTAAACTCCTCATTCCCCTTCCCCAGTGCAGGGTAGCAAACCGGAAGCTTTCCTGGTTAACCTCTCTGCCTTCTCTCTCTTTCTCTCTCTCTCTCACACCTGCAGGAAACGCGCTGCATTTTTCTGGCAACGGATGATTCAGCGCTGTAGCCGGTGTCTGCCCTCAGGAGTCAGAACGGATGAGGTCGCAGTGGTGAAAAGGTTCTCGGTGCGCAGAGAATGGCCATTCTGTTGTGAAAGGATCCACAACGTTCCTTTCTGCCTGCGCCTCGATTTCTGCGGAATCAACAACTTGGTGACACATGTGCATCTCCTACATATCGGATGCGTATCTCGGTCAGGAACCAACCCTGTTCTACGTCCAGAGCGATCCACTCTGCAAGTGAAAAAGCATGAACCCTCCAGGAGACTCATTTGTGCCGGGCGGTTTCCTTGCCGTTGCAAACGGTTGGACGAAGACGATTATCAAGTTCCCTAACGAAGTGCATCTGATTGCGTACACCAAAGGAACAAAATCCGGATGCTTTGGCATGTACGAAGGCGAGCCTTTAATTAAAAAAAAAATACTGTGCGTCGTGCAAGAGTGTCAAGTGCGTCATATAAAGAAAACAAACGACAAAATACATCGCCATCAGACGCGTCGAACAAATGCTCATTGCGGCTATCACTGGTGGGTTACAGGCTTGGTGCAAATTCCTGTAGATACTTTTCATCATGCACATTTCCTTTAGATGCATACATACCTGTAACGAAGTGTTTTTCGCACAGTCGAGAGTACGCAGTCGGTTGCTAAGGTCGGCTATTCACATCTTGACGCTTGGTGGCCCTAATTGTAGCTTCACGTCGTTGTTGGCCGCGGCTCGGCGAAGGAAACCTGAAAAACCGCGTCTTGCATCTTGGCACGCTTAGAGAGTGGCAACCGTACGCGGCAGATGTGGTTGGCATCGCTTTGCCAAGCCTGTGACGGTCACCGTGCCGCCCGGTGCCGCCAGCCCCCGTGCACTGGCGGCGCCGAGAAAGAAACGCCGCCGACGCCGTCCAATGTGTTTCCATCGGTCGCCGCTACGACTTCGCGCATGCGCAGAAAACTCGCGCGAAAGGGGGATTGTGATGCTCACTAGAAGCAATGAATGATGAACAAGGGAAACTAAAACCATAGCTATAGAGAGATTACAGCTGCGCCTCGTTATAAGTCGCAGGTGTTTCGCGACTGATTCGTTATAGGATTTGCTTCACAACAACTATAGGTAACATGTAGCCTATACCTATCGGGTGCTCGCGGGCTTAAGGGAGAACGCGTTTAGAACGAAGACATCCGAGCTGCCGGTGTACCCCAGCGGAGACGCGCATACAGGTGCCCCAACTGTACATTCGGACTTTGCCATCTCGCCGGCGCGTCCGTTTCATTCACGACCCGCATTGTCTTCAGCGCTTAGAAACCGATTCTTGGAGGAATGATGTCGTATGCGGCAGAGAGATGTGTATTGAAAATGCTTTGTCCCGTTTCCTAAGCTCGAAAACCCATGCGGGCTGCTGTGATAGAAGACCCGCGGTGGCATGATTGGCACGAGCGCACGCTTCGCGCAACGTCGTTGCTTGACCCACAAGCACGCTAACCGCGATACTTCGATATGTGACAGTAATGTCTTACAGGGAATGATGTACGCCAGACAGAACGGAAAATCATTTGAAAAGTGCTCTAAATTACTCAGAAAAGAAGGGATACCAACTTCACGTTCCTTTCGCTAGCAGTGGACCGCCTTATTTAATGCCTGCTTGTTGACGAGAAATTACGTTACTCTGACTCCGTTTCTTTGCATAAGTGTTTCTCTGTATAAGCCTTGCGTTCACTTCATAAATATCTTGCGCTTTCGTTTTCTCACGGCTCTCACTAACCTCGATATTGTGAAACCAGTGTATTAAACCGATCGACAAGAATGTCAAAAGCACTGCCAAAACGTAAAATAACATGACTAGGCGGCAGTCCCGAAAACTATCGCAGGGCGCTCAGAGAAGGCAATTGCCACAGGAGAACGGGACAACTCCGATAAGCGCCCTACGCGACATCATTCATCGCACGCATGCGAGGTTAGCTAACGATGGGTGATGCAGCGTTAAGCATTCTGTTTGACCTCATGGGGTTTAGCGTCCCAAAGCGATTCAGACTATGAGAGACGCGTTAAACATTTTGTCGCACCGAAGTCGACACCAAGGAATAGTCAGTAGAAGCGCACCTTGCGGGCTCCACTGGAGGCTGCAGAAAGTTTCCGCGCGTTTTGTAGTGTTCTCAACGGACGGATTATGCGCAGCAATTTAAGTTCGTCGCTTCGAATGGGTATGGAAGAGTGAAGCCCCGTGCGAGGTGACCAGCGTAGTGTGTTTGAGATTTGTTACATCCCACTATGGGAAATGCTTACATCGTAAAATAAAGTGAGGCATCCGATGCATCGGCTTACGTTTAAGGGCTTCCTGTCGTTATATTTGTTACTTGTTTACACCTGCCTCGTTATAGCGAGCTTTCATGGTGCCAGTGAGAGCGCACGAGGCCGGAGAATGTAGCGATGGGAATTATGAAATACGAATAATTGTCTCTACTTTGACAATGCTTTTTAACGTGCCGTAGCTACCTGATTTAAAAACCGCGAGGATATGCGCGATTCTCTCTACGCTTCATACGTGGAGTTTATTTCAACAATAGAAAAAGGAGTTGTCTATTCAGGCGTCATCATCTACGACTGCTCGGGCGCTCGTTAACTGAGCTTCATGAGCTAGAAAGGGTCAGAGCAGATGCGTGTGTAAACGAGATCAACAACGCTTATTGGTAACTGCAATAGTTTCTTGAAGAAAAACATAAGGGTGACTTAATAAGGTCCACATCGCGTCGGGTTTTTGATTAGCGACCTTATCAACGTGCAGTAAGCTATGAAAGGCAGACCGCTCTTGCGAAGAAGGCATTGAAAGTTTATTATGGAGGTAACAATTAGGGTAACACACTCGGTGTTTTTGTTTCCTTCAACTGTCATAGGAAGAAAACCTCGCTGATGTTTCGCACCTGACCGGCTCACTATGTGTGTTATGAATAAATAGAATCTCAGTACACATATGTTTTTGTAGCTCCTTTGTTACTTCGAGCGCGAACCTCTCTGCGGTTCGGACTGAGGACGTCACATCCGTGGAATGTATACAGGGTTGCAGCCAACAATTACACATCATACAAACAGCCCCTGTATAGGGATCTCTCCCTGTTATGGCGTAGTCATTTCGCTTTGAACTTTATACAACGCAGGCACGATATTCATCCAAAAACCCACAGATACGTATCAGCTAAAGTCCGTTCGAAGATAGGCTCCACTTTCCGAGTCTTATGTAGATAAAAAAAAATTAGCGATTCTTTTGGCGCCTTCTTTTCGTTATTTTTTACTTATTTTCTTATTTGCTTCTCTTATCACTGTGGTGTTGGACGAACTGTATCAAAAGAAAGATTCATATTGTTCGTTAGTTGTTAGAGACCGTAGCAGGTGGGAGGGATCAAGTAGCTCTTATTCAAACTGATCTGGAGAAAGCGATAAATTAAGTTCATTATTTTTGTTTCTTTGGTAGTCTCGGAGCACGTAAACACTTCTTCGGCTGAAGGTCACAATGTTGGCGAACTTTCAAGGATAGGCTTCAAGCGATATAAATAATGCGATTATTTTTCCTTGTACTTTTGAAGCAGCCAGCTCTACTTTTATACTTCACAAAAATAAAAAAAAAAATCTCTACTGTTTTTCTTTGCGTCAATAGCTCTTCGCGCCCTCTTTTCAAAAAGTAACCAGGCTGCATGTTTTGCTTCTCGCGTGCATTTTAAAGCCAACATGAATTTCCAGAGCATCACATTTTGTTAAGCAGTGAGGACAGGAGCTCGTCTTTGCTTTGCAGAGATTTAGAGCTTCAGAAGTAGTACGAATTCTCTACTGCCCGACTGAGAAGCGAAACACACAGCCTGGTTACTTTTGGCAAAGATGTCATAACGAAGCCCCTCACTTTTCTTGCATTCGTTTGCTCACCACATATTATATGATTCTGTGTGTGTGTGTGTGTGTGTGTGTGTGTGTGTGTGTGTGTGTGTGTGTGTGTGTGTGTGTGTGTGTGTGTGTGTGTGTGTGTGTGTGTGTGTGTGTGTGTGTGTGTGTGTGTGTGTGTGTGTGTGTGTGTGTGTGTGTGTGTGTGTGTGTGTGTGTGTGTGTGTGTGTGTGTGTGTGTGTGTGTGTGTGTGTGTGTGTGTGTGTGTGTGTGTGTGTGTGTGTGTGTGTGTGTGTGTGTGTGTGTGTGTGTGTGTGTGTGTGTGTGTGTGTGTGTGTGTGTGTGTGTGTGTGTGTGTGTGTGTGTGTGTGTGTGTGTGTGTGTGTGTGTGTGTGTGTGTGTGTGTGTGTGTGTGTGTGTGTGTGTGTGTGTGTGTGTGTGTGTGTGTGTGTGTGTGTGTGTGTGTGTGTGTGTGTGTGTGTGTGTGTGTGTGTGTGTGTGTGTGTGTGTGTGTGTGTGTGTGTGTGTGTGTGTGTGTGTGTGTGTGTGTGTGTGTGTGTGTGTGTGTGTGTGTGTGTGTGTGTGTGTGTGTGTGTGTGTGTGTGTGTGTGTGTGTGTGTGTGTGTGTGTGTGTGTGTGTGTGTGTGTGTGTGTGTGTGTGTGTGTGTGTGTGTGTGTGTGTGTGTGTGTGTGTGTGTGTGTGTGTGTGTGTGTGTGTGTGTGTGTGTGTGTGTGTGTGTGTGTGTGTGTGTGTGTGTGTGTGTGTGTGTGTGTGTGTGTGTGTGTGTGTGTGTGTGTGTGTGTGTGTGTGTGTGTGTGTGTGTGTGTGTGTGTGTGTGTGTGTGTGTGTGTGTGTGTGTGTGTGTGTGTGTGTGTGTGTGTGTGTGTGTGTGTGTGTGTGTGTGTGTGTGTGTGTGTGTGTGTGTGTGTGTGTGTGTGTGTGTGTGTGTGTGTGTGTGTGTGTGTGTGTGTGTGTGTGTGTGTGTGTGTGTGTGTGTGTGTGTGTGTGTGTGTGTGTGTGTGTGTGTGTGTGTGTGTGTGTGTGTGTGTGTGTGTGTGTGTGTGTGTGTGTGTGTGTGTGTGTGTGTGTGTGTGTGTGTGTGTGTGTGTGTGTGTGTGTGTGTGTGTGTGTGTGTGTGTGTGTGTGTGTGTGTGTGTGTGTGTGTGTGTGTGTGTGTGTGTGTGTGTGTGTGTGTGTGTGTGTGTGTGTGTGTGTGTGTGTGTGTGTGTGTGTGTGTGTGTGTGTGTGTGTGTGTGTGTGTGTGTGTGTGTGTGTGTGTGTGTGTGTGTGTGTGTGTGTGTGTGTGTGTGTGTGTGTGTGTGTGTGTGTGTGTGTGTGTGTGTGTGTGTGTGTGTGTGTGTGTGTGTGTGTGTGTGTGTGTGTGTGTGTGTGTGTGTGTGTGTGTGTGTGTGTGTGTGTGTGTGTGTGTGTGTGTGTGTGTGTGTGTGTGTGTGTGTGTGTGTGTGTGTGTGTGTGTGTGTGTGTGTGTGTGTGTGTGTGTGTGTGTGTGTGTGTGTGTGTGTGTGTGTGTGTGTGTGTGTGTGTGTGTGTGTGTGTGTGTGTGTGTGTGTGTGTGTGTGTGTGTGTGTGTGTGTGTGTGTGTGTGTGTGTGTGTGTGTGTGTGTGTGTGTGTGTGTGTGTGTGTGTGTGTGTGTGTGTGTGTGTGTGTGTGTGTGTGTGTGTGTGTGTGTGTGTGTGTGTGTGTGTGTGTGTGTGTGTGTGTGTGTGTGTGTGTGTGTGTGTGTGTGTGTGTGTGTGTGTGTGTGTGTGTGTGTGTGTGTGTGTGTGTGTGTGTGTGTGTGTGTGTGTGTGTGTGTGTGTGTGTGTGTGTGTGTGTGTGTGTGTGTGTGTGTGTGTGTGTGTGTGTGTGTGTGTGTGTGTGTGTGTGTGTGTGGAAAATAGCATGCTGGGACTTTCTATTCATCAATTTGAGTTAGGAGGACTCTGTAAGAGAATACATAAATATACAAGGGCCGAACGACGGACGAACTTGCGGAACTACACCGTTCTACTAAGTCTCGCGGGAGTACAATGTATAACAGAAGAACCTTTAGCTGGTTACCCTCTAAAGACAGATCCTCTAAAGGCGGTGCAATAAATTGTGACTTTCACAAGTTGACTAAAATTGCATCGTTTCTTGGACAGAAACAGCGGAAAGCGTTTTATTCATTTCTTCTCGGATAGGTGCACTTGGCCGCGGCGCCTGAAAATACTACTCCTCGGAAGCTGTGATGTCACGTGTGTCCCTGCCTGCGCGTCCAGCCAACACCTGCTGTCCAGCCCACCCACTTGTCTGTCTGCCTGCTGGAGGGGCTTGCACCGTACACTACACGCTATGTAAGGAACGCGCTGCGACACGGCCGGTCTCTAGGGAGAGCGCGCGCTCTATAAACGCGCTCTAAGACCGGCCGTAGCTGGGAGTGCTGTCGCTTTCTGTAGTCTCTTCTGTCCCGAGCCTTTAGAATTTGGATCCGACACGCGCAGCCGCCGGACCATTGAAAAGAGGGGGGGGCGGGGGGGCAAGACACTCTTGTCCTCAAGGCTCTAACATTAGTACATTGCGGGGAAGAGACATCTGTCGTATATTTCCGAAAGGTGGACTCGAAACACAGACACGGTTCTGTAATTCGTAGTCTTATGGAGGAATCGAGATCTGACCTTTTGTCGGGACTATTTACTCCACACCAATTACGAAGTATAGACCGGAAAGCGTGGCGTGACATGGTCCATAGGGTCGCGAAGAGTCGGACATGACTGAACTGAGCTGAACTGAACACACACACACACACACACAAACCCACACACAAACATACATACATATATATATATATATATATATATATATATATATATATATATATATATATATATATAAGCAGATAAATGAAGGGGAAATGAGGGTGCTCGTTATAATACATGAATGAAAGAAGGGAACAGTCGGCGAGGCCAAGGAAAGCATTGGGGATTGTACTTTGTCTTATTTTTTTTTAATTTTTACTTTCATAATCACATAAATTAGTAATGTAATCTGTTCAGGGGAAAGATAATTAAACACAAAGTAGAAGTAAAAACAACGTGCCGATGGTGGGATCCGAACCCACGACCTCCGAATATCGCGTCCGGTGCTCTTCCAACTGAGCTACATCGGCCGCTGTCCCCCCTGCTACTTTCTTGGGTATTAATGTTGTCTGTATACGAACCTTGAGAGTGTTCACCAGCGCCACCCTCAACCACAGCGGCGGACGTGGAACGTCCTGTGTTACCGCACGCGTCACGTAGAACGTGATCAATAGCGAGGGCGAAAGCTGTGCTAGAACCCTCTTACGCTACCTGTGGCTTCAAGACTGCCAGAACCGAGACCCCCGTAAGCTACAAGCAGATAAATGAAGGGGAAATGAGGGTGCTCGTTATAATACATGAATGAAAGAAGGGAACAGTCGGCGAGGCCAAGGAAAGCATTGGGGATTGTACTTAGTCTTATTTTTTTTTATTTTTACTTCGATAATCACATATATTAGTAACGGAATCTGTTCAGGGGAAAGATAATTAAACACAAAGTAGAAGAAAAAACAACGTGCCGATGGTGGGATCCGAACCCACGACCTCCGAATATCGCGTCCGGTGCTCTTCCAACTGAGCTACATCGGCCGCTGTCCCCCCTGCTACTTTCTTGGGTATTAATGTTGTCTGTATACGAACCTTGAGAGTGTTCACCAGCGCCACCCTCAACCAAAGCGGCGGACGTGGAACGTCCTGTGTTACCACACGCGTCACGTAGAACGTGATCAATAGCGAGGGCGAAAGCTGTGCTAGAACCCTCTTACGCTACCTGTGGCTTCAAAACTGCCAGAACCGAGACCCCCGTAAGCTACAAGCAGATAAATGAAGGGGAAATGAGGGTGCTCGTTATAATACATGAATGAAAGAAGGGAACAGTCGGCGAGGCCAAGGAAAGCATTGGGGATGGTACTTTGTCTTATTTTTTTTTTTTTTAATTTTTACTTCGATAATCACATAAATTAGTAACGTAATCTGTTCAGGGGAAAGATAATTAAACACAAAGTAGAAGAAAAAACAACGTGCCGATGGTGGGATCCGAACCCACGACCTCCGAATATCGCGTCCGGTGCTCTTCCAACTGAGCTACATCGGCCGCTGTCCCCCCTGCTACTTTCTTGGGTATTAATGTTGTCTGTATACGATCCTTGAGAGTGTTCACCAGCGCCACTCTCAACCAAAGCGGCGGACGTGGAACGTCCTGTGTTACCGCACGCGTCACGTAGAACGTGATCAATAGCGAGGGCGAAAGCTGTGCTAGAACCCTCTTACGCTACCTGTGGCTTCAAGACTGCCAGAACCGAGACCCCCGTAAGCTACAAGCAGATAAATGAAGGGGAAATGAGGGTGCTCGTTATAATACATGAATGAAAGAAGGGAACAGTCGGTGAGGCCAAGGAAAGCATTGGGGATTGTACTTTGTCTTATTTTTTTTTAATTTTTACTTCGATAATCACATAAATTAGTAACGTAATGTGTTCAGGGGAAAGATAATTAAACACAAAGTAGAAGAAAAAACAACGTGCCGATGGTGGGATCCGAACCCACGACCTCCGAATATCGCGTCCGGTGCTCTTCCAACTGAGCTACATCGGCCGCTGTCCCCCCTGCTACTTTCTTGGGTATTAATGTTGTCTGTATACGATCCTTGAGAGTGTTCACCAGCGCCACCCTCAACCAAAGCGGCGGACGTGGAACGTCCTGTGTTACCACACGCGTCACGTAGAACGTGATCAATAGCGAGGGCAAAAGTTGTGCTAGAACCCTCTTACGCTACCTGTGGCTTCAATACTGCCAGAACCGAGACCCCCGTAAGCTACAAGCAGATAAATGAAGGGGAAATGAGGGTGCTCGTTGTAATACATGAATGAAAAAGGGAACAGTCGGCGAGGCCAAGGAAAGCATTGGGGATTGTACTTTGTCTTATTTTTTTTTTAATTTTTACTTCGATAATCACATAAATTAGTAACGTAATCTGTTCAGGGGAAAGATAATTAAACACAAAGTAGAAGAAAAAACAACGTGTCGATGGTGGGATCCGAACCCACGACCTCCGAATATCGCGTCCGGTGCTCTTCCAACTGAGCTACATCGGCCGCTGTCCCCCCTGCTACTTTCTTGGGTATTAATGTTGTCTGTATACGATCCTTGAGAGTGTTCACCAGCGCCACCCTCAACCAAAGCGGCGGACGTGGAACGTCCTGTGTTACCACACGCGTCACGTAGAACGTGATCAATAGCGAGGGCGAAAGTTGTGCTAGAACCCTCTTACGCTACCTGTGGCTTCAAGACTGCCAGAACCGAGACCCCCGTAAACTACAAGCAGATAAATGAAGGGGAAATGAGGGTGCTCGTTATAATACATGAATGAAAAAGGGAACAGTCGGCGAGGCCAAGGAAAGCATTGGGGATTGTACTTTGTCTTATTTTTTTTAATTTTTACTTCGATAATCACATAAATTAGTAACGTAATCTGTTCAGGGGAAATATAATTAAACACAAAGTAGAAGAAAAAACAACGTGCCGATGGTGGGATCCGAACCCACGACCTCCGAATATCGCGTCCGGTGCTCTTCCAACTGAGCTACATCAGCCGCTGTCCCCCCTGCTACTTTCTTGGGTATTAATGTTGTCTGTATACGAACCTTGAGAGTGTTCACCAGCGCCACCCTCAACCAAAGCGGCGGACGTGGAACGTCCTGTGTTACCGCACGCGTCACGTAGAACGTGATCAATAGCGAGGGCGAAAGCTGTGCTAGAACCCTCTTACGCTACCTGTGGCTTCAAGACTGCCAGAACCGAGACCCCCGTAAGCTACAAGCAGATAAATGAAGGGGAAATGAGGGTGCTCGTTATAATAGATGAATGAAAGAAGGGAACAGTCGGCGAGGCCAAGGAAAGCATTGGGGATTGTACTTTGTCTTATTTTTTTTTTTTAATTTTTACTTCGATAATCACATAAATTAGTAACGTAATCTGTTCAGGGGAAAGATAATTAAACACAAAGTAGAAGAAAAAACAACGTGTCGATGGTGGGATCCGAACCCACGACCTCCGAATATCGCGTCCGGTGCTCTTCCAACTGAGCTACATCGGCCGCTGTCCCCCCTGCTACTTTCTTGGGTATTAATGTTGTCTGTATACGATCCTTGAGAGTGTTCAGCAGCGCCACCCTCAACCAAAGCGGCGGACGTGGAACGTCCTGTGTTACCACACGCGTCACGTAGAACGTGATCAATAGCGAGGGCGAAAGTTGTGCTAGAACCCTCTTACGCTACCTGTGTTTCCTTGGCCTCGCCGACTGTTCCCTTCTTTCATTCATTCATTCATTCATTCATATATATATATATATATATATATATATATATGGCATGATAGCCTCAGTTGCTTATGCGCCATAAAACCCCAATACAATATATATATATATATATATATATATATATATTGTGAAAGAAGGCCAGGTCCAGACGGCAAGGTCGTGAAGGCAAGGCAAGGTATGCCGTGTCAGCGTTGTTACGTTTCTCCACCGACAAGTGTGACAGCTGACGCGGTCACCGCATAGCAACCGGCAGAACCGCGCGCGGATCGGCCATTTCGACGCCGTTCGCCGGCCGCGCAACGCTTCCTCCCGCGGGAAGTCTCGGCGTGATCCTGCCGCGCGCCAAATGTGTGTGCGTGCGTGTGTGTGCAAAAGCTGGCCAAGCCTGGAGCTCGAGGGAGAGTGCGTCGCCCTCGCCCGTCTGCAGGAGGTGGAGGAGATGAGGTCGGACCACCTGCGATTGAGTCATCCCGTCGTGTACAAGCGTGTTTGGCTCTCCCTTTCCTGTGAGGGTTTACCCTTTCCCGGTGAACTGGAAAACCTATAAAAAGCAGTGGCCGACTCCGCTGAGATAGAGACTACTTTGACGCGCCGTGGAGACGACGGTAGACACCAGCTGTGTGAACGTGTCTGTATTCTCTCCGGGTCAGCTTCTCTGCCCGGTCCTTCATGATGTTGTAGTAAAGGTTGTTTCGTTAGAAGACGCCTCATCTTTGCTGGGACTGTTGATGCCGTCAGCCGTCCATGGAGCCGTCAGGCCAACGCTACCGATGGGCCGCGCGCCGCATGTAACAACTTGCGTCAGCGGTGGGCTGAGCACGCGAGCCTCAAACGTAATAACAGCTGGCAGCTGTACGCTACCCAGGCGCACGCGACCCAAACCTAATAACTGGTGAAAGCAGTGGGATAACCAGGCGCACGCGACCCAAATGTAACAGCGTTTAATCTGATGGAGAAAACCCAAGCGCGTGCCGGAGCCGGCGCCGCGGGACGATGATGATGGTATGTACAAGAGGAAGAAGGTCATGGTATGTACGAATGAAAGAAGATTCGTGGAGGGCTCACACAATCTGCCCGGGGGGTCGGAAGCGGCCAGCCTGGCCGCTACTAACCAACCGATGTAACGCGGCGCACAAACGGCTTCAAGCGGGATACATGAATAATTTCAGTTCCACGGTGGCGTCGGTTGGCTGCGGGATCAACAGGTGTGACTTGGTAGTTTACTGGGGAAGTTTGGTTGATGACCTTGTAGGGACCAAGATAGCGGTGCTGAAATTTATCACTATGGCCAGGGGTGCGCAGTGGTGTATAGAGCAGTACTTCGTCACCAGGACGAAAAGAGACCACGCGATGCTTCGAATCGTAGCGACTCTTGGGGTCTTGCTGGCACGCTTCTGTGTTGAGGCGGGCAAGATGACGGCATCTGGGCACACAGGATAAGAACTGGGCTGGTAATGATGAGGAGTAGTCGGGTGTAGAGAAGAAGGAAGTGTCGAGGATTGTAGTGGGAGGACGGCCGAAAACGAGGAAAAATGGGGAGTAACCGGAAGTCCGCTGTACTGCAGTATTATAGGCGAATGTGACGAATGGTAGAATAGTATCCCAATTTCGATGATGCGATGTGATGTACATAGATATCATATCCGATAGGGCGCGATGAAATCGCTCAGTCAGACCGTTAGTCTGGGGATGGTAGCTTAAGGTTGTCATATGCAGGGTGGATAACGCACGAAGAACTTCGGATACGACTGTCGATAAGAAGGCCGTCCCGCGGTCACTTAGAAGCACCCGAGGAGCGCCATGACGCAATACAATTGACCGAAAAAAGAAATTAGCTACCTCTTCAACGGAACCAGTCGGTACAGGGGCCGTCTCAGCCTAGCGTGTAAGGTGGTCGACAGCTGTTATAATCCAATGGTTACCTCCACTGTAGAGAGGTAGGGGACCATATAAGTCGATGCCGACTACGTCGAATGGTGTGGCGGGACAGGGAAGGGGCTCTGTAGGAGGCCAGCGGGGGAAGTCGGCTGCTTGCGATGTTGGCACAGGTGGCAGGAAGCAACGTATTTAGCTACAGTGGTAGACAGGCCAGGTCAAAAGAATCGTCTTTTCACGCGGTCGTATATTTTGTCAAAACCAAGGGGACCTGCAGTAGCGTCATCGTGGAAAGCCGCTAGTATACGTGGGCGAAGCACACGCGGTACGACTGGGAGCCAGCGAGTTCCATCAGGATAATACACGTAGCGGCGTAGTATGCCATCTTCAAGCTTGAAATTGCGAAGCTGTCGGCGAAGCCTAGCGTCGGGTGGGCTCGAAGCGCCGATAAGGCGGTCGATGATGGGCCGGCAGTAGCCATCAGCTAATCGCTGTGAGCGGAGAGCGTGCTTGTTCTCAGGGCCGTCAAAAGAAACTGCAGTGATATGCGTCGGTGGAAGCGATGGTCGGCTGTGGTCAGAAGTGGAAATGCATTGTGAAGAAAAACAGCTGGCTGATTCCGAAACAGGGCAGTGAGAAAGAGCGTGGGCGTATTGGTGTTGGCGACCCGCTTTATAAACTACGTCGAAATAGTATTCTTGCAGGCGTAGAATCCAACGGCCAAGTCTGCCTGTCAAATTTTTCAGTGAAGATAACCAGCAAAGAGCATGGTGATCGATCACAACTGTGAAATGCCGACCATATAGGTAAGGGCGAAACCTTTGAACAGCCCAGACGACGACGAGACATTCCTGCTTGGTAATGATGTAGTTTTTCTCAGCTGGAGTCATGGTCCGACAGGCGAAGGCAATCACTTTCTCACTCGAAGTTGCATCGCGCTGCAGAAGGACAGCGCCAAAACCGTGACCACTGGCATCAGTGTGCAGGATGGTAGGAGCGCTGTCGCTGAAATGGCCAAGAACGGGATCTGATGTGAGGTCGTGCTTTAGGTCGTTCAAAGCAGTGTTGCACTGTTCAGTCCACACGAAAGGGCTGCGCGCTTTAAGTAGTTCATGAAGTGGCGCAGCAGTAGTTCCAAAGTGCCTTATAAATCACCGGAAATAGGAAGCAGGCCGAGGAAACTGCGCCAATCTGAGTCCGCTGCGGACGAGGAAAGTTCAATACCGCGATTATTTTTTCAGAGTCTGGGCGAATTGCCGTCATGGCTAACCAGATGTTCCAATATTTTCATTTCCTTCTCTGCAAAGTAGCACTTCTTGGTGTTGAGCTGAAGGCCCGCTGCAGCAACACACGTGAGAACTTCATCCAGGCGTGTGAGATGATCGGTAAAAGTTGACGAAAGGATAATGTCATCCAAGTAACATAAACAGCTTCTCCATTTGAGGCCACGAAGTACAGTATCGATCATTCTTTCAAATGTTGCGGGTGCGTTACAAAGGACGAAGGGCATAACAATAAACTCGTAAAGTCCGTGGGGAGTTTCGAAAGCGGATTTTTCTTTGTCGTCCTCGTGCATAGGTATTTGCCAATAACCTGAGCGGAGGTCCAAGGTCGAGAAATATTCGGCGCCTTGGAGAGAGTCAAGGGCGTCATCAATACGCGGCATCGGGTAGACATCTTTGCGAGTAATTTTGTTGAGTGCGCGAAAATCAACACAAAATCGTACCGATCCGTCCTTTTTTTTTAACTAATACTACTGGGGAGGGCCATAGGCTTGTTGACGGACGAATAATATCGCGACGGAGCATGTCATTGACATTTTCTTCAATTACTTTTCATTCCGAGAGAGAAACCCGATAAGGTCGTCGGCGTACAATTGAGTTACCTTCAGTAAGGATGCGGTGATGTGCAACACTAGTCCGTCCCAGTGGTGGGGAAGTGGCATCAAAAATGGCTTGATGGGCTTGAAGCATGTTGGCGATTCCTCTGCCCGAGGGATGCGCAAATCAAATACGCAGCGGGCCGTGTAACAAACATCTTTAATCTCACGTCCAGAAGGGGGTCGTCCAAGGCGGTGCGGGGTCGTTGTCCGGGAGGGCAGGCAGCGAACCGCGGGTCGTCTTCGTAGTGAAGAGCCAGGAGCGAAGAGCAGGAACGAAGAGAGCGAGACGGCGGCGGCGCGTGCCTTCCTTTATAGCCCCCTCTCGCGGGACCGGTTATCCCCGAACGAGCGGGGAGAGGGAAACAGGCAGCGCGTAGGGAGCACTGGGAAGTGACGCGGCCTTTGAATGCGCAGCGCGCCACGGGCCCTACAGACATGTGTCGCAGGGCCCCACAAGCAATTGCAGCAATTCTTGGCGGTGGTGCGGCATGATGTTCGGATTGATTGTTTTCGACAGCATGGAAAGAGAGACTTGCGACGAATCACGTTGCGGAGGTAGCGGGGCAGTGAGCACCATCATGGATATAGGGTGAGCATCCACTATGCATGGCAAGGAAGTTCCTTTAGTCAGCACGAGGGATTCACGGGAAGTGTTTGTGGCAGCTACTATCGCTGAACTGCAGCGGAATCGTGCAACACCTGATGGGAAGGCGATTCCACGTGCAAGATGACGATGAGATGGTGCGATGAGTACATCCCCGTCAGTGATGTGTTCAGAAACAACGGTAAGAAGTGTTTCGCATTGTGGAGGCAATACAGTATCAGCTGCGGCAATGAGGGAATGATGCCGTGCAGAAATGTCAGATGAAAAATCACGGTCTGTCATATGGATGACACGGTCGCCGCAAGAAATTAACGCTGAAACGGTTGACAAAAAATCCCATCCAAAAATAATCAAATGCGCACACGGTGAAAGCACAGCAAACTGCACATGGTGGCGGACGCCGTCTATAACAACTCGAACTGCACACTTTGCTGAAGGGTGCAGAGGGACGCCATTTGCTCCACGATGTTCAGGTTCATCATATGGTGTCGTTACTTTCCGCAAACGGCGGCACAAATCAGCGTGAATAAGAGAAAGTGCAGCCCCTGTGTCAATCAAAGCTTCGACCGGTAATCCTTCAGCTAAAACGGAAATCATATTATACGGGCGATGAGGAGGACTTTTTGTAAGTTCGCAAAGTGCAGTTTCACCTCCGGAAACTGCATCGCTTAGTTTTCCGACTTACGGACAGGGAGAGTTGTTGCTGGTCGAAGTGGCGAAACGGAGCGGCGGTATGGGGAAGGGGACCGGCGTCGGGATACATGAGCCCCACTTGGTTCAGACAAGGATACCGGCGGTGGAGAGAATCGACGAGGTTGGCTGGGAATTGGTCGTCGCTGATAATATGCAGGTATGTCACTTTCAAAGGCGCCAAACCCACGTCGCTCGTTCTGAATGCGTCGGCGACAAAAGCGAGATATATGTCCTCGAATTCCACAATAATAGCACACTGGGCGAGAGGGGCGCTAAGGTGCGTAATAGGGTGGCGTTGGTTGAGCCGTCGTCATGGCATTGATGTGGTTGTAGGGCGGTGCTTGGGGTGGGGAAACAAAAGGAGGAGGGGATGCAGCGACGTGAGCGTAAGTCGGTGCTGGGCGAGGTGCAGGAGGATCAGGTGTGACAGGGTGGTTCATAGTGGCCAACTCTTCTTTAATGATGTGGCGGAGGCCGGCGTCGTTAGAAGGAGGAGACGAATGATTGCACCCGTGCAGGTAGAAAGGGCTGAGGGTTTGGAGCTCCTCGCGGATTATTACTCGAATCATGGCTCGCAGATCGAAGTCAGTAGAGGTCGGGGCAGTAGTGAAGCCGGGCTGCAATCGGGAGGACTGTAGCTGGTCGAGGCGTTGGCAGATAGTAATAATGGAATCAACACTTGATGGATTCTGGGCAACTAGGGTGTTATAAGCCATTGAATTGATTCCTTGCAAGACTTGGTGTACACGTTCAGATTCCGGCATTGTGGGACTGATACGCCGACAGAGTGCAAGCACGGCCTCTATGTATGACGCATAGGACTCATCGGGACCTTCACGGCGGGAAGCGAGCTTGTTCCTTGCGATCTCCGTCCGAACAGCCGGGTCGGCGAAGTACTGTGGGAGCTGCTGCTTAAAGGTGGGCCAGTTTGTGGTGCGAGGCTCGCGGTTAATAAACCAATTTCTGGCTACCTCAATAAGGTAGAAAGATACGTTCAGGAATTTTAAAGCATCATCCCACCGGTTGTAGGCACTGCAGCGTTTATAAGTGTCAAGCCAGTCATCGACGTCTTCGTCGCGACGACCAGCGAACAGCGGCGGGTCGCGTTGGCGTATGGACACCATCGGAGGCGGCGGTGTAGCCGAGGTAGAGGGTCCGGCCATGTCGGGACTTCTGTCGGTTGACATGACGATGGTAGTTGTTAAACGGCGACCGGAACGTAGCTCCAGCGACAGGCAGGGCACAAGGCAGCAAGGGGATCGAATTTCACCTCCACCACTTGTGAAAGAAGGCCAGGTCCAGAACCCAAGCGCGTGCCGGAGCCGGCGCCGAGGGACGATGATGATGGTATGTACAAGAGGAAGAAGAAGATCATGGTATGTACAAATGAAAGAAGATGCGTGGAGGGCTCACAATATATATATATATATATATATATATATATATATATATATATATATATATATACGCCACCAATAACACACCCAGCAAGCACGTTCACCACTTGTAGGGGTGTGTTTATCCAGGCGACCCAGATGAATTCAGCAGCTCGGGATTAACTCGCAGCAGAACGTCAGGCGTAGCGAACCACGAAGACAGCGACCACCTTCGTCTTCGGGTGCGCCAGCATGCGATGCATGCCAGTGTCTCAGAAGGGTGGCGGATCGGGCTAGTGGGGGCAGGTTTGACATTTTGTCCATGTCTGTATCTTCTCCGTCCATGTTGCTTTAGCGCTTTCGAAAAATCTCAATGCCAGTGACTATAACAACGAAGATGACAATAATGCAATATATATATATATATATATATATATATATATATATATATATATATATATATATATATATATAGTAAGGTAACGCGAAGGTCGGACTTGGGGAATCAGGCTTTATTGCAGACCTGAAGCCTTGGTCGCACACTGCAGCCAAACACACTACGCGATGACGATGGGTATCTACAAGAGGGAGCAGGATGAAGATGAAGCAGCACGTTCAGCCGTGTGGAAGATGAAGAGCCACACAGTGCTCACACTATTTCGCCAGCGCAGTTGAAGCGGCCAGCTTGGCCGCAATTAGTCCGCATGATTGCGCCGAATAAAAGGTTTCATACGTAAAACGGGGACAACTTCAGTGCCACGGGAACGACAGTCCGGAGGAGGGTAAACAGGGGAGACGCGATAGTTGACAGGGGAGGTTTTTGCAAGAACTGTGTAAGGAGCAATGTAACGGTGTTGTAACTAGTCACAAAGGCCAGGAGTGCGTAGTGGGGTCCAAAGTAACACCTCGTCGCCGGGACGGAACGAAACTTGGCGATGGGTAGCATCATAGCGGGACTTGCGGTCTTTCTGGCTAGCTTCCGTGTTGACGCGAGCAAGCCGGCGAGATTTGGCCACTCGGGTAAGGAACTCGTCAGGAAGAAAGGATGAGGAACTGGCATCTGTAGGAAGGAAAGAGGCGTCAAGAAAGGTAGCGGGAGAACGGCCGCAGACGAGGAAAAACGGGGTGTAACCTGTGGTCCGCTGTACAGCCGTATTGTAGCCGAACGTAACAAAAGGAAGTATTACGTCCCAGTTTCGGTGGTCCTGGTCGACGTACATAGACAACATGTCAGAAAGCGTGCGGTGGAACCGCTCAGTCAACCCATTGGTCTGGGGGTGATAGCTGGAGGTCAATTTGTGATGTGTGGTTGAGGCCTCAATAACTTCGGCTACAGCTGTCGACAGAAATGTCCGACCACGATCGCTGAGAAGCACTTGAGGGGCCCCATGGCGCAGTACGAGCGATTCCAAAAAGAAGGTCGCGACCTTATGTGCTGAGCCATTAGGCGGGGCAGTGGTCTCAGCGTAGCGTGATAGGTGGTCGACGGCGGTGACGATCCAGCGATTACCTCTGCGGACAATGGAAGTGGCCCGTATAAGTCTATGTCAACAACGGCAAAAGGAGTAGCAGGGCAAGGTAGCGGCTGTAGTGGGCCAGCAAAAGGAGAAGTGGGCCGCTTGCGGCGCTGACATGGCAGACAAGAGGCGACGTATTTTACCACACCTGAGGCGAGGCCTGGCCAGAAGAAACGGGTTTTCACCGCGGTGGTAAGTTTTATGAAAGCCTGAGTGACCGGCTGTAGCATCACCGTGGAAAGCCGCCAGGATACGGGTGCGAAGCGCTCTCGGAATAACGGGGACCCAGCGGGTGCCTTCAGAGCAATAAATATAACGGGAGAGCACGCCGTTGTCAAGTTTGAAATTTTTGAGTTGTCTGCGCATCCTAGCGGTAGGAGAGTGAGAAGCACCGGTGAAAAGGTTGATTAGGGAAAGACAGTAGGGATCTGCTCGCTAGTGTGAAATGATGGCGTAGCGGTCTGGAGCAGCGGCAGGAGTAGCACAGGTGATGTTTGGAGCTCTGGACGACATTGGGACGTCGAGGGTGCACGCAGGAAGACGCGAAGAAGCACTAGGTGGTGATTCTGGGAGCGGGCAGCGGGAAAGAGCATCGGCATCTCGATGTTTGCGACCCGATTTGAATATGACATCGAAGTGGTATTCCTGCAAACGCAGAATCCAACGGCCCTGGCGTCCAGTCAAATTTTTGAGGCTTGATAACAAGCACAGAGCGTGGTGATCAGTAACAATCATGAAATGGCGGCCGTAGAGGTATACGGGCGGAATTTCTGAACTGCCCTAACGACGGCGAGGCACTTTTGCTCAGTGATGGTGTAGTTGCGTTCCGCTGATGTTAGAGTTCGACTGGCAAATGCAATTACTTTTTCCCGAGAAGCGGTGTCACGTTGCAGAAATACGGCGCCGATACCGAGGCTGCTGGCATCGGTGTGGAGAACGGTAGCAGCAGTGTCGTCGAAGTGAGCGAGAACAGGGTCCGAAGTAAGGGCATTCTTTAGGGTTTGGAAAGCTTTTTCGCATTCTTCGGACCAATTGAAAGTAGTACGGTTGGCAAGGAGGCGGTGGAGCGGTGCAGCAATGGTAGCGAAATTGCGAATGAAATGGCGAAAGTATGAAGACAGGCCAAGGAAACTGCGTAGTTCCCTAGACCGCTGAGGGCGTGCAAAGTTCAAAACTGCAGCAAGCTTGTCAGGGTCGGGTCGAATGCCATCGCGGCTGACGAGGTGGCCCAGGATCTTTATTTCTTTCTTATCGAAATTACACTTTTTTGTGTTCAGCTGGAGACCGGCGGATGCCAGGCACGTTAATACTTGATCAAGGCGGTATAAATGATCAGAAAAAGTCGCAGAGAAAATAACTATGTCGTCCAGGTAGCACAAGCATGTTTTCCACTTTAGTCCTCTAAGAACAGTGTCAATCATGCGCTCAAACGTAGCGGGGGCATTACAAAGTCCAAAAGGCATGACATTGAATTCGTAAAGCCCATCGGGAGTAGCGAATGCGGTTTCTTCTTTGTCGGCTTCGTGCATCGGTATCTGCCAGTAACTGGAACGCAAATCCAAAGTGGAGAAATATTCGGCGCCCTGAAGACAGTCGAGGGAGTCATCATTTCGTGGCATGGGTAAACATCTTTGCGACTGACTTTGTTAAGTGCGCGGTAATCAACGCAAAAACGCACGGACCCATCCTTTTTTTTTTTGACCAAGACGACCGGAGATGACCAGGGGCTAGCTGAGGGTCGAATAATGTCTCATCGGAGCATATTGTTACCTGGAAACGCGGTATCAAAGTGATGTGCTCACCGACGAAGACGACGACGACAAAGCGTTGAGAAAGAGGACGACGCACACAGAGTGGACACTGCACGGCTACTGAAGTCTCAGCGCCGAGTTCAGCCCATCGCAGTGCTGTTACATTAAGCGCATCCCCGTAACAATATCATTCACATTATCTTCTATGATTTTACGTTCTGATAAGGAAACACGGTAATGGCGGCGGCTAACAATAGAAGTACCTTCTGTAATAATGGGGTTACTGTGCAGAAGACGTTCGGCCCAAGGTCGGAGAAGTGACATCAAAGGAGGCTTGGTGTTTTCGAAGTAATTCCTGCAAAGCTTGGCGGTGAGTCGCAGGAAGGTCAGGATTGATGGTGCCAAAAAGAACACAGAGAGAAGCATCGGAAGAAGCTGCTGGTGAGGAAGAGGGGGCTGTAAGGGTGGTGAGGGACACCGGGTGAATGTCCAGGGCACAAGGAAAACATGTCCCTTTAGTCAGCACAATGGGCTCTGGGGAAGTGTTCGAAGCAGCGACAAGCGCTGTGCCATGCTCAAACCGAACAAGACTTGGTGGTAGCTCGATTCCACGGGTCAGATGGCGATCAGAAGGCACGATTAGCACATCTCCGTTATCAATGTCAGTAGAAGTAAGAGCGACAAGTTGTTCGCATCCAGGGGGCAACACTGAGTTAGTAGCGGCAAGCAGGCGATGACGGGGCTCGGGAGGTTCAGAAGACGTATCGCTCTCGTTCATGTAAATGACCCTGTCGCGACACGAAATGCTGGCTGATGCGGCAGACAGAAAATCAAAGCCTAAAATAATTGGGTGAGCGCACGGTGGCATCACAGCAAATTGTACGTGGTGGCGGACACCATCAACAAAAACTCGCAGAGTACACTTAGCAAAAGGCCGAATGATTGCACCATTAGCTATACGGAGTTCAGGTCCATCATAAGGCGTTTTCACTTTTCGCAAGCGGGAGCACAAGTCAGTGTGTATCACAGAAACAGCGGCGCCCGTGTCAACCAAAGCCTCAACAGGTAAACCTTCAACCCACACTAAAATAATATTCCAGGGACGTTCCGGAGGATCTTTGGGATGGCCGAAGAGTGCAGTTTTCCCTCCTAAAACTGCAGTGGTCAGTTTTACGATAGGCGGGGGGTCGTCAGAGAAGCTTGACGGAGAGGCGAGGTTGAGCGGCGAAAAGGCGAAGGAGAACGGCGTCTTGAAGGCCTGTAACCAGCAGGCGGAGCGGGGCTTTCTGGCGGGGGTGATAAACGTCGGGGATTATCAGGGAATGAACGGTGGTTAGAGCCGGAAAAGCGAGGAGGGTAGTCTGCTTCAAATGAGTCGTAGCCGCGGCGTTCATTCTGGAGCCTGCGACGACAGAAGCGGGAAATGTGGCCTCGGTACCCGCAGTAATAACAACCAGGGCGGGTTGGGCGCCAGTTGGGGTAGTATGTCGGCGCCGCGGTAGGTGGTGCCAATGCAGCGACATGAGCAGTGGTAGGCGCCGGTGGCGGAGGCGCTCCAACTGCGGGCGACAAGGACGTGACCTGGGCGTACGTTGGCACCTGACAGATGGTAGGAGCGACCGATGTTGGGGGGGAATAGGTCACTGAGGCCAGCTCTTCTTCGACAATACTACGCAGGCCGGCACTTGATGGATGTGGCTCAGATGCAGGGCGGCACAAATTACCTTGAGCCGACAGCTCTTCACGAATTGTTCCGCGAATAAGCGCACGGAGGTCAGCGTCGGCAGTGAAACCATATGAAGTGGGATCAGGCTGCAGGCGTATTGACTGTAGTTCGTCTAGGCATTGACAAGTCGATATGATTGCGTCGATTGTGGTACGGTTCTGCACGGCCAGGGCGTTATAGGCGAGTGGCCCAATACCTTTAAGGTCGTGCCGAACCCGCTCGGCCTCTGGCATGGTGTCATTTATGCGCCGACAAAGTGCAAGAACATCTTCTATATAAGAGGTATAGGTCTCATTGGACCGCTGAAGTCGGGCTTATAGCTTCTTCTTGTCGGACTCCGTGCGAACAGTAGGAGCGCAGAAAATCTGGCGTAACTTTTGTTTAAAGGTAGCCCAGCCCGGAAACGTCGATTCATGATTTAGGAACCGCGTTTTGGCAACATCCGTCAAGTAAAAGGACACATTAATTAGTTTAAGAGAATCGTCCCACCGGTTGAAAGCACTGACCCGGTCGTAGCTGTCGAGCCAGTCATCAGCGTCGTCGCCGCGGAGACCGGCGAACATCTGCGGGTCGCGCTGACGGCTACTGACAGTCCAAGTGGCAAGGGGAGCTGGAGTCGCGTTGGTAGAGGCCGGAATAGCGGAGTGGCCCTCTTGAGTCATGACGATGGTGGTCGGGGTCAAACGGCGGCCAGAACGAAGCTCCAGGTGGATGCAGGTGACGAAGCAGCGGGGAAATCAAGGCGCACCTCCACCACGTGTAAGGTAACGCGAAGGTCTGACTTGGGGAATCAGGCTTTATTGCAGACCTGAAGCCTTGGTCGCACACTGCAGCCAAACACACTCCGCGATGACGATGGGTATCTACAAGAGGGAGCAGGATGAAGATGAAGTAGCACGTTCAGCCGTGTGGAAGATGAAGAGCCACACAGTGCTCCCACTATATATATATATATATATATATATATATATATATATATATATATATATATATATATATATATATATATATACACTATTAACCGGGCTCCAGCGATCCTCTGGTCCAGCCCATCATTGTGTGACGAGGGTCTTCTGATCGGGAAAGCCATAGCGCAATCCTACCTATAATTCAGACAGGAGCTTGCCATTCTCCCTGCTCTGTCTCTCTGTTTCCCAGGCTCATACCCTTCGCAAAATTCAAACAAACACACTCATTACACCAGCAAAACTGTACCTATACCGGTTCCGCTCTGAGCCGTCGTGCCCCAACTGCCCTGAGCTCTATGCAGACCTTTCACACTGCCTCTTCTAATTCCCTGTCGCCATTCAATCTCCTTTCTACCATCCTCCGTCATCCCGAGTCCTCTCCTGGCATACCTGGCTTGCTTCTCCTTACGAAGAGGACCAGCTCGGCCGGGTGTCCCAGCTAATTTGAACCAAGGGTTACAAAATAATATATTAGAGGTAGGTCAGTGAAACCAGTTTCATACAACTGCCAGCCTCCTTGTGCACCACGGGGAATTTTTTTTATTTTGCAATTACTTGATTAGCTAATTATGTTAATTTTTCTAACTTACTAAATATTCACTTTAGACCAAAAATGTGAATTGGAAAGTTGTACAGCACCTTCAGAAACCCCCATTTCATTAATTGCTATAAAGAAAGTCTCAGGTGTATCTTTTTTTCCAGGCTCAAAAGAAAGCCCGCGAAATACAAATAATACCACGTGCCTAGCGGATTTGATCGCCACGATTGTGGTGCTTTCAGTCGTGGTTTGAGCGAACCAAATCAGCTGCGCCCATGACCCGATGGTCCCGTTGCAGCGGCAGGCTGACATGTTGGCAATGGTTGGAGTGAGCTCGAGCCGAAATCTTGGCAAGGCCTCCGCACCCCAGCCATGGTAGAAGAATGGTAGCGTAACTCCCATAGAAGCCTGCGTGTCGACTCTGAGCGAGGCTTTAGTTTCCCGGCGCCCCCTGTCAACTGTGGGGCAAAACAAACACGTGACGTTGCTTGTGACGTCACAGTGACATACTTTTGGCGGGGAATTTGATTGTGTTTTTACTTATGAACGAAAAACAAGGCCAACAACGACGGAGGCTGAACGATGCTCGGAAAAGGCAGAAAAATGGACACCGTAACTGTTCAGCCAACTTTACTTGACATGAATTTCTATTGTTAAGTTTTACGTTAACTGAAATGTTACGGCATCTTTGACCACCTTATCATAGCATCGTTCTGCCTCCGTCGTCGTTAGCCTAGTCTTTCGTCGCGCGTCATGTAAACGCATTCTGGGGCTTATTTCTTCGGGCACGTTTGTGAATCAGGGCCTTCAAGTGAATTCGGCAAGCACATGGATAGAATTACATGGCTTGAGGCATTTCACTAAGGGCATAAATGAGTGAAGCTGTGCTGCATAGAAAGCCAGGCTTATTAATTCACGATTACTTACATAGACGCTTCACGACAATGAAATCTTTAAGTGTTGGAAAGCAACCACCGCTCATTCGTCACGGTCTTCGTGAAATCCTCGTGATAACAAAATGACCTGAGCGTAGGTCTCCAAACGAGACGCGGTGAGATTATAAAAGGGTAAAAGATCTTGCTAACAAACAAAGTACATATCATCGTCAAAGAACAAAAACAAACGAACGGAATAACTAACGCCAGTGCTAGAACGCCAACCTGTAAGAGCTTAGGTAAGCAATTCAAATATTGCTAGTATGTAGAAGTTAATGCGTCTGAGAAGTGAAAATATCTACGATATAGCTTCGCTCCAATAAATCTCGCCCTGTTCACGATTCCATTATTTTACTCGCCCTTCATTTGCCACTGAGAGGAGTCAATGTGAGGTTACAAATTTACAACTTAAGCATTTAACATGTTAATGAGAAAGATCTCATTGACAATAGGAACATCACTGTGATAACAGCTAAAGCACGTTCAGCGAACGTTGGTGCGGTAATATGACGCAGATGGCAAAACACGCAGCAAAGGGAGCGGAACGGAAGGCTTTGAGCAATGCGACACGCGTCTTGGGGGCAATAAAATCTCACCTTCACCGTTCAATTAAAACATGCAGCGATACGCCGCTCATGCAGACGTGTATCCGTAAAACAAGCCACCACTTTTGCGACGTGCCTGGGAGGCCGAGCCGAGCCGCCGAGCTGTGACGCAGCATTGTCCCATCGTCCGGAAATGCGCACATGCAGCGGCAATCAGTTTCTCATCGAGCACACACAGTCTTCGCCTTGCTATAAAGCTCTACCACAACCAGCAGAATGAAATACTGGCTGTTTGTTACAGAGTTACAGATAACCCACTCTGTACGCAGCACGCAACGATGAACGTTGAACCGGGGCCGATGACGCACCCATTCCGCGGATGAAAAATGCTTTTGTCTGAGCCATTTCTGAGCTTTGGGCCTTTGCTGGCCATTGTTGTTCGAAACTAAGCCCTCAAAGGAGTACAGCAGGGTTAGCAGAGCCTCTTCCAAACGCACACCCCTGAAAGAGCCGGGCGCCGGGCCGGGGGACGCTTGTACCCAATTTTACCGGTGGGTGTCCTGCGGAGGGTTTCGAACTGACCACCTCCCGCAGCGGATAATAAATGGCCGAGAGAGGCCGTTAGAAACAAGTTAAAATATTATTATAAATGTGACACTTTTTTTTTTTTACGCAAGAAACAAAAACTGCATTCATTCCTGAGTGCGAATATTATGTTTACTTTCTAGTTCTTTAGAGTTCTGGCAGATCTTATTTTCTGTGCGCTAGTAATTTGCCTCACAGTTCGCAGGAGCCCTCATCATCGAGTTGATGGCGCTGGCAGTAGGCAGCTGCACGCGTTTTCTTCCAAGTTGCGCGACCAGTTGTATATAGACCTTGCCCCAGCAGCCTACGTCACGACAGGCGGATGGCAATAAAGTAGCAGCAAATGAAGGTGCGAGCGCGAATCTGAACCGAGTCACATGAGGCCATCTCGCTCCTTTACCCAAGCCTGTACGCGCATTAAGTGGCTGATACCTTATCGATCATCCGCTTGTCGTGACGTCCGCAGATGGGAGAGAAGGTTGATGCAAACGCCTTGTTAGAACCTCGGTGGTGTCGGCTCGCAGCGCTCGCCGCTACTTGCACCGTCACGTGGGACTGCTGTCTGACACGGGCGAAGAAGCCATCGTAGGCATTACGGCCGGCTGCTTCAACGGGGCGGAGGAGGCACGGCCGCAGCTGATTTTGTTCACTGAAACCAAACCACGACTAAGAGCACCACAATCGTGGCGCGCGAATGGGCTAGTCACGTGGTTTTATTTGTATTTCGCGGGCTTTATTCTGAGCCCGGAAAAAAAGATATATACGTGAAGCTTTCGTTATCGCAATTACTGTAATGGGGATTTCTGAAGGCGCTCTCCAGCTTTCCCATGCACATTTTTGGTCTAAAACAGATATTTAATAAATTAGAAAAATTAACCTAATTAGCCAATTAAGTAATTGCAAAACAAAAAATGGCCCGTAGTGTGCAAGGAGGCTGGCAGTTGTATGTAACTAGTTGTATGTAACTCAAATATATTAGTTTGTAACCATTGGTTAAGGTTAGCTGGGACACCCTGTATATGAATAACCCAGCAAGGGTAAAGAGAGCCTCAGACCGCAAGTCACGGTCTCGATAAGAAAACGTGTCTTCGCCTGTGCGCCCAGATGTCAAAGTGCTCTTATCGAAAGGTTACCTTGCAGACTGCCTCCCCCAAAACATGTGCTCGTTTTGTTTTTGTTTTTTTTCATTTGTGCAGCTATATCTCCCCCGTCTCGACCATAATAATTATCAGCTTGTGACTGACAGCGGCTCAAACCTCATGTTCAGCTGTAAACGACGCCTAGAAAGCACGAGAAGCCTGACAGTGGCGCCTTCGCAACGAGGGGACTAAAATACAAAAAATATTGCATGAAAATTATAATAAAAACAGAGTGCGCTAAAAAAAAAGCATGCTATCGTAGCACATGTCGAATGCATTTAATCACGCAGAAAATAAGGGTTAAATACGCAAGCAGTTTCGTAATGAATGCACTTTCCTTTTGTAGAAATAATTCGGGAGTATTCTCATTATTTTTAGTATTTGTACTGAAATTTGTATCTGCATTTTAATTAATTTAAGTATTCGTATTTGCATATAGAGATGCGGTGCGAACGAAACTGAGTAGAAAGCATACTAGTGTTACTTATTGGGAATTTGCAGTACATATCTGAACTGCCCGCATAGAGCACATTGGCGTACTTGATCTGGAAGAAAAATAAATGCGTCGCTTACTGCCGTTCTCATACCAGCATTTGGTAATATAACGGGAACTAAGCTGAAAATTACACGCTATAGTGTTCTTAATTGGAATTTGCAGTACATATCTGAACCAGACATGGCAGTAATTGAATTGCAGTGATGAAATTACTGTAATATAATTACTTTTGCGGTAATTTGTAATGTAATGAATTACTTTTTCGGGTTGGTAATTTAGTACTGCAATTAATTACTTTTTGTAGCAATTTCGCAGCAAAAGTAATTAATTCCTTTCGAAATTACTTTTACTACAGTGCGCCACTACTCCTTCAATAGACAACAAAATAGTGCCGCGAAAGCAGGAATAACGTGCGGCAAGCCGAAACCAGCGTAACGAATCGGCAAAAGGAGACAGATTTTAGCAGAACAGTGCGTCTGAGACCTCGTGTGTAAGCAGGGTCACTTAGTGTGGCTATCCCATGACAACCATTCTCCAAACCGCAAGATAGAAGGCATCAAGGGTATGCCGAAGGGAAAGATGGTGCAGGAAGGCTGGAGTTGAAAAACTAGTTGGGAGCGCGGCGCAGTGGCACTCCCTGTTGCGTCGGCTAGGGCACAGCGGTGCCTGGCTACCCTCGTTACCACGGGGCGAGGGAGGATTGCGGTGGGGGCAGATAGGTGGAAGGGTCCACGGCGTGAGCCGCCGTGGCTTGAACATTACTGAGCAGTGAGTACAAGGTGCCGACGTCGATTCTTGGGACTGCGGAAGCAATAAATAAGCTAGCTTCTTCGGGCCCTTGAAATAGCGGAGACAGCTCTGGGCCAGCAAGACGCTGGGTTTGCCGGTCATTTCACGACCGTTCGACCCTGCTTCTGCTTTGTTTCTTTCCTTTTCTTTTTTTTTTTTTTTTTTGCGGTTGTCTTGTTCTGGTAATGGCAAGTGCTGTACGAAAGAGGGAAGGAATATGTCTCTGGGACGGAATTTGGCTGGAAGACGAAAGAATGTGCGTGCTTCGCGTCTGGGGAACGTTGTTGTTTTGTTCAATAGCTTTACTTCGTTTTTACATCGATGGAAACTACAAAGTAATTTAAAAGTGACTGAATTACTTAATAGAAGTAATTGTATTGTAATTTAATGAATTGGTGGGAGCAAGAATGAGCAATATAATTTAATTAATTTTCTGAGAATTTCAGCAAAGTAATTAGTAATGTAATTTAATTCCTTTTGAAAAGTAATTTTGCCATGCATGATGCGAACTGCCCGCATAGAGCACATTGGCGTACTTGAACTGGCAGAAAAATAAATGGGTCGCTTACTGCCGTTCTCATGCTAGCATTTGGTTATATAACGGGAACTAAGCTGTGAGCTTCTTTCTTCATTTAATTAAGGCCTACATGATCATGTAACATCAGCGGTGCTATCGGCGTAGTAACGATAACAATTTGTAACATGGCCCATTCCACAATAGGGGTAGTGCTACATATCTGGTTCGTGTTGCTATGCTGTCACGACTCCCAACACTACAGTGCAGTGACACTTGCACGTTGTAGTAACACTTGGGTGCTGCCGGACTTGCGTGGACTTCTGACAGTTGCCGCACTGACGTAAGTCCGAAAAACAATTGCTGCATATTGACTGCTAATGTTATGAAGCTCCCTGCTTTTATATTCCGAGTATTCGCTCGTCGATTAGTACTACTTACGTCTGTAAAAAAAAAAAAAAAAAAGAAGAAGAAAAAAAAACTATTTCAACACCATCCCAATCTCGGCGCAGCGGCTGATTTTCGGAGGCTGAGGCGATGAATAACTATGATTCTTCAATAATGAAAATGTTCTACATTACAGAAAAAACTTGTCCGATGCGTATTGACGTAGATTATAATAAGCACAGCCAGGAGTCCACGTTTGGCCGAATGTACGTACATCCCAGCTCATTCTACCCTTTGCCACTGCTGAATCGTAGCCGCATAATATACAGCCCCTGATATCACAATATTCGACGTGAGCACGTCCACTTTTACGTTTTAACTGTCCATTTCTAGCGAATTTCACGTCGCTAGCCCGAAAGCAACAGGCGCGACACCTGGAACGATGTCATCACGGAACGGCGGCAGCAGGTCCCTTGCGAAACGTGTGAAGTCACGCACGCCTCCTGCCTACGCGGGCGGCGTTGGGGGCCCGCCTGTGAAATCCAGAGAAAAGCCACCCGCGCAAAGCTATGAGAAGTAGATACTGCAGCCTCAAATAATTGCTCCTCCTGAGTGCAATTTCAGCGATTTCACCCAAGGTCACAATAGCTTTGCAGTATAACTTCAATACTCAGTACCCGCTATATAGCTTATTAATGTACGAAAAAGCATATAATAAGCACCATGCGAAATAAAGAAGAAGAAAACGAGGTGATGGTCAAGTGGCTTATGGCGACGGAGTATGAAGCTGCTGTGCGCTGCGTTAGTTCCAACCCGATTTATGGATGAGCTAGCTGTTTCCTTTTATGGAACTGTTTATACTCAGTGGCTCGGTGGTTCCGGAACACATTCGCCCTAAAATAGCCGACGACAAACTCTGGCAGCCTTTGATGCTTAAAACACAGATATAATGGCGGTAGGAATGTGGTAGAAATAGTTGTTGTTGTCCACATGAAGAAGGGTGAGGTCTTTTTTTTTTTTTTTTTTAATCACCGTTCCGGCAGAGATACCTGTATGGGGGGAGCAAATCTTTCCTAATGGCAAATTCTTGTCGCAACGACGCTTTATTCTGTAAGTCTTGCAAAATCTCCGGTCGCCAGTAGAATTTGTGCGTCCAGACGCAATATTTCTTTTTTTTTTTTACAGCCCCGACGGAGGCATCGTTCTATAGCACGATAGCAGGTGTGAAAGGCTGTAGATAATAGCCCTGTTGCGATTAATTTATTTGACAGGACATGGCGAGCAGAATGTCCGTTCTTATATTTAAACACACCCCGCTTTCAGTATAAATGAAGCTGCGGCAGGTTTTCAGTGATTTTGGAGCATAATATATAATGTAATACAGCCAGCTTGACACCAATACGCAAACGAAGTAACAAATTGGCTAAATATTTAGGAGTGCTATTAAGAGTAGACGCGACAGCGCATTTAAAACCGCCTTTTCAATGTGCAATTTTCCTTTATTGGCTTGAATTTGGTAAAGGTACGCGCAGTGTCTGTTTCACTTCTAGGTGGACACCTAACGTCGTACAGTTTGACGTACATACATCATCGCTTTCGTATTTGCATTGCAAACTAGCCTCCCATTTGAATGGTAGAAGGATTCAGCTGGAAACCGAAATGGTAAACACCGCACTGAACGCTGCACAATAAACAGTTGCATCACAGTTTTTGAACCGAAATCACTTGCATATTTTCTCACGACACCGCACGTCGCTGTCGATCATTTTCGAGCGAACTAGTTGTACGCGCTATCACGTAAAACAAGAGATGGGTTTCAGTCGATTGCTTGCTTTATACACATGTGAGCTTTCGATTCCAGTGGCAGGAAAGGTTGCGATTATTTTAAGCTCTCGTATCCCTCTCAATGCACGCTCATGGTGTCTGTGTGTCATTATGCGTTGTGCACAAAGTACTCAAAGTACTGAAAATTCTGAGCACCAACGGTGCGATAGCAGACTTAATTTAATTTGCTTATAGGGTATATTAGCTTGCATTGCCAGTGGGTGAATACGAGCGCCTTTTCTCTGCTCCCTCACATTATAGCAAGAAAACTGTGTAATGATCGCACGCTTCTCGCTGAGATTTCTTTTATTCCGAATGAGCCAAATGCACAGACTTAAACTAAATCGAATTATTGTACAGTAGCAAGCGCATCCGTGTGTATTTTCATTCAAAAAGAGACGATAACGAATGAAGCTGCGCAAGACCCAGAAAACCTGCTCAAAAATATCATTTCAAACAAAAATTGTTCAGATCCTGCTGCCGTACGTACGGATAAAATTGAGCCACATCTTCTCGTAAGAGCATTCCTTGTAAGCTTGAGCCTCATGGCTTGGACTGTTTATAGCTCCCTTTTTTAGTTATTCATACGCCAGCCTGACTTTATGAAGGACTGCGCAGGATACAAAAATATCGGCGGTAGAACTCAGTTCTGAAGACGACGGTAACGAAGGGATCATTAGCCCCGTCGCAAAGGAAGCAGGGATCCGCCTCTGCTACATTCAGCTTTGAAGTGTTCATTTTGCCTAGTTGGTACTGCCTTGATAAATTCATTATTACTAGCGAAATAGCGAATGCAGAGAGGAATCGACATGGTATGGTAACTCTCCTATCGAATATTTGTATATTTGATTTGTATCTTGTCTGTGTCTAATATTCTACTGCTAATAATGAATATCGGATGCTAGATTAGAGTGGATGTAAGTTTCTCTGCCATATTGTAGCTAGTGTATTTACCACAGTCGAAGTAAGAACAGATTAAAAATCACGCTTTAATGGCAGCGCTTGTGCCAGAAGCCTACCATTAGCATTTATTTGCTTGTGTCGGGGTACACCGCAACATCCCCCTTCCCTACTCAGTCACTGTTGTAGTTGCTTTTCTGCTCGTTTCACAGCACATAGTTTTAATCATTGTTGTCATATTCTTACGCTAAGGGTTTTATTGTCCGGGAGAAGAGCGTCGAGAGCCAGTTGAATCCGCTTGCGAGTACCAGAACGAGGCATCTCTGCGTCATCGGCCTCGCCTTCCCCTTCGCCTCCTATGGCGCATTCGGTTGTGGGGACGAGAGCAGAGGCGCCGAACAGTACAGAGCAGTACAGGAGCACGCCGAGCGAGGGTGTAACTGTCCTCCCACGGGAACGCTCTCTGCGTGTCGAGAGAAGTGCGCCACGACCACGTGACCGCACTTTTCTCCCAGCATTGTCCGCCTTCCCGCAGCGGCGGCAGTTGCAAACACGAGGAGAAGCCAACGCTCCGTGTAGAACCGTTTGTTTTCTATGCCTTTGTTCTCACAGCGCGGCGATCTGCCTCCTTTGGCGCTTTCGACGCCAGCAGCGACTCTCAAGCATGCATACAGCACCTGAGCAATGCTTTCCACTCGCCGAGCGCCGACTCTTTGCAGCCGGCATTTTGATGCCTCGTTTACACTTGAGTATTCGGCGGAGCGAGCAAGCGAAATTCGCTGCCGCCGACACGCGCTTCTTCGTTCACACTTCTGAGTCAACATATCGCCGCCTTCGCCGCTTCGACTGCAAGCTCCCGTTAACCCTGACCTGACCGCTCGACTACAGCTACGAATGCCACGAAAAGCATACAGCTATGCTAAGTGCCGAAAGAAAAACGCATCATCCTTCAACTCTTCACTAAATCATAGCACATTTGGCCCACGTAATGTGGCAACAAAATTTTCAAAGTGCTATTTGCAGGCGTAGTAAACAAAAGGGACATATTTGCCACTACCAAGGACAGCATCGATCTTATTCTAAACGTCATTCTTCCCCTATAGGGCCTCGGATAAAAAGGAGAAACAAAAAGGTAACGACGCACCTCAAATACATTAAAAAAGCTTTAAAAAATCAGTTTGTAGATAAGAAAACGATAACCCTAACGCTTCAAACTCACTACCACTGGGTCCCTAGCATTGTGCGCTAACCACTCGGCCACGCCGAGATATAAGCGCCCTTAAGTCAAGGCCGCATTTGTAATGGAACTTCACGATTTCAGGTGTACAGGCCATTGCTGCCGCTCTAAACATTACAACTTCTTGATCATCGGAGCTTGGTGCCAGCTCTCAGGACTTGCAACTAATGTTCTGGATACCTATGCTCACTATATTGTGCACTGGAATCATTTTAGCATGTTGAGTTTCACAGCGCTGGCAAATTTAGGAGCGCCGGCTATTCGGTCATGCTCTGCTACCGTGGACGACTGAACACGGAGCTGTGTAGCACAAACATTCAAAGAAAAAAGGGCTACAAAGCTTCAAAACCGGTAAGCGCAGCAGCGAGGGCACTATTGCTCGTAAGTAAATCTTATTTGTATGTAAACATTTCGGGAAGCGTTTGTTTATACGCAGTGCAAGAAGGAGCGTTAAAGGTTGCGAAACACTTAAAGTATTGTGCCTTACAACCGCTCTAAGTTGCTTTTTCTTTCATGGGGCCATCGCTGGGTAAATTCCTCTCTTTTCATTTTATCTATTTTTTTTTTCTGTTGTTTATGCTCGGCCACGGTGCGGGCTACGCTCTCTGATGCGTTGGCCCTGTTTTGAGCCTGCAGTGAACATTTTGTCAGTAATCATCGTGTTAGAGTGGACTCAAGAACAGCTGTGAAGATTGTTATGCATGTAGACCACATCATTCAATTCCAGATTTAGTTTTACGTTAATCGCCAGTGTGTTATGAGACAGAGCCGCGCCGATCATCGTCTCTCTCGAAACGCTCGAAACGACGTAACGAAACGTGGAAACTCTCGCAAAAAGATACCGCCGAAAAAAGATGCACAATATAGATTCACGGCGTCACGGCATCGAAAGCATTTCGGCTGCGGCCGTCACAACTATCGTGAGCCGATGGCCGACTGCGAGTGCGCTGTTGCCATATTGGCCCCTGAGGGATGCTAACCGGTCGACGCCGCGGGTCGCGCACGCTGGTGTAGGCGCGTCGCCATGTGACTTCCTCTACGCTCGCTTTAGACGAGGGAGCAGCCGAGAGTGTACGAGAGTGGTCAGGTCAGCGGAGGCAAAACCATCCTCCTCTACCACTGGAAGCCAGTGATTCTACTCCTGCTCTCCCAATGGAGGGCACCCGCTTGTCTGAGAGCACTTTCGAAGTGCTCTCGAGTGCGCCTGCTCTCCCACTCGAATTCGCCATTAGAATGACGCCGAGAAAGAACAGTTGCTCTTTGAGCTAGTTGGTTTATTGTACCCTATGTAGCATAGCGAGCAGTCTACAGAAAGAACTCAGAGCGAAAAGAGCACTGTTTTCACTCTATCGGTCGTTCTTTCCTTAATCTGTCCGCGTTGCTACAACAAGGTCCGGAAAGAGCCCAAGGGAAAGGCGAGGAGGACGACACCGAGTCGGCTCCTGCTGGTACCCGCAAGCGGACTGAACTGGATTTCGAAGCTCGTTATCTGGGCAATAAAACCCTTATCTGTAACATCTTCGCATTTTCAAGCAGTGACAGTCTAGCGACCTCACCCTCATCGGTCGCACTGACTGCTTTACTAGAAAAATACAGAAAGTACAGTAAATTCTTGCTTTTCTTTTTTTTTTTTTTTGCTCTGGGCACATATGGTATTCACCTGCAAGATACTGAACTATGTTACTGTAGCATTATTGCACATTAGCCCTCGAAATGTGAACCACCAGCTATCAAGCGCAGGAAAGGGGGCTGTGGAAAACAAAAAAGCGCGGCTCTTGTAATTCTAGCTTTTTAAATATTGCTGCGAATCAAATGGTGTTTTTTCTATCGATTCAGTAAATTGTTTTCAGTATAACGCACGTTTGCTATTCCAATCATTCATCGGCCTTTTAATTGAAAAAGCGAGCTTTCTAGAAACTAAATATGTATCTTGCTGTTTAAAAAAAAAATATTATAGCAATTAAACGCTCTGCAACAAATAACCTAGTCTTTCATGACTTTGGGATTCCAGCGATTTATGCGATTACTGCTCTTGCTAGCTCTCCTCTGACAGTAATCATGGGCAAAAATGCATTAAAACAACGCCTGGTATACTATCAAGGAACACAGACCTGATTCATCTTCAAAACAACATCAATAAGATTCCCATGTAGAATCAGGCATCTCAACTACATCTCGGTCGCATGCGAGATAGTTCTTGCTTTTTCAGTGCCCCTTTTTCTGCACGCTAAAAAGTAATGCTTCTGCAGACTTTAGAAAATATCGCCCCTGAATCGAAATAGTCTGCGTAAATTGGTGCTAAACGCGGAGCGCAGGTAGCGCCGGCTAAGGAACGATCATGCGATCGGGCTAACAGCGCAGAAAGCGCCACCTCACGGGCGGGAATGGAAGGGGGGCGCGTTTCGCCGCGGAGCCCCAGCGGAGTTTGCAAACTGTAGGTAATGTAGTCCGTTTATACTCGCGATATGTGGAGGGGGTTGACGCAGCGCTGCCATACAAGTAAACGTAGAGGCATAGCCTCCCATATTATCATATTAGTCATGAATTATTCGATTAATAAATTGTCATTACCTACTTATTTACTCACAAATTAATGCCTAATTTCAGATGGTAATGACTAATTATTAAATTACTTTATACATTCCCAGTCATAGGCACCGAGATCAAAGGACGCCGACCGTCGTATTCAAGACCATGCGGAAAAAGAACACTGCTGCTTCGGCCCGCCCGCGCCGCGGAGAGATGGCAGCTATTAGTGGGCACTGCTAGCGGCACCCTTTCCACCGATTTTCTGGCGTTCCTCCGGGGAAACAGCGCGTCGCTGAATGTTTACAACCTTTGCCAGTAATAAAACACGAAGTAAGTCGGTTTCATTTAATTGAAGGCTTAATTGTAAGCAAGTACGACGTTACTGACCAAATCACTTAATTTCTTAACAGAGACACGTCGTCAGCTCGAGCAGCAATGCAAACTATACCGTCTGCGCCTCTAGTGGTACATTGCCTTGATTGACAAAGAACCATCACCAAGAACAATCCCAGGCTGCATAGTCGGCAACTCAGCCGACAGGGGTATATTAATGTGCAAGATCGACTCACGCATTCTCTTCGACTGCAACTATAAATTAGCAGTGAATATTTTCAATGGCAAGAAAAGAATATTTTTGCGCTCACTGGGAAAAGTGCTTTTTACGTTGCTGCCGTCACGGCTACGCGCCGTGCTAGGAGAATGTGTTGTTTTGTACCGCTCCTGAAGCCTAAATTCGAAACACAGGGCTATAAACAGATGGGCCTTCAGACTAAAAAAAAAAAAAAAAAAATGTTCAAAATGCTCGAACGTGGTATATGCGTTAAAAATCAGCGCTTGTGCCAAGCGGAACAGTACAAAAAAAAAATATAGGGGGGGGGGGGGGGGGACAACGCTGCTGAATGAAATGTGGAGCGAAATCTTTGGCTGCAGGCAACCGAGCCTTGAATCGAACACAAACAGCGTTCCTTTGAACGTATCAGAGCACCGTGTTTCAGAGTTCACCCCCATTCTAGCCAGAACTCACTTTCATGTCCTGCGCATGCGATGCCGGCAGACACCTTCCTGCTCCACTCAGCTCTCCGCTGCGGTGTGCGCATGCATAGTGCGGAAACTGCCCTTATCCTCCTCTCCGCTGCGGTGCGTGCATCTGATGGGATGCTGCTACCCTCCTCCCCTTCTCTGTGACGAGACACAGCGACCTTGGTTTTGACAGCATGGTGAAACTTCCGCTCAAAACTCCCTCCGGTGCTTGGGCTGCTCCTTGTGATCGCGCCGTGTCTGGGAATCTAACTGCATACGCCTCGCGGCGCTTTCGGACCGCCTCCTCCACCGAGCGTTGTCAGCCCGAGTGGATATGTGGGAGGCCAAGGGAGGCCAAGTTCCTAACGCCACTAGCGTCCACTGACAAAGCTAGGTGCTCACTGCTATGAATGAATGAGCGAGGCGCTTCTCCGCAATCAGTCGTAGGACGCCTCGATGCCAGCGCCCGCTGGCATCGAGGCACCCTAATCAGGAGCGCGCATCGCATGACAACGTGGAGTGTGCGTACCAAGTATGCCTGGCACGCGGCGCGGCCGTATACAACAGCAGAGTTCCGGGCCTCCATGAAGTAACTGCAAAGGTACGGAAGGAGGTTTGGTTCAGCCTGCAGCGGGAACGTCGCATTCTTGGCGAGCGGATGTTCTCGAAGATTTAGTGCGGGCCGTCTGTGATCTTCTCGGTTAAAGGTGGAACACTCTCTGTGTCGCTATGACTCTATTACAGGGAATGGTCGTCCTTAATGGCACTCGTTGCATTGTCATGAAGGTCCGCCTCGTTGGCTCAATGCCACGATGGCGCTGCAGGTCGTATTTGCGTAAGATGCCACTCTCTTTCGTGGGGGCATCGCGCAGCGGCCCCCTTGTCCGGGTAGGGCCCTCACCTCGAACTAAGCTGTCCCAGACCCCACTTGGCCCTGCGGGGGGGGGGGGGGGGGGGGGGCGGACCGTGCGGGAAGTGTTGAATGGATGATGATGGGCTGATGAGTTATGTGTGACTCTGGGGCACGGCACTTCCGGGTGTCAATCTCCCTCCCCATCTAACAACGGCAAGGATGGCAGGCGCAGATCGCCACGTAGGTAGGGGTGCAGCGCATGAAACGGGATAGTCTTTCGTGCGAGCGCCTTATTGCGGACAATAGAGGGTTTACAAAAGTAAGTCTGGCAACCGTGAATGGCACGCTGATCCCGTGCTGGCGGCCATATTTGGATTGCTTCATCCGTCAGTTCCGTGGCCGTCCATCAGTGTTCTCTCCGCGCTTGTCACGTTGTAAATTAGTGTGCTGTGCTTGGACCGACCTTTCGATGTCAAGAGAAGACACTACCTGGTTGAGGGACCGCTCCTCTGTTCCTGGCGGTTTCTGTAAGTGACGCCTAGATGCGTATTTTGACAGCTGAGGCGTGGCGGGGCCCACCGGACGGAATGCAGAGTGCAGTTGCAAACTGCTCTGCGAGTCGTACACGGACCCCTCGTTGATTCGCGTAGCATTGACCCTATTCAGATACAGTACCTATGCAAAGTTTTATAAAGTGGAGGATTTACTCTTTGTTTTTGTGTGTGTGCTTTTGCTGTTTACTTGGAAGCCTACGAGAGACGATCGTGAGTTTGCTTGGTTTGCGCCTCACCATCGCTTCGGAGAAGAAAACGAAACTTATCAGTGGATGCCTGTTGGCTTTCCGGGTCGGTTTGACGCTTTCAAGATGACTGTGCTAAACTCTGACGAACCGAACTTGTCTTCTGTGTAATTTATTAATTGAAATAATTGAAGAAGATGTTCAAAGATGTCGAATGGCTCAGAATGGAAAGGCAATGTTTGCTGATGCTGAGTATTGGTGTATGAAAATGTAAAATAATAAAATAAAACATAAATACAAAAATGATATAAGGAATAAAATATATAAATAAAAGAAAACTGAAACATAAAACTTGAAGAAAGAAAACATCGTCCGCGTGTGTGTGCGCGTGTGTGTGCGCGTGTGTGTGCGCGTGTGTGTGTATGCGTGCGTGTGCGTGTGTATGTGCGGAGAGAGATGGTATCGCGTCACATCCTTAACGGCTTAACGGCGGAGCTTAAGCGTCGCCCTAATTTTTTTTTACTAAAATAAGATATAAATCTGATTTTATGAAAACAGCCAGTTGCACCAATCGCAAACATTGCGAAGTAATGTGAATTGACTTTTCAATTTTCTTTTCGTTTCAGCCGAGTTCCTCTTTACCGAACCTTCCCATGTCAGTGCTTTCATATGAGGTTAAGGCTTCAGATGTCTTCTTTCTGACAGACGAAATAAACAAGAACTCGGCATATTCACAAAATGAACTGAATTTCAGGTGGCTGTCAGTTATCGAACCATCGGGCGACTCGATAAAACACACAAAAGCGAAACGCAAGCTTCGTTGTTTTATCGGCCGCGCTGGCAGGTATTTATAGGCACAGAATAGAAACCTAAGCTGTGCGCTCTGGAAACGTACTGGATTTCGCACGCATCATCAGGCGACAACAGTTTTCGAAACGGGCTTGAAGTAAGCATATTACGGTACACTAGTGAGATGTCATCTTTTCCTGCTTTACAAGACGCCGCGGGTTTTGCAGCCGCTTTTGCAGTGTGAAACACGCAGCGCGGGCGCCTTAGACAACCGTATTGCTTTCGGCACCAAGCACTACCATTTCGTACGACGGTGAAAAGTAGATTCGGTAATCATGCCCTTGCGATAAGTCAAATACAGAATGGCGAATGCAATCTACGTACAAAAGGTTTCAAACAAACCTATTTGCACTATACGTTCGTTATAAATGAATTGCTCATTCTCCCGTGTCCTCCATCGCAGCATAAGCTTATCCTTCAAGTTCACAGGGCACCACAGCACGCAAAACAACCTTGCTGGTTTAGGTGATATTAGGTTCTGTGAGCTAGCTCCCAGTCAGAGGGACGTGCAGTAATGCTTGAAATGATGGAAGTGACACCTGTAATGTCGATTAGGATTGCAAACGAGCGGTCGCATACACGCGTGTACCTTGATTCCATGCGCGTCTACGACGGTGCCCTGGTTGCAGAAGGGCGCGCAGCAACATGCTGGCATTCCGAACAGAGCTTGGTGCTAGCAGCGACTACTGAGATGTTGAAAAAAATGTAACAATCGCTTGTGAGCATTCCAAAGCAGCTTGCGGTGCATGCACGGCTTCCACGAAGGCACACGTTGGCAGCACTGTGTGGGAGGCGCGGGCGGATGGATCAAAACAAGGTCGCCGCGCACAGTTTATGTTTGTTTCACTAGATGGCGCTAACCTTTGTAAATACTTTATTGGTTCACCACAGCCAACACCTACTTTTAAGAGGGTTGGCCTTTACTGCTTATATTTGCGCCTCATTGAGGACAATTGTTTCCCCGCGGTGAACACTTTGGAGATCGTTAGCTCTTACTACTTACATTTGCTGTTTTCTCGTAAGTTTCTCCGTCGTTCTCAGATTCAAGATGGCGGCCAAGTTGCGTGAACAGAGGTACTAATTGCTTAGCTATCACATGACTGCCCAAACAATAGAGTCGACCCCCTGGGTTCACCATGTGTGACGTCATGATTCCCCAAAGAGACGTGACTCCCCCCCCCCCCCCCCCCCCCCCCCTCCACCGCTGCGTCAACTACTATGCTATCGACCGGCCTTATATACTCCACCTGTGAATTGACTTATGTCGCCACTTTCAACCACCATTCGTGGTAAAATCAAAAAACAAAATCAAAGGTTACATTCTGGCATTGAAAAACTCATTTACATATTTTTTTTTTTTTGTTCAGTACTGGTAGTGCAGGATTTTTCGAACCAACACTCGGATGTCACTGTGGTCTATTCGGCGAACTAACTTTCGCGTTTTCTAATTTACTATTTAGGAGGATTTGACTCATTTTAATAAACACTCTACAGCTTTCCTCACGTTTCAGTAGCATCGAAAGTAAATGAAACGTGGTTTCACTGTGTAATGTCGCTAACTTCTTGAGGGCTGGAAGTTCGCGTACTTATCATGCAGATGCAGAAGAGCGCGACTTCAAGCCACTCATGCAAGGGCACAGTGCCCCTTCTAAAATCCACAAGGTCACCCTTCTGTACACATGACGCCAATCCCGCGCCGCGTTTACCTGTTACGTTGCTCTACATTCATACCATACAAAAAGGCTGTGTTGTAGCTCGAAAGAACGCGCAACAATGAGTGAAATATGGAACAGGCAACGGCGCTCACAAGGAGGAAACAGCGCCGCAGACCATCACGGTGTCCTTGTCGTGGCAGACGTCGGCGAACGGGAGGAGCATTTGGTTCGGGTTCCTGCGGAGTGTGCGCGACTGAAGAGAGCCCAGCGGGCGAAGAAATAGAAAAGGAGATGCTGGATAATCACACCGGGAACGGGAGCCGGATGAAACCCACGGACCATCCATGCGAGTGTACAATTCTCAGCTGGCGCCTAAGGCTGCAATACCGTGGGCGGACTCGCATTAATCGAGCTCGTGGGGCTCTTCGGATAACCTTGGGACGAGCGTTCCCTGAGAGCTCCCATTGTGCCAAGCGCCATCTCTTGAGAGTAATTACTGATGGTGCTGGGGACCTTTTTGATGCGGCCGACCTGAAAAATGATCTTACCTCCTCTCCCATTCTCTCATGACCAGGCCGCGCTCGTTCCAGCGCTCAGCGCTAGATTCATCATCACTACTCAAAAGGAATTTCACCTGTTGGCCCTTTGTTAAAGCCGCCGTTGACGACAAGCGCCCGATGGAGAAGACGAAAGAGGAAGAGTGCGAAAAGTAAAAGGAAGCGAAAGAGAGCTGCCACGAGCGGTATTAATTAGCCCAAATCTTATAGCTGTGAAAATGAAACGTGCGGCCGCCTGAAAGGAACCGCTTGACAAGAATCCGACCTTTGAGACTTCTTTCCTAGTGGTTATTACCTTTGTTCACAAAGCCAGTGAAGGCGAGGGAGGATAAAGAAATGTTTTTATACCCTTGTGTGCCAGACAAGTATATGTTTCAGCTAAACTGGCGCGAATTAATTTAAGGGTTTTATAGTTGACAGTTCATAATCTGGTGCCGTCGCACATACCAAGGATTACGGCGAGAAGCACCGAGAACGAGTCTCATGCTTCTTCCCCACCATGTGATAGCAATGAAATTTTAAACTTCGCTGCAGGGAAAAGTCGTAAGAAACTAATAAGCTGTAAGCTGCGTGGCTTATTGTCGACAGACAGAACGAGGGGGGGGGGGGGGGGGGGGGGAGAAAGGCATGGAGCAGGCAGGAGGGTGTTCTGGTTCAATACTGTGCAGTGAAGAGGACAGAGGAAATGGAAAATAAAAAAGGGAAATAGAGAAAAGATGAAGAGCAAAAGCACAATTTATCAACGGACATGGAGCTCTCAGGTAGCGAAACCAACATAGGTAACTCTTAGAAGCACATAAGCGTAAATCTAGGCACTGAATGCTGTCATTTTCTTCTGCTTCCGAAGTGAAAGTGAGGCCACCTGACAATGTACTGAAAATATCAGAGTCACGTATGTTTTTTTTTTACGACCTGTACTCACAGAAAGCCCCACTTCCATTTAAAAGCGCCCATTCTAAGCTTGTAAAGCGAGGAATAGTTGCCAATAGCCTTCGTGCAGCTTTAACAAAACGCTGAAAGCATTCTCAAAAAGATAGCTTGAATGCGCAGGTTAAACGACTAGAGGGAGCAGGCTATACGGTCAACGTAATTTCTAGCGTTTGTGAGAGTCTTCTATAAAAACTGACCGCCAAAACTCCGCGACAACGAAGGCAACCCGTGCATGTGATCCTGTGCTTCCACAAGCTTTCGCACAATCTTAAGGAAGTAGCAAAGCGCTACAAGGTGAACCTGCTTTTCTTTTGCGCCATGGAAAATGTCTAGCATATGCAGCATTCTAGAAAAAAAAAAAAGTTGGAATAATGCACGAAAAAACATGCATTGAGAGCCACAGCTTGTGCAACTGCTGAGATGGAGACTCCATGAGAGATTCCTGTCAATGTCATTAGTAAATTGTGTTGCATGTACTCTCCACGAGAGAACCTTACTCATTCGATATATCCAGGCCCTGCTCCTAAAGAAAAGACGTCAATATCGATGCCACTTCTGGATTACCGGTAGAGCACGAGGATGTGTCACTTTAACACGCAAACAGATTTCGTCGGCATGAAGGGAAATAAGAGCAGATTGTGGCAGGATAGGCCAGGCCAACGTCAGCAAGGTTGAAGTGAGTTGGCCTCACTCTTCCACGGTGGGGGGTTCCGCGCGAAGTTTGATATCAAGAAATCGGTTCATTCTCAGTCTAGACCAACAGCAGCTTTTCAGATACAAAAACTGCGGATCTGGCTGAGCATGCTGCCTCTAATCACAGCCTCTCCCTCCCCGTTCAAAATGAAATTGTGTCTTACATTACCGTCTGGGCACTTGATAACTCAGAAACGAAGGCACAGTTAACTTTTCCGCATGTGTGTGTGTTTGTGTGTGTGTGTGTGTGTGTGTGTCTGTCTGTGTCTGTGTGTGTGTGTGCGCGTGCGTGCGTGCGTGCGTGTGTGTGTGTGTGTGTGTGTGTGTGTGTGTGTGTGTGTGTGCGTGCGTGCGTGTGTGTGTGTGTGTGTGTGTGTGTGTGTGTGTGTGTGTGTGTGTGTGTGTGTGTGTGTGTGTGTGTGTGTGTGTGTGTGTGTGTGTGTGTGTGTGTGTGTGTGTGTGTGTGTGTGTGTGTGTGTGTGTGTGTGTGTGTGTGTGTGTGTGTGTGTGTGTGTGTGTGTGTGTGTGTGTGTGTGTGTGTGTGTTGAACAGATGTTACCAGATTAGCGAAGTTGTCGATTGACGAGCGTCTGCATCAAAACCGAGACAGTACAATTTGGATATATTTGTTATCTCTACAGGACCACCTCCCATTACACACGTGTAATCTACATTATTTCCCTCATTTTCTCGATGTAGCTGCCAGTTCAGTAGGACGGTGTGATTTAAGATCGATTGTTTATTTCCAAAACTTTAATTTTGGAGCGCGGAACCAGGCGGCTGATCTTCTACTCATTAGGAAACATACTTTCGCTGCAGAAGGTGTACGGTACAAAAACACTGCAGCTGTTTACCTCGGCAAAACCTGGGCCCGCTTGCACAAACGATCTTAAGACTGTCTTAGCTAAGTCCAGACTTAACTGGAGTCTTAAGGATAGGCCGCTAGCATGGCTGCTTAAGACTGGAGCCAAGACTCGGCTTCAGTCTTGACTTGAACACGTCGCTTGCAAGATTACGACTCTAGTGCCGTCTTAGTTAAGACACAAGGACGGCGGGTACCTAAGTAGCGAAATAGGGGAAAGCAGGGACGTGCTGGCCCCGTCCCAGCTTTGAGATGTAAACATTGTCATTCTTGCGTTGTGCTAGATACGTGCCGTTGCTTTTGCGGCTTAAGATTGTGTCATAAGGTAAAATGACTAACGTGGTTGCTGAGGGTGTTCATGGAAGCCACTCTGGTGAACACGGGCCGAGCCGAAGTGAGCAACGAAGATTGCAGTCGGGTGTTTTGCTGTTTGGCCTGTGCGCTCACTGGTTGGTTTTTTCCTCTGTCAGCATTGGTTCTCCAGCAGTCTATTTCTCTGCAACTGTTGAAATCACTGGTACTGCTTTTCGGCATCCAGCTGCAAGCGTACGAAGCATTTGGGCCCCTTTCGTGGCGCAGTAAGGCAGCCAAGCACACCGTGAATCAGTGAGCATTCAGTGAAAAGAAAAGAAAAATAGAACGTGCGATGAAATCGTCCTTGTGACTAAGTGCGTCTCCGGTGATGGCCGAAGAGCTTCCGCGTCCAACGCGCATGCTGCGATGTATAATTTTATTCGACGTATGTGTGTGTGTGTGCGTGTGTGTGTGTGCGCGCTGTGCACCGTGTGCATACGTCTCGTGAGGAAGTGATGAGTTGTGCGCGTGATCACGCCTGTGTCACGTCTGTGGTCGTCGGTCGCTTTAATGCAATGCTGTGCTCTCGACATGCCTCCATTTTACTGTCTCCGTACTGTAAACGACCGGTGATCAGCACAAACTTTCGTCCTTAGGTCGTGTTTGTGTTCGCAAAGCATTTGGGCTGCGATTGGCGTGAATTGCAGTAACATTCGCGCTGCAATTGACGCACAAATGGCAAGAAAGGTTTTACGAAGTTGGGTGTGAGGAAAAATCGGGAAGAGACACGCACAGACCACGTTTTCACTAGTTGCTGCTATTGCAGCATTTTATTTTATTCCTTTATTTTTGCAATGTGCGCCACAGATGTGCTACCATTTTCCCCCCCGCTTTAGTACAGATATGTTCTCTGTATGAAGATTGGGAAAGACTCAACCTTGCTATTATCTTTGTTTTTGCTGGCCGTATTTTTACCTTTTGACATAATAGGAATTGCGGTATGGTGTGTTGCACTGCAGAAAACAGTCTAGTTTGATAGCTAACAAGGGGTATATTCATTACCTGTGTTGCTTGATGTTGATTAAATATAGTAAGCTTCACGGACAGGACTTTTTGTGTGGCACGTCTTCAAAAATCGGAACAGCTGTCAGACGATTTGGTGGTGCTCCACATTTGTGAACAGGGCATACACATGCGTACACATAACAGCGCATACACATAAAACATCAAGTGCTTAAGCGACTCTTACGGAGCGGTTTCAATGACAGGACTTGTTGCCGCTTGGCTGGAATACCAAGCACTCATGGATCAATTGTAGTCGTAACAAGTCATTGCTAGACATTTGGTCATTACAAGTCATTTTATTCATTTCTAATCAATTGCAATTACAGGTCGTCGGTACACATGTGGGTCATCACAAGTCATAACCTCTAATAATCAATACCACTATCATTTTTCCTTTCACCTGTTCTCATATGACAGACACTTCCCGGTGACCGGTCCACCGCTCACCTACTGAAAATTAACAAATCTACTATGTCTTCATTCAAGCACCCATTTAGTGCTGTCTATACTCTGCCCATACGTTTTGAGAACATGAATTTTTTTGTTTACAGGATTTAGCATGTCAAGTTTTAAGCAATGTCATAGTCGGGATGTGCACAAGCTTACTGCGGCTTTTTTTGTTAACATACACTGAGATTGCCCAGTGCACGGCCAGCTTTGTGTTTAGTCACCATCTAAACGCAGACACCAAGGCAGAATCGAAGTAGGGTTCTCCAAATCTAACAGTCAAGTTCCATAAACTGGGCCACTGCGTTGTGCTCAGACACCATGAGTACCCATAGGCCGCCGAGCTGCAAGCTGTGATGTGAATGATGTAATTTAGGGCCTAGGAACAACACAAAGGCTTGGTAATGAGAAATTATTGAGGCTGAAAACAAGGCAACTAACGAAGGAAACAGTTTATTTTGCAAGAGGAAATTACTGAGAAAAATTATTCTTAAAAAAAAAAATCTCATAAGCAACAGGCATGCAAATGCTTGCTGGGCACTGGCCAGTGACCGACTAGCATGAGCCTCTTGCTGCTGGCTGAAAACATTTTGCATGCACTTGCATAATGACATGGGCAAAGATGTTCATAGAATGGCTGAAAAAAGGAAACATGCAGTAGACTGAAATCAGTGAACCCCCCCCCCCCCCCCCCCAAGAGGCTTAATAATGTCAGCATTTCTAAACAAGGACCACTGAATAGGAATGTTGCATGTTTATGTAATTTTATTTAATATTTAATGTATTTAATAAAAATTGCATTGTAATATTCTAAGTGTTACACAGGTACCTCTTGAAAGATTCAGTGCACTATGCATCACATTGTGAAATACAAAACAGCAATTTATTAATGATAATAATATAATATACTTTATTTTTCCTTTAATACAAGGAAAGGAGCAGCCGCTAAAAAGCTGCTTCGAAGAGCTGCTTGACGGGGCGGCTGGCCCTGTATGTGATGGCATTTAACAGCAGAGAAGTCATGCTTACACAATGAATAAATAATGAATGGAGAAATAATTAGATTATAAAAAAGCACAAGGTAAATTAGGAAAAATACATGAAAATAATACAGAGACATGCTGCAAGATAGAACACTTAATTTAAAAATATGTATTCATAGAAACATTTTACGGATTAATTTAATGGGAGGAAGAGAGAAATCTTGACCACTATAAGGAAATTATTGATTTAATATGGTAGGAAGCATGAAGCGAAGCATCTGCTTGACATAGTTCGTCCGGCATACTGTAACGTGCCAATGCTCCGGGTTACGGGTGTCGTAAGTGTGTGTTGTCTTGAAGCGCTACTATGAGTGTTAGTGTGTTGTCCTTTTTATTGATGTCTTGTTTATATAATCACAAAAGCCTGTAGGTATACAAAGATGTTACTTTACCCATTTTTAGCTGCTTAAATATTGGTCCTGTATGTTCGAGGTAAGAAGCTTTAGCAATATTTCTTATTGTACGTTTTTCTGCTGTTGTTGTTGCCCATACTAGCAAGTAGTAGTTCAGAACTGACGAAAAGAGTGAATTATAAAGCATAATGTTAATGCTAAGTGGAAATACTGGGAAATGTCGGCGTAGAGAACCTATTGTGTGTAGTAGTTTGTTGACTAAATATTCTGTGTGAACATCCCATGTCATGTGCCCTGAGAAGTACACGCCTAACGTTTTCACAGAGTGAGCAATTTCTATTTTAGCGCCACTGAGTGTATTGATAAAGCTCGATTGCTTTATTTCTGGGATGGAAGAGAACTGCTTTCGTTTTATTGTCAGTGAGTTTTAGTCTGTTTTGACACGCCCAGTGTTCAGTTTTTTTCCAGGGTTATGTTAGCCCGACTGGATAGCTCTATGCCCGAGTCATAGAGAAAAACAGACTTGTATCATCATCGTAAATAATGGGTTTTGCAGATGAATCTATGGAAACAAGATCATTAATGTAGAGAAAAAAAAGAAGGGGGCCTAAAAGACTGCTTTACGGTATTTCTCTGTATACCATATTGGTGGGCATGTTCCCCCCCCCCCCTTTTTTTTTCCCTGAAGTTTCGTTTAAACCCAGCCAAACACCCCATTAAAATTGTAGCATCCCATCTACTTTCAAATAATAGGTTAACCATTGTCTATATGAGCTGCTAGTGCACATGCAGTTAAAGAACCACAGTGGTCGGATATTAGCAAGGACAAAGAACATACTTTCATTAACGGTATTTAACGTCCCTAATGAAATCAGGTACGAAGGAGAGTGCATAAACACGTCAGCAACCATTTATTGGTGCTGGGTGTTGTGACCGTGACCTACTTTGTCTGCTGTAATCATTAAAGGTATTGAAAACCTCTGCCTGGAGGCTGAAAACCACTGAAAACCTCATGCCTCGAATGGCGAGAATTGGGCCTAGTTGGTTATTCATATTGGTTTCACCGCGCTAACACATTGAACGACAGAAAAGACAAACACCGCGCTAACACCATGTGTTAGCGCGGTGAAACCAATACTCATGCCTGGAGGCTTTGTTGGAGGCTTTCACTTAACAGCAAAAGCAAAGATTAAGATGCTAGACAAGTGACGACACTGCGCTATAGAGCTGACGTGACGAACAGTATGCAATTTTGTTCTGCTGTACCACAATCGAGCTATTTCTCTGCTGAAATATTTAAATTTTTGTAAGCAGTAATGTGTTGGAACAAAATGCTTTCAAACTTGGCATATTGCAATCATTACACTCAATTGTTGGCCTTTTGTGATTCACATAAATATTTCAATTATGACCATTTGGAAGTGAAGTGCGGCATAGCACAACCACAAGGAAATGTGTATAAACAATTAATATATCGTGATACAAATCTTAGCAAAATAGCCTGTTGTGCACATTGTTTCCATGCACTCAGCCTGCTCAATAACCTAAAGAAAAACTAAGCAATTTAAAAAGATCATGAGCCTTAACCGATTGTAGTTTGTCATGTAAAATATTGTGATGCTACTATCTGCAAAAGCCTGAGCCAACGGCAAATAAAGATGAGACGGTTTTCAGTGTTCTGTACGTCGTCGTGCAACCAAGTTTCTGTGCCAGCAATTAAGTGCGGTTCGTGCAACACTGACAAAAATTCGAATAGTTCAGGCTTATTAACAATACTGTGGGCATTAACATTTAGCAAATTGAGTTCCTTATTGAATATTTGTCAATGGTCTTTATCACATGAGCTGCCGCGAGTGCTGCTCAGCTTAACACGACTGTTAGTTTCCATGTTCCAGGTACAGGCTACACCATTTACTGTCAGTTTGTCACAGATAAGTTTAACTTTTGTGCCTGCGTCTTTAGCGTCTTTTGCTGATTGCCACAGTAGCTTTCACAGTAACATAATACATAAATAAATAATGCATAAAGGACAAGCCATGGTTCAGAGCTGGATTTTGCTACAGCACATTTTTTATCGTGGTAATGCAGCCTGAAAAAAGGTCTTCGAGACAGGGGACAGAATATTCAAGGGAGTTGGAAACATCTCTCACATTCTTGGCAAACACATAACGTACCTGCTTGCAGCAACAGGTAGTATCAGTATTCAAAACACATTGCTCACATTGGATACAGGAATATGAGTATGTGAACTGTGTGGGATAATGAAAGGGTTCCAAAAGTTGCAAATGCAGTAATACATTTTAAACAGTGTATTGATACTTTGCTATAAATGAATGCAATTGCTTTTTTGATTGCACAAACACTTTGCAAACATCTGCATTCTTGTGAGTTACACTTTAAAAGCAGGCCGGTCAGGACTGCACCAATTGTCTCCACAAAAGTGAGTGCTTAAATATGCTGGAGCCTGATACAGCAACCTTTAAGGTTTGCTAGATATGTTTGAAGTCCAACATTGGCAGCTGCAGCTTCACATGTGTTGACACTGAATGTTTCGGCACTACACAAAGCTGACAAGGCTGACACCAACAGCACAGGTGCAACGGGTCTCACTTCTCTAGCGGCACTGTGAAGATCCAAGTTGCACACACTGGACACATAGTGCTGATACCAAGCACACATGAGCAATCAAAACAATCTGCAGCTAGTCTCACTTCTGGTGACGCTGTGAAGGGCTCCACACAATAAGCACACAGCGTTCACACCAAAAGCAGCGGGGACGTATAAACATCCACCCATCAACGGGCTACTTGCGAGCTGCTACCTGAGATGGAAGAACAAGCGCTGTTTGAACAGCGCAAAATCACTGAAGCACTAATGCGAAGACGATCAGTTGGTTTGTGCACGCTCTCAGAGGCAGCCCAGCACTAGGATCTTGAAGAGAGTGCAATGGATGGCGCCCACGACGCGTTGGAAGCCTCCCAAAGCTTTGATGTATTCACGCCAGGCCCATCCTCCGGAGAATGACGGCTGGAAACAAGACGTACGTGTTTCACTTGTGACACACGTTTCAATTGCTCTTGATTTGGAACCTACGTGTAGCGGTACGAACGCATGTTTGAGCTGCATGCCCCATTTTACACACTGAGCGGAAAGAATGAGGCGATTAGCAAGCGAGACTCATGCGAGGTTTGAAACCGGCAGCTCGTGCCGCGTTTAGCCGTGGGATATACGGTGCCAGTACACACAACAGGGAAAACGGAAAAAAAAAATGTGCGTCGCAACAACTACGACGACAAATACGGCAACCAAGAAATGGCTTCGGAAACGCACCATCAATTAATTATTCTGCATCGCCCGGTATCATAGCACAAACAAAACGGTGATGAAGAGCATCACAACGTTCCGCGTGCTATTATTATTATTATTTTTTTTTACTGCATTCACCGTTTAATACACGAGAGACGTATCATAGCTGCTATCATAGCAAAGCACCCGCGCAAAAGAATGGCGAAAATGTTCAAGCTCACCTCAAGCCGACGAAGCCAGCGCGACTCGCATGGCAGTCCAAAGAGCAACGGAAGAACGTCGACACAAAGTTTCCAGTCACTAAACAACTCCGAGAGGACGCCTGTCACCTCTGCATCAACACGAAGGGGTACAGAAAAACTTAGTTGCACGTTTTCCACGCTCGAAGGGGTCTATCATGTGCACGACAGTAGGTCGTGATCATGTGTATCCAGCCGTAGCAGCCGCACTGCAGCCATTTTGAATCTTAATAAAGTTCGCAGTTAAGACTGCCTGAACGCTGTCTTTAAGCTCCGTCTTAACCGCAGTCTTAAACGCGCACTGAACGTTTTGTGCAAGCGACTTAAGCCGTAGGGAAATCTAAGCTAAGAACGCTGGCCATAGGGACATACAGAGCCAACCGAGATAGACTTGATGCCTGCACAAAGCCTATGAACGAGCTGGACAGTCACGACGTTTGCCGCAATATTTCACCGAGAGGTGGCAACGCCATAGAAGTAGCGGCTTGGCTTGACGCTTATATACGCGTTTTTGTTTTTGTTTTAACACCCTTGCCTTTCTTGCGTTCTTTTGTCAAATAAGGATGTGCGCGCCGCTTCTCGGCAGCTTTACAAAATAACTGAAACTGCACTAAATCCCGTCGTCATGTTTTGGGAGGCCGTAAAACTAAACAGATGGTCACTCGTTGTGTGTTGATCGGCGTGGTGTGCGTTCGCTCACGTTTTCTCGTTCGTCGAATGCCTGCGGAGCGTCAGTATCGCGTGCTGCCCTTTGCAGATCTCCACTTGTGTCGTGAACGTGCTTTCAGGGACAGGAAATATCCCTGCGAGTTTGAACTGCACCTGCGATCTCGCTTCGGCAGGGTCAGCATCCGTTAACCGACCCCGACTCATCGCAGTCATGCGTTAACTTCATACTGCCTGGTGCTTCTGGCGTTGAAGTTTTTGCTACCGGCGGCTTTCTCATAAAGGCTAGTGAACCGGTCGGCGTGGACGAGTCGACGGCAAGCCGGGCAGTAAGAAGAGTCGTTGTCGCACTGAAACGGAACGCCGCAGCCTGGACACGGTAAGAGCCGCCGTTGTCATTTCACCGATTTTGCCTATTGTGATGTTTCTTGACCAGTAGAGTCAAGGCAGGAAGAAATAGAAGAAAGTGCTTAAATCGTATACCTTTATTTAGCGGTTGTTGTGATATACAGGGCCCATAAGCGGACGTTAGCGACAGCGAAGCAATATTTTCAGGAACGTTTATTTTTTCACCTATTACGGTCATAAGCGTTTATTGCCTTGATCGAGCACAACGGTGCCGATTGCGCACCGTGACGGTGTTTGCATCATACTGGGTCTGCGACAAGTTTTTTTTTTTTTTTTTGAAGGCTTGCCATGTGGCATAGAATGAGGCTGTCTTTTAACTTAAAGGGAATCATGCAGTCTATTTTCTTCAAGGAATCGGAGCAAGCTCCGGCTCTTAATTTGTCCATTAGCCACAAGTGTAAATGTTCCTCCTTTGTAGCCGACAGCCGATCCAACTTCTTGTAGTCGTCTTATTCTTGACGGCTGCATTCCTGGGCATGTCCATAAAATGTGGCGAAGATCCATCTCGACAGCTGGCCTTGGACACTTAGGGCATGTGCTCTGCACTGCATCTTCTTCAGAGCCCCATCGGCATGTCACCGATGGAGTAAGGGACAACAAGTCTTGCTACGCAATAGCATCAGCGTGGAATTCAATCTCGGTTTTGTGCCGCCACATGATTACCTGCAACTGTAACTGATGAATATGCGCACCAGAAGTGATATAGGCTTCCTGCTTTACAGCTGGCCATCCCAGGATGAGCTGCCGGGCTGCATGAGCGACTTCTGTGCTGCTGGAGGTTTCCCTGGCATCGTGGGTGCCATCGATGCCACTCATGTCAAGATCCAGGCCCATGTGCTGTATGAGGGAGCGTACATATAAATAGGCATTTCTACCACTCCATCATCGTGCAGCTTGTGGTGGACAGCAAGTGCCAGATCCTCGATGTGGTCGCAAAGTGGCCCGGTAGCACATATGACGCACGAGTGCTCACATACAGCGCCCTCGCTCAGCTCTTCAAACCGGGCACTTACACCGGCATCCTGCTGCAGTGGCTATCCATGCAGACTTTGGCTCCAGAATGCGGACATGTGCGACAAAAAGCGATACAGCGCAGCTCACGGCACCACCAGAGCAGTGATTGAAAGGTAGGTGTGCAGCACATTCTAAATATTGGATTGCATGGTATCCCGGACACTGACCGGTTGTGGATGTCCGTGTTGTTCGAACAGCTTGGTACAGTTGCAAGTGTTGTTGAGCGAACAATGTATGCTGGAAGAAATTAACTTTGATGTCGCATTTGTTTACTAGTTAAATAACACTGAAGTCAAATAACTTTGGCCAGGCCTGTGGGGAGGGGGGGGGAAGCTTTTCAGCAAACAAACAAATTATGGTTGGGTGTCAGTCAAGTTACATTTGTTGAGTGACACATATCAATATTTACTTAGCAATTAGATTTGTTCAAAAATCATAGCATTATTGTGTCATTTGAGCATGATATATATTTCCTTAAATGAAGGTATTGAAATATTTCCATTCATTAATGGTGCAAGGGTATTTACTGCATTACATTGCACCGGACACGTTTACAGGTTGTGTGATAGCCTGGAAGAACAAATGCTCAAAGCATACATTCCATTTACAGCATATTACGAAGCTGTCAGTTCCATAAACCACAGGTTACTCAGAGCAGATGTGGCGTTATTTGAAATGCATCATGATGGAGAGAAAATTTTTATTATTCTGCATATGCATTCACTTTTACTGCAGCAACTTGCGTTACTCGCGTCACCAACTTTATAGTGGCATTGCATAGCCCACTCACGATGTTTTTTTTTTGTTTTTTTTTTGTAGGACAATAGGGCAGCTGAAACGCTGCTTCCATTCCCTCCATGATCAGCAGCACATGTCACTGGACCATGTGTGGACCAGCATCATGACGAGGTGCTAACTCCACAACGTGTCCCAGGAGTATGCATGCAGCATAGGCAAGCACATGGAAGTGCAAGATGAAGTGTCTGTACATGCTTATCCTCACTGGGGTTATAGATTTATGCTGTGCAAAGGCATGGTGCAGCAAAATTTATCCTGCTTTAAGTACAGTTATGTGAAATAAATTATGCCTGTGCTAGTCACTCAGTTTAATGTTTTCACTGGGAGACGACTCATGACCGGATAACTATGCAAATGTGCTTATTTTATTATGTGCTACGTCAGTCTTGTATTGACATCCTGAAGCCTACGCAAGAGTGTGCATTGAAGTATTTGCTGTTGAGCTGTTTAACATTGCAGTACATATAGAGCATAACAGATGGAGCATAAACATCTCCTTTTTACTTCATTTTGGTTGTAACATCCAATTCGAGACATGTAAACAGGAGATTATATTTGAACACTAAGCTTAATGTCTACCTGCAGTGGAGTTACAGTGGTTAGGGTGCTCGACTACTGCACCCGAAGATGAAGGATTGAATCCTGGCCATGGTGGCCACATTTCGATGGAGGCAAAAACATAGGCCCCCGTCTGCTGTGCAATGTCAGTGATTGTTAAAAGATCCGAGGTGGTCGAAATTTCCCTACCTCTCCACCACTGCATCTCTCATAGCTTGAGTCACTGTGGGATGTTAAGCCCAATAAATGAAACCAAGCGTAACCTTAACATCGGTTACACCAAGAGTAGGTTCAATGTGGTAAAGTATGGTACTTAACAGATTACAGATATGTTTTTAAGCTGTGAATTTGTTATTTTAATACATACAATATATATTTTGTTACAGTCTGTGCAGTAAATTGTTAAACATGCAATATGTTTTTCCATCACTCAAAGATTGCCATTTTGTCAAATACTTGCATGGCATCAGAGTGCGATGGTAAACTCTGGGAGACTTAGTGAACATATGCAAAAGTAGAAGCGCGGTCTACCATATTGTGGTAGGTGTTCACAGCCCCAGGTTTTGTATAAATTGTCTCTTATGGCATCCATGGCAGCAATGCTCAGACGAGCCATGTGGCATAAAAATAAAATGCCAACTACCTGCTCAAAGTGTAACGAGTAATTTTGCCATCAACTTTCAATGATCACACCTGTATTATTGGCAGTGCTTACATTGCAATTACAGTTGTGACAACTGAAGAGTATATATAGGGCCACAGAAAACTGTCTTATTATTTGCAGGTACAATATTCAACAACATTTTGGTTAACCTCATATTAAAATGTTTATAGCCTTTTGTAGCACTCCTCACCCACCGTGATTCAAATCATGTACATGTTTTGTTGTGTCAAGTTTTTATGTCAACTAAGCTTTTCTGCATTATACTCTTGCAAGTGCTTCAAAAGTATTAATTCCACCCTTTGAGACCAATACCTGTAACCCTTACAAACTGTTGTTTGTTATTTATTCTCTGCTGCTCACTATGTAGCGGGACCTGCAGAACAAATATCAGCATGTCTGGTGTGTGTAAGGCATCTACAACTGTCATTTTGTACTTTTCTCAAGTATATGTTGTTTTGCTTGTATGATAATATTTCTTGCCAATGTGGGCCACCATTTCCTCAATTGTATGCTGCGAGAACAGTATGTGCAAATGATTTTGCTCAATGTCGTGCTGGTGCTGGTCACATGCTTGCATTAAATCACCTCAAGGGCTACCGATCTTGCATATCTGTATATGGTCGCAATACCACTCGTAACCTGTGCACATCCAACACCCAGAACAGGCCAGAATTATATGACTGGAAGAAAAGTACTTGGTCGTTTTTGTTTATCAGCAGGAAAAAACGGTGAGAGCAAATGCTGTGGTTGCACAAGTATACCACATTACTGTCATGGTGGCAACTGCTGTAGTCATATGAACAGCTGTATTTGTCAACAATACTGTAACATATTTGTGTTCATTTGTGTTTCAGAAATTGGGGTGTGGAGTACTGACATTTTGATATACAAATCGAGAACATTTGTGGGGAAGAATGCATTAGAATAAATATTCTACAAACTGGTGCAAAAATAATAAAAATTAATAAAAATAAAATTTTGTCATTGCTGCCTAACATTTGCACATGACTGATATTGTGCATAGGCATACACCAGAACTAAAAGTACATTACAAATGTTACACAGCTTTGGACATACAATTTTTTTTCAATAAGGCCCTGCATAAAACTAGTGGGAGCTGTCATATCGTGGCAGAATGCAGTAAACTTCCATATACCTATATCAGCCTTTAAGAATCCAGAAAAATCTGCGCTTTATAAGAAAGCATTATTTATTTAAGGGGCCTGAATAAATTGACAGAAACCATTTGTACCTGACGTGGACTTGCGCGATTTTGTCTGCTTTTTAAATGAAAGCGTATTGAGAACGACGTTATTCTCGGTTTTCGTAAAGCGCTTTATTGGGCACACCGTCGCAAAGGCCCTCTTTACGAAACGGCCCCGTCGTGTTTTGAGAATACTTCACTGCATGGTCCACGCGATCACGGTGAAGCGTGGAAGCATTCAAAGTAAGGTGATTGAGAAATTAACGGTACATTTGGTATTTTTACACTAGTCACAAATTCAAATCAACTTTTCGGAAGACGGATAGATTAACAAGCATATTTCAATCGTATAGATTTTTTCGCGAAGCCCCTCTAAAACGAAAACCGCATATCTTGAAGTTCGTCAATACGTCCCTGTTTTCTATTCAGGGGTGTTGCAGGCATGTGTTCCAACCTGTGCCGCTGCTAAGCGCAAGTTATTCTTTTAGTGCTATTGCGGTCCGTTTTGTATACCGCTGGTAAATAGGTTTACAGGCAACGTTCCGAGCGACGAGCCTGTGCCAGCAGTGGGTAAGGAAACCGTGTCGAAGAAAGGATGTGGTGACGGCTCCAAAAATTGGAATGTGTGAGCGTGGCAGCTAGTGAGGCGTTTTCTAAAAACGGAATGATATTGAATATTGGATTGATATTGGTGAATGAGCGACCCGACAGTCTCGCGTCAAGATAAAATGCATGATTGGTAAATCTTGCGTCGAGATAAAACGCACGATCCGTGAATGAGCGACCTTTAGAGAAAAGGTCGAAATTCTGTGAGCCTTGCAATACGGCATCTTTTGTCACAACCTGATTTTAGGTCACATTTGCGGCGCACATAACCTCAATTGTAGCTGCAGTGCGTAGAGTGCTCTAAAATTGTGGGGGACAACTCTCAGCTTTTGATAGCTGTTAGGACAGCGTCTAAATGTAACTGGTCGATTCCAATATGCCTCAGTAGCGATTCAACCGGCACTGACGTCAGCACAATACTTGCTTTTGAGGACTGCAGTTAATTAAAGCTTCCTAACAGCACTGCTACGTACAAGTCTGATATCCGCGGCCTGTCTGCCCCCCCACCTTACACACCAGCATCAGTACGCGCACGTACTTACGCTGCTTACCCAAATGCATATAACCGCTGCCCTAGGAGGCTTTTTGAAGTCATCCCGAAAACGTGTTGTGGAAGGGCGTGGCGCGTTCCTGTACGCATTTTATGAGAGGAAAAAAAAATTACCCAAGCAAAGACGTGGTAATTCAACAAAATGAGGCAAATGCTTGAGAAAAACTAGCGGCTCAACATTTTAATTGTCATTGCTAGAATGAACATTCTGATTGCCAATGAAGCACGCACGACGGCTACAATTTCTGCTGCTTAAGACGTGAACGTCGCGTCATATGCATGCGAAGTTGAGCTCTGTTTTAGGCAGCAACGACTGCAGCACGCTTTAACGTGCGCTCGCATCATGCCTCCTAAGAAATTAGACATGCATGAAAATTCGACTTTGGAGGCGGCCTTGCTTAGCTGCTCATCGCTAGAGTCCCAACTGGCCCTGGCCAACGGGCAATGGTGATAGCTTTGTCCAGTGGCCTCCCATACTAGGCATTCCACTCATTGAAAGGACCCTTGACCTGCACTCTTTCTTTTTTTTTTTTCTTCAATAAAGTTTTTCACCCTCACTGCCCTCACCACGCCGTGACAGAATGAAAGCACCGTCAGGTGGCACGGCGCGTTCCCTAAGCAGGGGCCAAGATTTCCCATGTATAGGTACCCGCTGTCCTCAAACTAGGTATCCACTGTCTCTATGGGTATGTTAAGACAGCCCTGAATAACTCCGGTCTTGAAAAAGTCTGGTCTTACTAAAGACACTGTTTAAGTCTCGACTTAGCTCGGACTTTATCGTGCAAGCGGGCCCTGGTCACCGGAGAGTAAGCTCTGTTAAGCATGGTTGAGCGGTCATACAGGCGTTTCTTCTCTATGCGAGCTTCTAGCTCTTCGTTTCTCGGCGAGCTATAGCATATCGGCTGGATGATCAGACTCAGCCTGACACCTGCGCCAAAGCGTTCACACACTCCTATCGGCACGCCCCTCAGGCATGGCTATCCTGAGCCATGGCGGCTCTATGGCGGTGCACGTCTCTATTGAACGGCTGTGCCTGAAACCAAGCGCCGGCGAAGCATTTGTTAGCCCCCCGCCTAGCCACGTGATACCACATAGGAGAACCTCCGTGCCCACGATCGAGACGATGGTTTGGTGGCCCCTAGTAGTGCTACGGACTAGAAAGACGAAAATAGGGCAGTGGTGTGGAAAAGAGCGCCCGGGCTATATTCTTGCTCCGACGGCTCAAGGTGAAACGAGCAAGGGAATGCCGTTGGGAGTTTCAGGGCGAAGAGTACAGCTGCACTCTAAAAAAAACACGTCGAGTCACATGGCCCAGGTTTATTAGTGCAGGCTGGGACCCATTATAAATTTCTACAGTAACAGCGCGGCACCAAGTTCTCCATAGATAAGCCATCTGTGATACTGGAGGACGAGGAACATCGCTGTACTGAGGCTTTGCGGGTGGGGTCACTGGGCCTGCTACTAAGGATCTAAAGCTCTCGCTAAATTGCCTATCTATAGTATCGCTAGTTTTTTCTTGAACTATCGGTAGTGTAAAAAACTATCCATAGTACTGCAATCAATCAACTCTCGCTGATACTATCTATGGTACTATCAATAGTGCAATGGTTAGTGGTATAGATAGTGTCACTATCGATAGTGTAATTATCGATACTATAATCGGTAGTTTTACAACCAAGAGTGGTGTGAATAATTATGCAGTTTCTGGACAGTGATATTATCAAAATATTTGCCACAACATACTATCAACGATTCCCATTTCACGTAGTTTATGAAGAATGTTTGGCAAATGCAATAAAGCTTTTAACTCTGCGATGAATTTCTTTACTGCGCAAGCCATCAAGCTCGTAGAAGGCGACCACGTTGTGACTTTTAATGTACACATGCTTCTCATGACGTTTCTTACACATAGAAAAATTAGAATGAGACAGAGAAGCCTCTCCAGCACCACTTATGTATCGATGGACTTAATGCCGTTACAGTAGATTGGGGCCTAAAGAAAAAAGTAAAACAAAAAAATAGCCTATCACGCGCCACTACTGTTGTATCGATATATTTTTTTATTGCTTAGTTCACCTGTGTCCACATAACATGCATTAGCTTGCCACCAGCCACATCTATAACAAAATAATTAAAACTGCATTATAAGTGTCGATTCCTCCTTTTTTGAGGAATCTCGTAAGGTTGAGACGTACCAGAACAACACAGGCTAAAATTTCAGCGAAGAAACTAGAACCAGTTTTGAACAGCGCTTGTACGAGTTCCCAAGAATTGGCAATTACCAGTATATCGTAATCTATATGTATACATCATCTCCATCGTGACGCTGAACGTTCTCCACAAGCTTACCTGGCACAACCGGCCGTTGCTACTGTTCTGAAAGTAGCCGCTATACTACACAAAGCACGGATCTCGTCAAGCATACGCGCTGAAGTGTTAATTCCGACCAATTTTGGATCAGAAGCAGGTGTGCCAAACAGTCACCACCGAGATTCTAACAAGGCCGTTACATCATCTTCTATCCCATCAGCGAACGTCATGACGAGCGAATGAGCGATAAAGGATTAGGCAATGAATCTGCTCGTACGGGCTTGGGTAAAGAGGCGAGAGGACAGCACTTGACTCGACTCAGATCCACGCTCGCACCTTCATTTGCTGGTACTTTATCACTCATTCGCCTGTCGTGACGTCGGCTGCCGGGGTGCGCAGGCCTTGTCAAAATCTCAGGGGTGACGGCCAAACAGTGCGTCTCAGGTCGCTGTTGTCAACACGAATAGGACATTCGCGATACTTTACACTTTATACAGCAGCTCTACCTGGGGTACAGTTGTGTTGAAATAAGATTAACGCAATGACGTCACCAGAGGCGCAAAAATTGCGCGTTCGTAACCGATGCGCCAAGCGTTGTTGTCGGCCGCTCCGGAAAAGCGTCACTATAGTGCTAATCTTTTTTCAACACGACTGTACACCTGCTGGTCTTGGTGAATCGTAAACTGCGGCAATGCTGTGAGTTCACGTTGTTCATTTTATGCTATCGATAGCCCTATCAAAATTACTACCGATATTATACTATCCAAGGAAAGCGTAGCAGGGGGCGGCAGAAAGTTAGGTGGGCGGATGAGATTAAGAAGTTCGCAGGGGTCAAGTGGATGCAGCTAGCACAGAACCGGATTAAGTGGAGAAATATGGTAGAGGCCTTCGCCCTGCAGTGGGTATATTCAGGCTGATAATGATGATAATGATTATACTATGGAGTTTTTTTTTTACCATCATTAGCTCGATAGTGACCCAACTATCGTTAGCATCGATAGCTTTATCGATAGTTTTCTGTGATTACCTGCTACCTTGCACATAATTCTTTGGCTAACTCGGCCTGACTACGTGTTTAGTGGAGTGCGACAGATTTTAATGGATGCAGCTGTTGAGGGGATGTTTGAAAGATAGCGATCGTGGAGAACCGCGCATGCTCCGAAACACCGCGCGCCGCGGAGGATGAAGGGGACAAAAGTATTCCTTCTCGTCCGAGGATGAGTAACCCAAACGGGCTGCTCGATAGCGCCGCGTTTCCCTCTTCCCTCGCCGGGCGCAGGAGTACACCGCTAGGCGTCGCAGACGCGACGCTCATTGGCCGAAAAAGGACAAAGGGCAAGATGCGCCGAGATCGGCGGGAACCGCGACAACGGAAGGACGCAAGGTAAATACCTCCCCGCTCCACTTCTTTGTTGTCGCCATCTTGCCCTTCTAACTGTCAGGACCCATCCAAAAGGATAGGGTCGCCAGCAAGTTCATCACCAGCGTTCTTTTGGAAAGACCCAATAAATATCTGGTCCCGGGCAAAGTTCTCTTATGTGTTGTGTCGTACTTCGCATTACCACTTTGTGGCCGTGAGAACGGCTGCCGTGGTGTGCGATCGCGGTAGCTCGGTGTCTGAGGCCTAAACCTCAGAAGAGGCTCGACAGCCTAGTAAGAACCCCCACAACTGGCGCCCAACGTGGGGCGCTAATGTGGGGTTTAGCGGGGGAACGGTCTTCCGTCCCGCTCCTACTCCGCGGATGCAGCATTCTCGCTAGCGACCCGCGGAGGGGAACAAAGGGACAAAGGACGGGGACGACACAACGTTAGGACTCGAATGCTATTTATTGCACTTGCAAATAATACAGAGCATGCAGGCTAGCTATACATCAACAAGGTTTTCCTTGGAAGGGCAAGGCTACGTAAGAAGGACTCCTAACTCACCGGCTGGGGAATAGGGGTGGGACTTCGACGGCGGACATTCGCACGCGCCCTGAGTATGGCGGCTGGGATCTCCCGTGCTCGCCGCATTCTAATTCGGACAAAACCACCCCACAGCGTTAGCCGCGGGAGGCGGCAAGAGCGTGCGGTATTTACCGGTCGCTTCGCCGTTGGGAACCAGAAGACGGGCGGTCGTGCACGGCGGGTCCTCCCGTGTGCATCTTCGCTATCCCCCGGCATTTGCCGGGAGAGGCGGCGGGACACGACCGCTAGCGTTGCCGGCTGGATCCAGAAGCTCTCTCTCTTCGTCTCGCGGGAATCCGCGTAGGGGTCTTGGTGGCGCATCCATCGTTGATTCTCCTTCCCCCAAGGGGAGGTATTTCCGTCCTCTCAGAGCCGGCGCTGCCACGATGCTCGCTGGAGTGGTGGTGAGTGGTCGCGGCGAAGGGGGAGGAAACTGGTTTTCCACAAGACCCAATCGAGCGTCATTGCAAACGTGCGGCAAATGCTCCTGCAGATCAGGAGTTTCACAGTAGGACTTCCAACGTTATGCTTGTAAGGCTTCCAGTGTGCGCTGAATCTTCTTCCCTTAGCGATTTGCATTGCTTAAGAGCAATGTGCTGCTTTGTCCTTTGATATAAAGTTCCGCCTGTGTTGTAGAGACGGCATACGCAGTAGTTTAATTTCTAACAAAGATCTATGCGAAAGGTTTCAAGGGGCATGGCGCGTTTGATATGGAATTTTCAATTTTTCTCTTCGCGATCTTCAGGGAACTTTTTGTGCATGCATACTTCAAAGCGTTTTGGACGCTATCAATCATCGCGATGAATATATGTGATTGAGATGGATAAGGAAAGGTAATAATCGCATATATTAAGATGTGGTTGCTGCCGAGGAGGGGGGGGGGTGGAGATTGGAGGGAGGGTGATATCCGAATATCATCGGGAGCTGCCTAGTCGAAACGGACGGAGAGCCGGCGATGACACTGGAGCAGGAGGTCAGGAGGCGATGCGATACTGTCCAGTGCGGTCTCCATGTAAGCCGACTTAAAGCGGTCTAGGCTGACGGTCTCTGCCCGGCCGTTCTGTAGGAGGGTCGCGTTTTTCGAGGTGCGGTGGAGAATGCGGAAAGGTCCGTCGTAGGTTAGTGGAGCTCGGACAGCATCGCGGCGCACAAAAACGTGGGTCGAAGTGGCGAGGTCAAGGTGCACAAAAATGGTATGGTGGCGGGACGTACGCGATGGAGTAGGTCGGAGGTCTTTAACGCAGTCCGACAGGCGTTGAAGGGATTCTTGGGGCTGGGCTGGGAGCTGCTGTGATGTGAAGAAGCCTGCTGGAAAGCGCAGAGCACTACCATACATCACCTCTGCAGCTGAGCACTGTAAGTATTCCCGAATGACGGCCCGTCGACCAAGGAGCACAGGGGTAAGGAGTTGACCCAGCTGGCGCAATTGAGACAAGCAGCTAGGGCGGCCTTTAATTGGCGGTGAAGACGTTCCACCATGCTGATAGCACACGGGTGATATGCAGTGGTATGGCAATGCTTTGCTCGAAAATATGATTAAGGGAAGAAACAGGGCGGACTCAAACTGGCGGCCACGGTCGGTTGTCACGTTGCCAGGACAACAAAATCGAGATACTCACGCAGAGATGAAGGCGCGGGAACAGTCCCCGCAATAATGTCAGGAATGGGGACTGCTTCCGACCAGCGAATGAAGCGCGGTCAACCATGGTCAGGCTATAACGGTAGCCTCGAGACACGGGTAGAGCGCCCACGATGTCGAGATGTACATGGTCGAAAGGACGGCCAGGTGGTATGAAGACCTGGGAAGGCGTCTTGCTATGTCGGCAGACCTTGGTCGTCTGGCAGGGCAGGCACAGGCGCGTCCAAGTGCGCACATCAGCGTTGATTCCGGGCAAAACAGTGCTGCGTGAGAAGTGGCTGAGTAGCCCGAATGCCTGGGTGGCATATGGTATGCAGAGAATGGAAGATGGGACGACATATATTGAAGACGGAACAAAAGGGCAGGGAAGGTGTGTTGACACATTGCACCACAAGGGCTCAGGCGAGCAGGGATGGGGCACAAGCCGTAGTCGGAGGGAACGGGGGTTCTATCGAAAAGCAGCAAGCTCACGGTCATTCTGCTGGGCGGAAGAGAATGCGGCCCAGTCGACGGTGGGAGAGGGAGTGTCTACCGCGGCAATAGAAAATGGGGCTTCAGCGGCAGTGTTGGTGACGCCTTGTACATAGCAAATGTCGGTAGTAAACTCCGAAGTATAAGCGAATTGGCGAAGTTCGCGTGAGGCGTACTTCGAGAAGTTGATGCGGAATACATACACCAGATGCTTATGATCGGTCAGCACGTGAAACTGCAATCCTTCTACAAAATGCCGAAAGGGCTGTATCGTGGAGTAGGTGGCCAGGAGCTATCGGCCAAAAACGCTGTAGCGAGGCTCAGTAGGAAGTAGCTTCCGAAAGTAAAAAGACAATGGTCTCCACTCAGAGTTAATATACTGCTGTAAGATGAATCCGACGGTTACGCTGGAGGCATCCACCATCATTCTCGTAAGGACGTTGTTGCGCAGGTGGACCAGAAGCACGTAGTTCGCGACTGCTTGTTTTGCGTCAGTGAAGGCGGCCCGGGCTTCTGATGACCAAGAAATGGCGGAGGACGGGACAGCGGGACAGTGAGCGGGAGAAGTAGCTCTGCCCAGTGCGGGATGAAGTTCCTGAAAAATTTTGCCAGCCCCAGGAATTGCCATAAGGGACGCAGTGTTGTAGGCTGGGGATAAGTCTTGATGGCCTGGACGGTGGACGCGAGTGGGCGGATACCTTCCCAAGATATGTGATGACCCAAGAACTCGAGCTCACAGGCACCAAAACACACTTGGAGACGTTCACAACCAGGCCAGATTGCTGTAAACGCTTCAGCAGAGCACGTAGGTGTTGTGTTGCTCATGAAAAGGCATCCACACATACTCAAACAAAGCAAAGGGTGTCGTAATGGTGGTCTTATGTATGTCAGCTGGTTCAATGGGAATTTGGTGATATGCCTTCACCAGATCAACTTTGCTAAAAATGATGCAGTCGGCAAGGCGCAATATAAAGTCCTGGAGGTCGGGCAGCGGATAGCTGTCGTGGACAGTCTTCGCATACAACGTCGGGTAGTTGCCAGAGGGATGCTAATTACTGGGATCCCGCTTGGGCACTAGGTGCAGCAGAGACGTCAACGCGCTGGAAGACTAGCGTGTAATGCCGAGCTGCAGCATGTGGTCGAACTCATGTTTGGCGATAGCGAGACGGTCCCCAAACAAGCGGCGTGGTCAAGCAGCTGTGGGTGGACCTCGGATAACGATGTGGTGTGTCACCGTATGTTTGGCGCCTGAGTGAGGTTGCATGGCTTATTCAGCTCCGAGAAATTCGCCAGCACTTTTTCGAACTTGGAGGAAGGTATCAGCGTGCGGATGCCCATGAAATCAAGGTCGGTTAAGAATCACGAGATCAAGAGATGAGTCAGACCAGCAGTAAGACGACGACGCCGCACGCTAACGTCCAGTAGAAGTATGAGAAAAAGTCCGAGCCGATGATCGGGTGAACCATGTCTACGATGACGAATACCCATCGAAAAGTGCGGCGAAGTCAGAAGTCGAGGGTGAGAGATCTTAGTCCGCACGTGGCTATAGATGAGGCGTTGGCAGTACGGAACGATTGCCTTGATGACTTGGAACGATCAGCCTTAGTCGGTGGAACCACGCTGATTTCCGCGCCCGTGTCTATAAGAAACCGGGTGCCGGCGAATGTGTCAGTTATCATAAATAGGAGTGACGGAGTGTTCCTTTTTTTACGGAAGCTTTCCCATGCAATAAAGAAAAAAATCGCTTCTGTGGAGCATTGTATTAACACTTAATATACTTACCTCTGCAGTCAAGACATCTGTTCCAATTCTATGAGTGTAGTTTTTCGAATTTTTTTTGCCTTTCACGGCAATAAAATAAATTACTAACAACTTTCCTGGGGTGTGTTCTAGTTCAGGCTGCACATTGTGATGCTTTTGGTTCTAAAAGCAGACGTAAACTGAGCAACGAGGTTACGGTATGACAACCGTTAAGACTATGCAATAACCTTCATAATTATCATTTCCTGCCTTCAGTGAGTGTATATTACCTTTAAGTTGCGTCCAGAGTGAGTGTATGTTATCTTTAGGTTGCGTTCAGAGACACCTTTCAGCAACAATCGCCGTTTAACTCGCTGGGAGCATCGTCTGCTCGAGTGCTCCTACGGGATATGGTTTGGCAATACGCGGCCGGGTCTCCTGGGGTAGGTGCGTAGTGTGGCAACTGAGGCGGAAAGCTCATCGAGACAGGCCTCCAGGCGCTAAATCGGCGGATCTGTAGGTGGAAATACAGCAGTCACGGATGGGGAGGTCACCTCATGAATGTTATCGGCGAGCTCAGCCTGGCGGTCAAGGGTGACGTCACCAGCTGCCGCAAGAGCAAGGCGGATAGGTTGGGGAAGGCATTGGAGGAAAAGCTGTCGCAGCAACGCAGAGTGGTTGGAGGTATCGCTCTCACCGAGAAGCTGGCGCATCCGGCGCAGAAGCTGGGAAGGGCGGCGATCGCCAAAGTCTTCCTCGATAAGGAGCTGCTGGAGGTGGGAGCGCTCCGACGGCATAAATCTCTCTAGGACCTTGGTTTTCAGGTGCTGATATGGTGTATCACCCACGGGGGCGGAGAGAACGTCGGGGAGCTCGTCCGCAATGTCAGGAGGAAGGCTCGAGGCGATATAGTAGTATCGCATAGTCTCCAAGCTGATGCGGGCGAGCACAAATTGCACCTCGATCTGGTGGAACCAAACTTGCGGGTTCTGGGGCCAGAAAGGTGGGAGAAGAACCTGCATTGTATTGTATTGTATTGTTTTTTTTTTTGGCGCATAAGCAACCCAGGCTATCATGAGCCAGGAACAAGGTTTATGCTTATATTGTAAATAAGGACTGATTTCTTTTTTTTAGTTTGTTCAGAAGATTTGCATCCTTTAGGAAATGGAGAACATTGTTCACTTCTACCAGTGCATCTTCTCCCAACAGCAGGCTGGGATGGAGAGGGATCTGTTCTGTGTAAAATTGCGTAAAATAGTCTTTCCTTAAGTTCTCTACTTTAGTACATGAAAGTAGGATGTGATTTATTGTTAGTTGACCTCCGCATCCTTGACACAGAGATTTGTCTTCCTTCTTTAGAATGAAGCTATGTGTCTGATGAGTGTGTCCGACGCGAAGACGACATAAAATGACATCGATTAAACGTTTTCGGTGACTGCACGATTTCCATTCTTCAATGATCGGTTTGACAAGGTGTAACTTATCATTTATTTCGTTGTTCCATGATGTCTGCCATTTTACTCTCAATTTTCTTTTTACAAGTCTTAGAACATCTTTATGTGGTATGTTGACTGGCTGTATTTTAGTATGACGGGCTGCTGCGGCACATGCATCAGCTCTTTCATTGCCGCTGATTCCAACGTGGCTTGGTACCCAACAGATTTTAATTGTATGTCCCTGTGTTTTTGCAGCTATTATATTATGTATGATGTCTCCGATTAGAGGTTCTGTAGCATTGCTATGATTTAATGCTGTAATAACGCTGAGAGAATCAGTATAAATGATGCTATTTTCAATACCGGTCTTTAATATTTTTTCTACTGCTAAAGAAATAGCGTGACATTCGGCTGTGAAAATTGATGAGAACTCCGGTAACTGTGCTATGTTTTCCCATCACAGCACTTCCAACATGGAGCTCTGTTTTAGACCCATCTGTGTAGAACTGTGTAATCTCTGTATTTTTCATTTAGTGCCAAGAACTCCTGTAGTATGTGTTCATGTGGTGTTTGTTTTTTACGGAAATGTGTTAGTGTAATGTCGTGTGCAGCAGGGAAATGGTACCAGGGTGGCAGTGGACTGGATTTTTGGGCAATGTTTGGAAAAGAATGAAGTATGTCTAATTCTTGGCATATCTGTTCAAAACGAAGAATTATTGGTCTGATTGTCTGAGGTTTGTTTTCAAAGAGTGTTCTAGATGGGCACTGGGTAACTATGGGATAACAGACATGTTTCGGCAGAGACCTTATTTTGAGTGCATATGCGCATGTAAGCATTGTTCTTCTGTCTGTGAGGGGGGGGGGGGGGTTCATTTGTTTCAATATAAATACTATTTACAGGAGATGTTCTATATGCACCAGTTGAGAGCCGTAAACCCAAGTTGTGTACTGGGTTCAGCCGTTTCAGATAAAAAGGTCTCGCTGACCCATACACTATACATCCATAACCTAACATAGAGCGGGTTACAGGCCGATAGACATTTGAAAGACAAGCTCTGTCAGAACCCCAGTGTTTTCTTGAGAGTATCTTAAGTATGTTTAATGAGTGTGCTACTTTCTTTTTGAGAATGTTTATGTCAGGTAGAAAGGTTAGATTTTTATCAAAAGTAATACCAAGAAATTTGTGCTCGCTTTTGACGGGTAGCACAGTTTCTTTTAAGTGCAGGTAAGGGTCGGTATGCAAGCCTCGTTTGTGTGAGAAGAGGACAACTACTGATTTCTGTGGGGAAAACTGGAAACCATTTTTGTCCGCCCATGAAACTAACCTATTTATTGTTAACTGTATCTGCCGCTCACAGGTTGACATGTTTGATGATGTGCATGCAATTTGGAGATCGTCAACGTATAGTGAATACATAATAGATTTCGGGATTATTCTGGACAATGAATTTATTTCAATAAGAAACAGAGTAGTGCTTAAAATGCCTCCTTGAGGCACACCATTCTCTTGAGTGAAAGTCCGCGAGAGGGTTTAGCCCAGGCGTACATTGAACGAGCGGTTTGAAAGGAAATCGTTTAGACAGTTTAACATTTTGCCGCGGATGCCTAACTCTGCCAGGTCACGCATAATACCAAACCTCCAAGTTGTATCATATGCCTTCTCTATGTCGGAAAAAATGGCGAGGCAATGCTGTTTGTGTATAAATGCTTCTCGAATTGTATTTTCAAGCCTAACGAGATGATCTGTTGTTGAGCAGGCTTTTTTGAACCCACACTGATTGATGTCGAGAAGTTTACGTGATTCCAGAATAAAAGTTAGTCTAATGTTTATTATTCTCTCAAAAGATTTAGCAAGACAGCTCCTAAGGGCTATGGGTCTGTAGCTAGAAGGGGAGGTAGGCGGCTTTCCGGGTTTAAGGAATGGAATTATAACGGCTCTCTTCCAAGCATCAGGTATCCTTCCTAGTGTGAATATTTTGTTAAACATTTTCAAAGGTGCTTCTACTGTAGAATCAGAAATGTGCGCCAACAGTTCATAGTGTATTTTGTCAGGTCCTGGGGCTGTCTTTTTTTCCGCAGAGAGTACTGTATTTAATTGATGGGCTGTAAATTTTCTCTTATAAGGTTCGTTTGTGCCGCCACTTGTTGGGAGTCTGTATTTCTCGGTCATACTTTTATATTTTATGAAAGGCTGTGTATAGTGAGATGAACTAGAGACTGTAGCAAAGTGTTCCCCTAATATATTTGCTTGTTATATTAGAGTGGTCTGAATAGCAGGTTTTGTTAGGAGGGGGATTGCAAAAGGTGAAAATTTGCCGTTTAGTTTCTGAACCTGCTCCCACATTTTTTTTTTATGTAGTTGAACTGTTTATGGAGGTTACATATCTTTGCCACGAGTACTTTTCAGCATTTCGTCGGATGTAGCGTGCTTTTGCCCCTTCTTTTTTAAAATTGACTAAGTTTTCATAGGTTGGGTATCTGCGGAACACTCCCCAAGCTTTATTTTATTTTTTATTTTTTTTTTTTGCTTTCTTACAATCTGTAGAAAACCAGACCTTATGGCCTTTATGTACTATTCCCGAGCACTGTGGGATTGCAAATTCTGCGGCGGTAAGTATACAATCTATAAACTTTTCATTCAATTCATCAATTGACAGATTTTCGGAAAATGCTTCATGTAGCCTGGCTTTTTCTCTGAACATTGCTCAATCAGCTAGATGTAGCCTCCAGCTCTGTGGTTTTGATGGAATGACTGCAGGTGATGATGATAGGTTAATTACTAATGGTAGATGATCACTCTCGTAAGGATTATCTAAAATATCCCAATTAAAACTGTTAAAAACTGAGGGTGCACAAAAAGATAGATCTAAAGCACTCATTTTTCCTGTGCTCGGTAGACAGTAGGTCGGTTTGACGGTGTTTATTAAACAGGCATTGTTAGATAAAATAAAATCTTCTATAATCTGGCCTCGTGGATAACTCTTCTCACTTCCTCAAAAGGGGGAATGCGCGTTAAAATCTCCAACTAACATGTATGGCTCCAGTAGTTGATTTAGGAGATCTTCAAGGTCATGAAGAGTTACATTCCGGTGTGGCTCAATATAAACACAGCACACCGTTATTGTTTTGAAAGTAAGTAAGGTGGCTGCCACCGCTTCAAACCGAGTATTAAGTTTATGTTCGTTTGCTGGAATGTTATTTTTTACAATGATGGCAACATCATATGAGAGCCTGCTGGCTTGCTCTCGGTCCCGGCGAAAAACTTTCTATTTTTTCATAATATTTGAATGTTTTGGACCGAGATTGGTTTCCTGTAGACACAATGCTACAGGCGAGAGTGAAGTGAGAATATCTTTCATATCGCTGTAGTTTTTTAAAAGTCCTTTACAGTTCCATTGGACAAGAAACGCCATCTTTAGAGGGATGTAACGAGACTAGGTTTTTTCTGGCCCGGTGATTCGGGCCTTTTCCTTTTTAATTTACTCCGAGGAGCTCCGACGCCTGTCTGATGTTGACGACTCCGGATGATCATTATTCGTTGTGTCCATTGCGTCCTCAGACGTGCTGGACGATTGTGCTGAACGCACAGACACGTTTGTGTTAGGCCTCGCCGTGATTGGAGAGACCTTGGGGCCGGCTGACCTAGAGGTCCGCACAGCCTGCTTTGGGGGTGGTGGAGTAGCACTAACTCCATCCACCTTGGGGGCAGACAGTCCTGTCCAAAGGCTCACCGTGCGTGGCCTGGGCGGGTGTCAAAGACTGCTGTGATGCGGCCTCCTGTTGCGTCACAGCAGAGTATGAAGGATTCTGAGAAGAGGTAAGCTTCTTTTGCGCTTCCCTGTAAGTTAAGTTTTCTTGGACTTTCAATGTGAGAATATCCTTTTCTTGTTTCCAGGTAGGGCATGTGCGTGAGTAAGCTGCATGGCTGCCCTCACAGTTTATGCAACGAGGTGTTTCAACTTCACAGTCTTCTGTGGAATGCTCGTGTGAAGCACACTTTGCGCAGGTGAGTTGGCCTCGAGCCATGGCCATACTTCTGACACTTAAAACAGCGACGTGGGTTTGGTATGTATGGTTTTAGTTTTATCTTTGTGTAGCTTACCTCTACATCTTCGGGCAGTGTGCTCGATTAGAAGGTAAGGACTATGTGCTTGGTCGGTGTCTCTTTGTTATCTCGTCTGATTTTGATTCCATAAACCTGAGTGACATTCTGGTCTTTTAGTCCTTCGAGCAGTTCTTCGCTCAAGTACCTTAGGTCATAGTCGGAAATGACTCCAAGCACTGTGTTCAGTGAACGGTGTTGGGAGATTGTTACTGGGCAGTTTCCAAAGGATGTTAAATTTGAGAGTTTCTCGAACTGATGATTATACAGAACTTCCAAAAGGAGGTCGCCGTTCGGTAGCTTTTTCACTTTGTACCCTTGGCCAATTGCCTCGGTTAGTGACTTGGTAACCAGAAATGGTGAAATCAGTCTAGCTGATTTTTCGGTGTCTTCACTATGAATAACGTGAAAACGTGGAAAGTTGGTGGCATTCTTTGAGAAAAACTTCGGTGTTTCATCGGTGGGCCCCCGTTTTCGGGAGCGATCATTTGAAGGTAGAGAAGAAGCCATAAAAAATATTGTCTGTTCGGCCAAGGTGGCGGCCACCCACCATGGAGCCCAACAAGGGGACGGAACAGGAGCTTGTAAGGTCCTGCTCACGCCAGCCGTACACCCCGACTATAACCAAATATGGCGTAACTCAGGGTGGTTAGCCACAAATGGTTAACCGTCGCCGCCTGGAAGTAGGAAGAAACGAAGAAGGTAAGAGAAGACAGGACAGTTGTAAGAAAAGGGATAGCAAAGCAAAAGATGGAGGGCAGGACAGGAAAAGGCGACTGCCGATTTCCCCCGGGTGGGTCAGCCCGGAAGTGCCGTCTGTGATAAGCGTGGGCCAAAGTGGTGGGTTGCCTCCGCCGAGGGGCCTTAAAGGTCGAAACACTCGGCATCGGCTCAACCACCAGGATCCTCTTTTCCCCAGACAGGAGGATGCCACGCACGGTTAAGCGTGGGTGCTCGGGCTCCGTGGTGTCGCACAAAACACACAAACACCTGCTTTAACAGGTGCCCCCTGCGGGGGGAGAAGAACCTGCAGTGACTTGACGTCCTGCAGACGTGAGGCCTGTTCTGTGGATGCTGCGGGATTGGTCATTTCTCGACCTAGGTCACCAGATGAAGGCCTAAGGCCTCGGGAGCGAAGGAACAAGACTGCTCTTGATTGGAACCAGGAAACGACTGCCTGCGAGGCTGCGCGAGCCTCGACCAGGCGCCGTCTTTATTTTCTTCGCCGGGCAGCGCGCGATATCCGGGTCCCGGCGACACCCAAGAGGGCGCTACAAGGCAAATCCCAGCTCATCTGCCTTTGCCTCACGTGATATACTTCGCATAAGCAATGCATGGCACATGCACATTGGCGCCTCGAGCACCTGTTGTACACACCTCATTGATCTAGGCCCACCCATGAACTGGTGAGACGCGTCCAGAATAAAATCACTGTCATTTGGATTCAAGTAAGCGGGAAATATAGCGGACGGTCTATATATGCTGAGTGCAATTACAGATTTGCCATGTTGGGGAAACATGTTTAAAAACCGACAGCGCTTACTACCACGCTGACCTCCTAACACCCTGAGTGTACTATCTGTAATATGCAGTCAAGAGTATACTTATACCTCGGCTATTTTCGCTGCTCACACAAAACAGATATATAGTCAATAGTCAACAGATAGTCAAAATGCAATGAAAGCTTTGATGGCGTAGCACTGCAAGCCGCCTGAAGTAGTACATTAAGTAATGATTAAAACTTGTCTACCACCTGTATTCAGAGGACACTCTTAACACTTGCCCTCCTTTGCGGTTCGTCCACCTTCAAATATATGTCGCAATTCATTTGTGTGGACGTGTACACACTCTGGGTGTCTTTATTAACGTGGTAGTAAACGCGGTCACAATCTGTAGTGCGTTTTCTGCTGTGACGTTCAGAGAGCGTTCGTCCGATGTGCGGCCTGCACGCGGAGCCAGCCCGAGGTCGGGGCGGCCGTCCTCGCTTTGGCCGTTGCACCAGGGGCAGATCCTACCAACCCGAGTTCCCACTCCTGCCCCGCGGCACGGACCTGCTGAGGGACCAGCCGTGCAGCTCCAAAGGGGAAACAGGCGCCCAGGTGGAGTAAGGATTGAGGTAGTGAAGGTGTTGGGATTCAACGTTCCTCTCGAGCTCACGACGCGCGAACCAGTGCCACCTAGAACTGGCCAACTCTCTCATGGGGAGCTCTCATCTTTCCCCTCCCGGTCTCCTCTAGGTGGCGTTGCCTCCTTCCCTCGGAGCTGCTGCAGAAAGGTTGGGGGAGAGGAACTGGTGTATCACGCCGGGCTGCTCCTCCTCCCTACCTTCTTGACGGATAGCCAGCCTCTGCATCCTGAGAGAGACGACATCGGAGCGCGCGGATGCTGCAGCGACTGAGGAATGACTTGGGAGATCCCAATAAACAGCTTGACCCGCTGAATGTAACTCGGTATGCTGTTCTTTCCTGCCACGGATGTGGCCCGAGCTAGCGGCGAGGCGTTGGGCTCTAAGAGCAGAGCCCTAGCGGGGTTAGAACCTCCACAAACGTTTGCCCTCTGCTGTGGTTTATCCCCCTTCGAAGTGTCAAATGATATCGCAATTCATTTTTGAGCGCATGCACATACTCTGGGTGTCTTGGTCAGTGTGGTAGTAAATGTTGTAGGTTTTTACCCACGTTTCCTCAAAGTGGTAAATCTGTAATAGCACTAAGCAGATATGTATCGCCAGCAATAGGCATCTGGGAGTCTACTTATCACTATACTTCCCCTGCTCAAACACGACAGACTAACAGCCGTATGCACCAAGAGAAAGAAACTGCAGTGAATGCTTTGATGGTGTAGGTTTCCAGGCAGCGTGAAGTATATTAAGTATTGATTAAAAACGTGTTTGCTACCTGTAGTGCGTTTTCTACGTGACATTAAGAGAGCGCTGCTAACACTCGCTTCCCGTTGTAGTTCGTCCACCTTTGAATTGATGCCACAATTCATTTCTTAGCACCTTCACACATTCTGGGTGCATTGGCTAACGTGGTAGTAAACGCGGTCGGTTTTTGACCATAATTTCTCAACGTGGCAAAGCTGTAATTGCAGTAAGCATATATGTGCCATCTGTAGCCCTAGCATGCACAGATGTTCACCCAAATCATTGTGTCGCCTCGGTTTCGACAACGTACTTCCGTCCTTCTCTTTTCAGTGTTTTAGCCGTTACACACATCTTGATACGAGACTTTTACGGCCTTTTTCAAAAGTTCACAGCCCAAGGGGGTGGCTTTCAAGCTGCTCGACGAGGCTTTTGCATGCTTTGAAGAAGCGTATACGAAGGTATCGCTTACTCTAAAAAAAAGAAAAAAAAAAAAGAAAACATGGAACACTGCAGATGCATTAGCAGCCATACGACGAGGTCCAGAATTAAATCCTCTTATGATCTTTGCTCGTAATGAAGCGTTAACGTCAACTGATAACACTGTTTGACTAGCGCGTTGTTCATTGAGAAAATAGGGCACTAACAGAAAAGGAAATAAAAATGAGTAAACGCAGAGCACTATCTTTATGGATTTCAAAAAGAGCCACAATATTCGTAAAGGTAACACTTCAAGTCGTTTAAATGCTCTCTGTGGCCTGCCGTTCTGACCTCGACATCACCAAATAAAGAGTGGTAACCAGCATGCAATAAAATAAATACGAAGCCAATGAAGTTCGTCTCCGCTCCGCTTACGCCGCCTGGGCTGCGTCGTTGCACTCCGACCAATTCTTTCGGAGGAAGTGCCTCCTAAACTTCCTGACCCCAGGGACGCATCAAGCGCTGCGTGTGGCATGTTCCACTAAGAGTCACGGCAGTCAAGAAAAAAGTAACAAAGGCGAGGAAAGAGAGACTTCCTGGGACGAAATAAAAACTCTCCCCTGGGAGCAGACGAGGGAGTTGTCGTTATTTATAAGATCCCTTTTATTTCGTCTCTAATCACGCGCTGAACTAAGATACGGTCGAGTTCGGCAAAGTCCCCGTACACATCCTGATGCCGGGTAGATCTGGGTGATGGGTACATCTTTGAAGGGCGCCCATACACAGCCCGTAAACTTGCGAGTAGAGGTGAGATTGAGAGTGATGGCTTCGTGAAACCAATTTCTTTTTTATTGGTCTTGGTGGTGTGCACGCGCAATTCGTTTTGCTGCTGTGGGCGGTTTCTGTTTTTGGTAGATCTTTTGTATGCCTTTCCACAGTTTGCAGGAATATCTGTTGCGCGCCTCAGTCCTGAATTGTCCCAATGAGGCCTGCATGCCCTAGATAGAAAAAAAAAAAAAAAAGCACATTGCTTCGGTGCCTCAGAAAAGCGTCCAATACATTAATTATCCTGCTCACTTATTCCTGATGAGCTACACACTGCCCAGAACTTATTTGCGGAAGTTCATGCCACAAGCTCGAGAGCAAGAAAAGTCGTTTTCCTTGTTGCAGTGAAAATACTTGTTTAAAAATCGGAGGGGGGGGGGGGGGGGACGCTTGCAAGGGCCCGTGTTTATATCAGTGAATTTCGCGCATTTGCCTTATACACTTCGAATCCCCTAGAAAAAAGTGTGAGGGCAAGCTTAACTGCGCACGGCCACCGAGAGCCTCTTCTGCATTTCCCTATACCTTGCAATTACTGCATTCCGCCATCAAGCATGTCATACATAGTTCCCGGGTACACACATGAAAAGCGCCTGCTACTCCTACTTAATTTACGTGCGGTTAAGAAAAGCCCAAAACCTCAACTCTTTTTTTTTTTTTTTTCAAAGTTATACAATACCGCTCGCTCATCATTTTGTTGATACATTTTACACTCTTACGAGCAGAAAATTTTTACCCATTGCTTCTGAGGCAGTAAGCGTTTTTCCGGTGTTTTTCTTTGATGTTTAGTAGACTGCAGCATTTCAGCTGAGGCAAAATGCACAAATAGCTAATACACTCCGTTAAAAAAAAAAAAAAAAAGGAAGGGGGGGAGAGTAGTAGTCTTCGTATCTGGTACTCAGAAAAAAAAAAAAATGTGTGGGTTTAAGCATGGCTTGAACCTAGTGATAGAGCGAAAGCTATGAGTGTTGCAGCGATAGCCCCGCTAACATCGCCTTTTCAATACACGGTTTTTCATAATTTTTATTTGTTAAATTTTTGGAAAAGGAAGGCACTTTATACTTTTTGGTGGACTCCACGGAATGATTGACACCTGTAATCAAGTGAAGGTCACATATTCATATTTTTTCTTGTAAATTGTAAATTGGTTTATAAGGACGGAAAGGCGCTGTATATATATATATATATCAGACCTATCGCGGACACCTAAACCGCGCTGTGAGGTAAAAGAGGAAGGTGAGAATGAAAGCGGAAAGAAAGAAAGAGGTCCTGTAGTGGATGGCGCCGAAGTAGTTTCGGCCACCTGGGGACATTTAAGGTACGCTGACATCGCACAACACAGTGTTGCCTCTCAGTTTATATTAGTTTTTCGGGAAATACTTTTGGGTGGACATCACGGAATCGTGGACATCCGCACTTAATTAGGTCAAAGTCACACTTGAAGGTCAAACTCGCCGTCATTGTGACCTTGGCTTTATCTAGCGTAAAGAAGCTTTCACTTCAAAATAGCGACCGAGGTGCGATCCTTCTAGAAACTGGCTGGTATCTGGAGCTGAACGCGTTACCTCTCTATACTATGCTTTCTCCTCTACATTTTTTACTTCACCACAGCGTACAGTAACAAAAAGCACTGCCGCTGCTATGAGGATCGCGTGACACATGACCGATGTCAGTGCGACTGACACGATATAAATGAGGTTGTTGAGGCTGACATTGCTGCTAACAGTCATTTAAGCATCTGTTGTGGCTCACCACTTGGAGAGCCGTTCCAGCTCTCCAGTACGCTCCTTACACTATTGCTCCGCCATAAGCATTCGTCAGACTCGCTACTGCTGGCGTGGTCTGTCCCGCATTGAAATAAAATGCTTTTTTTTTTTTTTTTCTCTAAGCTCGCTCTTTCGAAGTCGACCATGAAAGCTATAGTGGTGATCTCGAAGGGTATAGTAGTTAGGAAAAGCCATTACTTATATTAATATTTTAGAGACGTAGCCATAATTTGGCGAGGGAGAACGGCTAGAGGCAAGCTGTGTTCCAGCCTATGAAAGCTAATGCACCACCTCCGCTTCGGTTCAGCATTTACTTTCATCCATTCGAGAAAAAGGTGTCATTACTGACAGCAAGTGCAATCAGGCACAGAATAACTTTTCTTTTGTTATGCCGGTCGCACTATAGCTCTCGTGCGTTAGAGAAGTAGAAGAAGTAAACTGTCGTCTAATTAATTTTGCCTGCAGAGAGGCAGCACCTGCTTTTCTGCTCCCTGCGGAGGCAGGGTAAACAGCTGCTATAAAGAGTAAACAATTCCTGTAAACGAGTATGCAGAGTAAACAGCTGCTGCCACCGAGTAAACATCTAGTAGAAAGAGTAAAAAAACCGTTCTGCTCCCGGCGTCTGCCATCAAGATTTAGGAGAACAGCACCATACGAGCCGCGCAGTTCACGTTGGCCTTATTTTTTGGCCATATACTACGCCTCAAGTCGCATCGTCGTGAAGAAGGAACTGAAAATGGCGCAACCTAAAATGTTCCAGGGTTTCATGAGTCCCTTCTATGCTATAGGAGTCAGCGTGCCTTGAATCTCAGTTTCTGCCACGAAAACGCTTTCTCCTTTTCTGTGAATATTTGCATAATATAGGAGCCGCTCAAGGGCTGAGAGGGAGAAGGAGATCACCACCAATATCATCTTACCGCATCCTGGGGCCTCAGTGGTTTGAGCGCTCGACTGCTGATCTCAAGAACGCGGGTTCAATACCATCCGCGACGTGCGCATTTCGATGAAAGGAAAAAGCAAAGCCTCCGTGTGGTGTGCGATGTCAGCGCAGGAAAAGGACCCCCGGTAGTGGAAATTTTCAGAGCCCTCAGTTACGGCGTCCCTTATTAGACCACTTTCGTAGTGTGGTGGCAGGCTGCGTCAGATTGGAGAGGGAAGAACTAATGAATACCTCCCACAAGCCCGCCCTACAACCCAATCAAACTGGTTTAAAAAGAAAAACAAAAACTAATACGGATGTAGGGCAAACAGGAGACACGCACACACACCGTCGCCGGACTTGCAACTGTATATTATCAGCTCAACCACGTATTTAAAGTCACATTCCTCGCGCAAGCGCACGTACACGCGCATGTATCACATTCCGGACGCCATTACCAACCTGATAAAAATGCCGCTCTTTTTCCGTGGTAATGACAGATTGATCATTGATGCAAACAGTCACTGATGCAAAACGTTTTGCCGAGCAGGTGCTACGACTGGAGGCTTCTGGTTTTCTTTCCTCGTTGCTAGTGGCGGTCGCTGAAACTTTGGGGAAAAAATGAAAAAGCCACCTGTTAATCACTCAACAAATACGACGAGAAATTTTGAGGTCATTCCCTACTACCATGGAATTTTGCATGGGTTGAAAAAGGTTTCCCAGAAATTTGGTGTGAATTTGTTGTTTTCGGACCCGCGAAAACTTTCAGGTCTATGCGTCCGCATCTCCGGCTCTCAGCGAGAGCCTGCAGGCCACACAAAGCACCAAACGAAGTTCACAAAGTGGGCTGGGGGGGGGGGGGGGGGGGGGCAGTGTATTCTATCCTTACATCCTGTGCAAAAATTCATATAGGGCAGACGGAGCAGTGCTTGAATGAGCGTCTCAGAAAACACGGCAAGACGTGGCATTCCGGCACATGGAGCACCCTGGCCATACTTGTGAGAGAGTGCCAGAACTGCCCAGCGTTACTTCACAGGACTACTATTATCGGCCGCGGAAAGTCCAAGCACGTGCGGCAACCACTAGAAGCATTTTTGATAAAAAGGACGAGCTTATTTGCACCAGTGACCCGTCTGTCATTTTCACGGAAAAAGAGCGGCATATGCACAAACTCGCCCAGCAAGAACCGTACACTTCAAACTGGTTTCTCCGGGGGTCATGAAAAGAGCTGAGTCGCTTTGGGACGCTAAACTCCATAAATCTAAACGAAAAATTTGATCAGAATATGTGACTTGGCAAGTTGAGAGGCTGGCGGCAGCGGTGATTCCAATATCTGAGTTATTGTGCCTGGGAGAAATTGCTTAGATCCTTAAAAAAAAAAAAAAATGTGAAAGCTCATTTTCGAAATGCGGCACTGCTGACGCACGCTCTATGTACTTAGAGTTGCAGTCGGTTTTACTCGTGAGGCCGAAATATCATCCGTGAAAAATCAGCTTCAAATGCACTCGCATTGCAACAAAAAAGAAATGGGGAAAAATAAAACGATGAACTGCAGTCTTTTCCTTGCACATCGCGCATGAACGAACTGTTACAAGGTTTGGTTTGTGGGGTTTAACGTCCCAAAGCGACTCAGGCTATGAGAGACACCGTAGTGGAGGGCTCCGGAAATTTCGACCACCTGCGGATCTCTAACTTGCACTGACATCGCTCAGCACACATGCGCCTTGCTTTTCGTCTTCAACGAAAAGCGCCCGCCGAGGCCAGGATTCGATCCTGCGTCCTTGGGAACAGTAGTCGAGCGCCGTAACCACTGCGCCACCTCCGCGGGGCAACTGTAATAAGGGTAATTATTTTCTGGTGGCGAGGCTGCTGCAGTAATCACATTTACATTTTACCAATCTCAAACTTATGAAGGCGTGCTCGTTGAGCGAAAAGAAATGTTTTGTTCTAAGTCGACTATTCGCTCGAAAATATAATATATATATATATATATATATATATATATATATATATATATATATATATATATATATATATATATATATATATATATATATATATATATATATATATATACACGTATACGGAGCCGTATACACACGTATACGGAGCCGCCATTTTATTCATTTCTTTTTAACTGTTCGCCACAGATGCCTTGGGATACTTGCCACGGTCCTCCAGCAAGATTCGAGGGAAGCGAGGCAAAGCCGCAGATATTACTTCATTCGTATTTTTGGCCTATCCAGCCACGTGCCTTATTTATTTGGAAACCGCGCCCACCGCCGCTATTGCCGACCAGGCGCTTTCCTTCCGCGGTCAGCACAGGGGCCTCAATAGTCAGCACAGATCACTGAGGGGCTTGACTGGCCCGCGCAACGGCGTGTCTTAGGCACTGCGGCTTTTACGAAGCCCATTGGCTTCCGTCGAGCAGGACCCACAAACCGCGACAGCGAAATGTCCGGCGACGCGGAAGGGCACCCGCTCGAAAAGGGGAGGGCGGGGATGAAAAACAAGGCCGCGCGATTCCCGTAGAAAATGTTAGGCTCATGAGATCGCTATGTGCGGCTCGTTTTGGCCTTTTTGTGCGAAATAGGAATCATAGCGAGTCGCAGATTCGTATTTACGGCGAAGATGTTGAAGAAGCTGATAAATATAAAAGAGGAAAAAAAAAAACATGAATGTCGTGTTCTTATAGACTGCCCCAAGTTCACCACTGCCACCTTCCCAGCGAGCAAAAATGGAGTCCTGTTTGTTTACTTGGGTTCTTTATTTGGTTTCTGCGGCCGAACGTATTGTTACCTTAGTTTACTGTATACCTCACGTTCAAACCACTCTGTTGCAGTGTTTACGAGGTTCAACTGGGAATCTCAGTCTGCTGCCGATTAAGAAGTTTATAAAGATTGCCTTCATAACTATTCTTTATTTTTATTTTTTTTTTCGAAAAGGGAAGGGTGTTTCGTGAGGGGCGCCCATATATTACATATATCTACCGTGTCTTCCTCCCATTATATGTAAGGCAGATTGAGCGCATAGTGGCCCGAAATGTCAACTTAGCCTGGCGTCGACGGCACCACTGTGCGTGTACGCCTCCCTCGTTATACCGTGCCCTCCTGCGTCGCATACTAACGCCAAAAGCTATAAAGCAAAAACAAAATAAAGACTTAAATTTATGTAGAAAGTCATTTCACCTTATTTTTCCTCTTGTGGCTATGAGCGCTATGTTATCGTGCAGTATGCGAGGTGAAAAAAGAAAAAAAGAAATCTGAGCTCTAAATCGGGTTATGAGGGGTTAGTTAATCGAGCGAAATGCGTTTATATAGCTCCGCAACCTTCCGCAAGAACGGCGAAGAGAGTGAGCTGCGCCAAGTCCTTAGCTTGGAATGGGTACAAGAAAGATGAGCAAGACGGAAAACGCATTGAATGCGCACACCCCCGACTCCCGAGACGCTATACCGGAGTTCGTCAGTGTACGCCGCGTTCGGGAGTTGAACACTGCCATATCTAATTTCCCGAGAAAGAGAAAGAAATACAGGATCGAACGCCTCTTCCTCTTACTATAGGTAGAGGGTATATACAAGGAGCCCCCCTGCAATAGCACGCGTCACCCCCGGCACCTTTCTTTTCTCTCGTTCTATTATCGTGGCCAGTATACCGGGTGTTTCAGCGAACACTTTCAAAAATTCCTGAAAATAGAAAATTAGAGATAGAAAAAAAAAATGTTTTCATAAACATACTCTCGGCTGCGGCGGACAACAGTTACCATAAATATACTATAATGATGTAACTAATTAACTAAACTCCACTAATTAACTTTTTAGTTAGCACAGTTGGGTGGTTAGTGCCCATGGGAAGTTCGAAGCCATGGACAAGACGATTGTATATCAACTTTTGAAACAAAGAAAAAGTCGTTCTCTAAATTTATGCAGCGCGAGTAATACCGGCGCTTTTTCCCGCATGAAACCGAAACTCAGCGCGAAAGGCGCGCAGGAAACTTGGTGCTAGCGCCACGTCTGCTGGTGACGTGTCGAAATGAATGCGGCGCCCAATTTGAAACGTCTGCGCTATTTTCCCCAGTCAGGGAGTCTCGACGCTGCGATTAGACCGCGGCCGGCGCTATCTTTTGCTTCGTCGCTCAGCGCATGAAAAAGAATAGCGATTGCCAACTACGCGGGCGTTGATTATGAGAACCCAGATTGGAGCTGGCCTTGTGCCCTGTCTGTGCAGTCACCTCGGGAAGCAGTTTTTTTTCTTTCTCATCACTCTAGCTTCGTGAAAGGAAAAAAGCAATGCTTCTGTGACAGCGTATAGGGTTCTCTTTAGCGGTGCCGGTATCTTGGCATGCATTGTGTAATTTCTATCAAGCGTTCATTTCATTTATCCTTTGTAGCCTTGACACCTACAATCTACGAGAAGGCCTTCAAAGTAGAAAACTTTTTGCCATTGCAACACGACGTTGTTTCGTACCTGCCTGCTTCGATACAGTTGCCGTGTGCACGAGCAGACACGGCTCACGATTTGTAAAATGTAGTCTATGATTGCGAAACGTTTACCTGAGATGCTGAATGAACATGAATGAACAAACATGAATGAACAAAATTTGAATATGAATTTGTTTTAGTTAGTTGCAGCCACATGTGGGCACTCCACAAAAGCACTATCACTTGGGACGATAACAACCAATCTTCGCATGATGTGCTCAAATTGCTTGAAGTCCATTGCGATGCACAGAAGAATGCCGTCTTTCATGGAGTTCACAGCAGATAAAAGCATCTCTATGGGAATATTTCCAAGTGATATCTTTACACGTTGCTTCAGATCTTCGAGGTTGGCTGGTTCCGTCTTGAAAACCTGAGGTGTTACATATATATCCCCACAGGAAGAAATCCAAGGGTGATAAATCGGGCAACCTAGGAGGCCAGGCTGTGGTTGCACCACGCACAATCCTTTGGTTGGGAAAGAAGCCATCCATGTATTGCGGAGAGGATGAAGAAAAGTGCGGCGGGGCTCCGTCATGCTGGAACCACATTTTGTTTTTGTTTTTTAACACGGCCAGTGGTAGCTCTGAGGCAAAATCAGAGACAACACAATTTAAAACGCAGTCTGTGTACTTCTTTCCAGTAAGTTTACCGTCGATGAAGTAAGGGCCGACTATACAGTCGCCGTAAATGCCACATCAAACATTTGCTGACCATTTTGCCTGGTGCTTGTGCTGACGTAGCCAATGTGGGTTCTGATCGCACCAATAATGGGCGTTGTGCAAATTGACATTCGAATCCCTGCTAAATTGGGCTTCGTCAGTCCAAAGCACACTGTGGAGAAATCCCGAGTCTTCGTCACATTGAATCAGGCACCAGTTGCAAAAGTCGAGCCGTTTTTGAAATTCATTTGGTGTCAGTTCCTGGTGAAGACTCACATGATAATATGAATGATAGCTATGTTGAAAGTCACCTCCAAACTGAAGTCGGACTCGCTCCACATGCGCTTGCGGTTTCCCTGATACTTGCTTCCGGCCTGAAAGAGACGTAAGCGAGGACATCAGTGTCAAAATCGTCGGTTGCACTGGCTTGTCTTTTCCTTTTCTGAACATAGACTGATCCAGTCGTCCTAAATAGATTAAATATCGATTTGAATGTGGAACGAGTCGGCACACGACGACCAGGATGTTGGGCAGCATAGAGTCTGGATGCCAGCTCCGCGTCCATTTGCGCGGTGACATAAGTGAGCACAATGCCCACTTTCTCGGCAGCGGAGTACAGGAGTTGTGCGCTGGCGCGGCCATTTCCACAGTCCACACGCTGCGGCGTTGCAGTTTAATTCTAAGGCGACACTTCCGTACATTCAAGTAATTTGCAACACTGGTGCTGCGATGGCTGTGTCGCGCGCGCACCTCCAAAACAAGCGCCTCAAACAGAAATGTCAACGCTTCTTGCTAAATTGGAACTACAGACTGCAAGGACAATTGCCTAATCGCATGCACCCACCGTCGCGCTAGCCCTCCTTGCTACGCGGACAAAACTTATGTCTGATGCGGTTCCTAACACGCAGCGATTATATGACAGCAGCCCAGAACAGTGAATAAATGAAGTGGAGGTGACGTCTCATATCTCCCCCGTCCGGTAGCCGGATCAAAAATGGCGGAAACAGACGAACAAAGAAAGAAAACTGCAGACAGCGCCTATTGGGATTCTCAACATCGGCGGTCGCATAGATGGCGATATCACCTTTTTTGCGTCGAGTGACGAAGCAAAAAATAACGTCGCCGCGGCCTAGGCTGAGCGCCGGGGCTCCCTAGCCGGGGAAATTAGCACAGAGGTTTCGAATTGGGCGCCACAATCATTACAACACGTCACCAGCGAACATTGCGTTCTCACTAGACTTCCGGCGCTCCTCGTGCGCTGAATTTCGGTTTCGTGTGGGAAAAAACGCCAGATTTCCTCGCGCTGCAGAACATTTGAGAATGAATTTTTCTTCGTTTTAAAAACCGATATAACATCGTCTTGTCCGTGGCTTCGAACTCCCCTTTGGTACTAACCGCCAACTGTGTTAATTAAAAAGTTAATTTGTAGAATACAGTTAATTAGCTACATTAAAATAGTATTTCTTATTTGGTCCGCTGCAGCACAGAGTATGTTCCTGAAAACGTTTTTGACTATTTCTAATTTCCTATATTTTAGGAATTTTCGAACGTGTTCGCTGAAACATATTCAGGGTGTTGCAAGTAAGTTGAACCACGAATTTTAAAACCGCGGGATTCCGCAGCTAAACAAAAATAAAGGCATATTATTTCTCGCCATAAAGCTCTCCTCAGAGTAGTGCCTAAAAAACTGAGAAGGGTTCAGCGCTGCTGAACCGAATGTATAGAGCGAAACCACTGGCTGCGGGTGACCGAGCTTCTTCGTCTTCTGCTTCTTCTTATTTCGCTTCTTCCTCTTTTTCTGTTCTTCGTCTTCTTTGTCTTCCACGGTGCCACGCCGACGGCTTGAAAACCTAGCGCAGCGTAGCTTTCGCTACAAAATTCCGCTTAAATACTAACAGCCTTAAACAAATATTACCAATACTTAACATCCACTTCAAGTTCAAGTGTGTTTCTTTAAATAGGAGAAGAGAGAACTCAACATTTTTCTTTTTTTTTTCAAGTGTTTAAAGACAGCCCGCGAAATACAAAAAAGAAAAATCACACGTAACTGCACCCTTGTGATACGCGATTATTGTAGAGCTGCCTTGCGCGTTTGGAATGAACGAAGCGTCCACATTCACCACCTCGAAGTGAGCGTACCAGACTGCTATCATCATGGCCTTGGAGTGCGTCCGCTCATTTTGCCGGTAAGATGCGCGCCTTAATCTGCGATAAGTGAGGGCCATGCCCCAAACAGCCAACTGAAGCGGAGAATTTACTGAGCTATCAAGCAGACAGAATAAGAAGAAAGGACGAGTGGTCGGGTGTCAGTATATGCAGCCTGTCAAACTTCAAGAGGCAGTTAACTCACTTAGGCTCAGTATAGCGCTCATGATTTTTTTTTTTTCTGTTTGTCTTCGCTGAAAGATAAACAGAAACCCTGTGATATGGTAGCGCATGAGCGCAGTCAAGAGATGTTTTTTTCTTTCTTTCAAATTTCGCAGGCTTTCTTAAATGCCCAGAAAAGTGGCGCGCATGGAGGGAGTGGGTAGAACATTTATGTCGGTATTTTCTGAACGCCCCTAAAATGCACTGACATGCACTTTGTCCTGAAAATTACTAAAATACTGAAAATTTCGCATAGCTTATACTCCGCGAAGAACCACAAGACGAACAACATCTGTTTGGTTTATCCCAGATGTAGTTTCCTGCTTTCTTTGAATTCCCGGTTCAAGTTACGTGAAACACCATGTATATAGGAGCGTTATTGCACGCGTTTAGTATATTCCTGTCTCACAAGGCAAACAATAACTTCTCCAATGGCTATATACGCAGTGCGTGCAGTACAAAGCACCGAAAACTTCGGCTCAGGCCCGAAAATCGAAGTGTAGCAGGACAAACCACGTGCTCAAATTTTACGCATTCAACCGTCAGCTGCGGCAACTTCGAGAAACGGAAGTTCACATCCCTATCAGGCTATTATGACGTGCGTTAAATAATCTCCGGTGTTCTAATTAAGTGACACGCGTAAGCTGCTATGGCATTTCACAAACTTTGCAGGATGCCGAGGCCCTAAGCTAAACAAAATGAGAGCACACTACAACAGCACGTCGTGTTGTACGCTAGAACGACCGCACATGCGCAACCGCTAGGATGTGACATGGGAGAGAAGCTTCTTATTTTGAGGACCGGAAAAGCCGATGGAGCGAAAACGCGGGGGCCAAACCTTAGCGATTCGATAGTAACACCACGATCGTAACGTAATCATCAACTACATTACCGAAAAAAAAAATAAATATGAAGGGGCCTGCTGCCAGTACCTCATGTTTCTGTGTACACAACATCCTGATCGAGCGCTGCACACGACAGGACCTTTTGTGGAACCCTGAGTCAAACCATGAGCAGAGCATCTATGCGCGAAGCTAATCCCTCGTTGTATTATGTGACTTTATTGCTTACCGGTCCTCTGTTTCTATAGAACCACGAAATATGTTTCACTGTTTCAACGCCACCGTAAAGTCGGTCCCATTTTAGTGACTCGTCGTGGGCTCGAAACATTAGAACACAGAAAACTGTTTTCTGTGTAAATAAACGTACGGTAATAACGATTTCGCGATAATGTCATATCGCTTTATTTATTTATTTATTTATTTATTTCTTGTGCACAAAGAGTAAACTTTGACAATGCAGTGAGCAATTGACATATGTTCTCTGTGATGTGGCATTGGGTATACGCAGTGAAAAACTTATAAATCCAAATCTCTTTCATGAATTAAAGAAAAGAAGCTAGGATTAAAAAAAAAAGGCGGGAAAAACTAGCTTATGCAAAGAAATTTCGATTCGATTCGAGACACGACGCGCACGGAAGCAATGGTTTTCCGCTTTAAAATCGTCACATTGCATATACAGAATGTTTCTGCGGAAACTTTTAAAAGTTTCTAATATTAAAGAGCTCAAAATGGAGAAAAAAAAGGGGAACTGGAACAAATCGGTGGGCAGAAAAACGTCTCTAATCATGAACTAAAACATTCGAAAAATGCAGTTCGATAGATAACAAGGGAGTAATTATTCATTGGCATCCACCCAAGCGCCTAAATACGGCTACAAAGGAACCCTATACAGCTTTCTCACAAACTTTGTAGTTGAAGAAAAATTCGTCCTTGTCCGGCAATTGAGCCCGGGGCCACCACCTTTCCGGGACCGTCCCTCTACCAAATGGGCTAACCAGGACGGTCAGGACATCGGATAGTAGGGCGATAGCCAATTGATCAAAAAGTGCAAGTGGGAGTGGTGTTGGTACGATATTCTACCAGTTCGATAGCTAGTGCCAATGGTGAATTTAAAGCCGTCAAGCAGTAGGCGTTCCACCAGTTTTTGAAGCAAAGGAAAACTCAATTCTTCGCTGCCCACTTTCTAAAACTCTTCATGTGAAGGAAAACCAACGCCTTATCCGCATGAAATCGAAACGGATGCACGAACGCGAAGAAACCTCGATGCAAACGGGACATTTGCTGCTGGCGTGTTGCACTGACTGCGGCATGACAAATTCGAACTGCCTTTTTTGCTGTACTGCGTCGCGCGCTAAATTTACTTTGTTCGGTCGCTCTCGAAAATAGCCACGACGTAGTTGGAAATGGCTATGATTTTCTTCGCAACAACCTACGAAGCTATATACTCTACATGATGTGGCACAATAACACTTGCACGTCGAATTCACTTCAAGGCGTCATCACTTCAAGTCACTTAGAGGCGTCATCAGCAGGCGTCGCTTCTGCTGCAAACCTCCAGTGCGTCTGACGAGCCCAGTTTCGGTTTCGTGGAGAACAAAGGGGCGGAGTTCCGCACGTTTCAGTTCTTTAGAAAATTACTTGTTCGTCTTTTCATAAACTGATATGGGGCGTCGTCCTTTCTACGGCTCCAAACTTGTTATTGTCCCTAAGAGCTGGGCTGTCTCAATTAAAAATGTAATTAATCAGTATCAGTTAAATAGACGTACGTTTGAGAAGTTATGCAGCAAATTTCGCCCGCCGAAACTGAGTGTTTGTTCATTAACAGTATGACAAGGAAGTTAGGCAGTTAATTGCTTCTGCTGAGACTGAGAATTTGTTCCTGCAAATATTTTTGTATTTCTGCCTTCGTATATTTTGAAATTTGTGACTGTTCGCTGACACTCGTTATATTATTTACAGTATGCAAACAAAACGTTTATCCCTTACTGTCTTCTTTCGCTGACAGTGATCGTGACAGTGATTGCGCTACAACTTCGTCGCTTCATCTAAAAAAATAAAAAAAATGTATTTAATTGCGCCGCGTAAGACGCTGAATTCAGCGCGAACATTTACATAAACTGCCTATAGCAAAGCCAAATTGAATACGATGTCTGTATACGATGCAGTACAGAACAGGAGATGGAGCCCCTTGAGCGCCTCCAGGTTTATGCCGACACATTTAGCCTATAGTTCGAAGAAAGCTGACCCACTCGCTCGTAGAACGCCGTGTCCCTGCCTGGCGTCCGACGCGTTTTAGCTCTCTATATGCCCAATTGCAAGGCTGCTATTCGTTTGTAGCAGCAGTCTGAAGCTTCGTCCGCATGGGGTATTCTTTACCACCAAATCTACTCAGCGCGGGGATGCATGCGGCCGGGCCGCCAAACTTGCAGCATCCCAAGCGCAATAAATGGGTGCGTTAAATTGCCGCGATGTTGCAAGTTCAGTGACCGCAGTCGCATTCGGCTCACACACCGAGTGGATTCTTTACGAGAAAAACAAAAATAATCCATGCCCGCCGAGATGAAAACAAGCGAAGTGCAATGACGTCACAATATAGTGGTACAGATGCCTTCTCGCTTTTCAGGAGGCTGAGCTCGTTTAGAGCACTGACCGACATAGCGCCCATGCACTGAAGCTTGCGGAGGTTGTTGCAAGATTCTGTGCTCCAATCTGTCTCCATGCCCGTATCAACGCTTCAATTCCTGTCCCTCGTCGGCCTTGAAACGATCGTTCGCCTGGGAAACTAGCCTCACGAATGTAAAGGCACGTAATGGAAGCGTATCGCGATTTTCCCCTTCACTGAATCGGCATCTCTGGGATACTAGTGAAGGGCTCTGTACTTCTTCATGTGAGCCATACCTGCTAGCCCTCACTTTCCGACTCTGCAATGCTATAGTGCCGACTACACTACTATACCGTTGCCCACAGCGCCAGCCTGTGGTGAAGCAGTCTGTAAAAAGATACAGAAGGAAATAATGGGTAACATGCCCTTCGTATTACGTGAAGAGGGGGGGGGGTAATTATTATCTAGGCTTTTAAATGTTGCTGTGCCAAATTTCTTCGGATTACCTGTCAACTTCTTCCAATGAATAAGTACTCTCTTACCCTTCTCCACCTATCATGTAGTCGCCTCTTACTAGTTTTTGAAAGTTGAGACTTCCCAGGCTGTTCTTATGTTCTAATGCTTCTCAGGTCTACGTGATGGCCTTGTTGACACAGGGCTCGAGAGCAGTACAATATAGCAATGTCCTATCGTTTTTCTGGCGTGCATGTGTCGCTATATAAAATATCAACCGGGCGGTCAACATTTTACCGGTACCACTTTGTTTCAAGCACACAGCCTAAGGCCTAGACCTGCAAAGAGAAGCGCTTCTTTCGAATTGACTAAGGGAAGAAGTTCAATACTGTGCAGATGGAAAACGAAATTTTCAGTGGATGGCCAATACATTGCAAGGGGGATACAAGATCGGGTCTCAAAATCGGTCAATTTATCAATGTCCTCTGGATAAGATTTGTTTTGTGGAGTTTGTCGCAACAAGGCGACAAACTCCACGGGTTATGCGAAAACGTTGAAAGCGCGTCGCTCCTGTAAAGTCTGTGTTAAAGAAGCTAAAACGTGGTTCATTGTCAGTAGTGCTGCGTCAATATCTTCATTTCGTGTTCAGAATCTTCAACAATCCCTACATGCAGTACAATTTGCTGGGCCAATTCAACAGTTTTCACCATAGAAAATGTTACGTGATAGAGCAGCGCTTCAAACATCGCTTCGTGTTACTCAGAACATCTGCAGGTATCAAACCATGTTGGTAATACATAATGTATGCGGTAGACATGCCATTACGTCGATTTCTTGTAGGTAATAGTGTGCCAGCAATAACTCACTTTCCATTTTTTCCTGGGGGCTCGCCAACAATGCATTAAGCCATCTACGGTATAGCTATAAGTTGGATGTCCTATGGTTTAGCAAATGGCTGTAGCTTCCAGTAAAGCGATTTTCTTTATTTTATTTCAGAAAGAAAACGATCTAAGATATAGCTATGTGTGTGGTATACACGAAGGCGTTCATCTTTGTCAAAAATTTAAAAATTGGATCTATAATTTAACGACCGAATGTGTGACACAAGCGCTTCACGGGAAATCAAAAGGTTTCTTCTCCTATACATGCTTAAAGAAAAATGACCTGGTTCCTCAAGAAAGATAATTTTGCTTTTGTGTGACTCCGTTGCTGAGAAGAAGCGTCAACGTCACTCCCGTGGGAAACACCTGGCGCCGCTTACTCTGCTTTCTCTTTTCCTTTTTTGTCCTTCCTCTTTGTATAGTGATTAACAAACTTCTGAAACCTCTGGCAAACTTCGTACCGGGTCTTTATCAAACGGCCCGACATGAACGCCATAAGAAAGCGGGCAAAGTCGGCGTTTATCTACACTTTCGCTACGGTGCGCGCTTTAAGTTTTCTCCTCCGCGCGATCTTCTCGCTGACGTGAAAGATGTGGTCATCCTTTTAATTACGCAAAGTTAGGCACAGCTTGCTAGCAGGAGCGGGGCTCTGTCGCCCCCCTCGAAATTTTGGCAACGCACTGAAGCGCTTTGCGCCCGGCTGCGCTCCGGGATCAGCGATCTGGGCCAGAGGCCACAGAAAACAACAACAGCGGCAACTGCACCACCACGAGCTATACTGCGCCAGGGTAGGAATAACATGCGTGCGCCTACCCCGGGTATCGCGCTTTACTGCGCAGGGAGTTTGTTACGAGTTTAGTTCCCATTTTCTGGCGGTAGATGGAAGCTGCGAGTGGGAGTGCCAGCAAGGCATCCATCCTGGTTTTGATGCGTGACCACAGAACGCACCAACTGCTTGCGTGTGATATCGCCGGCATAATGCTTCGCAATAAATGGAGGTGGTCGTTACTACCTGTGTAGCATACAAAGTAGGATACAAATATTATTAGTCTCGGAGGAGAGAGAACACGTATGCAGCGCTACTACGGGCATAGTCGCCATTTTACACTGCGAGATTTGCTTGTGTCTACGCAGTTACCGCTGTTTTTTTTCTTGCGCTGCCTTTACTCCTCGCCAGCGGCCGCGGTGTGTCAAACTCACGCCGGCTTTGTCTAGATTTCCCTGTTGTCACGTTTATGGGCTTCCTGCTTGCTTCCTGCTTACTTCTTGCTCACCGCCCTGCTTACTTCCTGCGTCTCCTGCTTACCGTCGTCGTTGCCGTTGAGAAAAAAACGTCTCGGAAAAAAATATGCGCCTGATTTCGTATAAAACTTTTTACGTAACCATCCTTTGTGGAACGTTCAGGGCTGACATCATACAATTTCGCTTCCCATTTAACATCCATAATAATCATCAGCCGGACTATACCCACTGCAGGGCGAAGGCCTTTCCCATATTTCTCCAATTAACCCGGTTCTGCGCTAGCTGCATTCACTTGACCCCTGCGAACTTCTTAACCTTATCCCCACCTAACTTTCTGCCGCCCCCTGCTACGCTTTCCTTCCCTTGGAATTCAGTTTGTTACCTTAAGCGACCATCGCTTATCCTTCGCACTACATGTCCTGCCCACGCCCATTTCGTCTTCTTAATTTCCACTAGAGTGTCGGTAGCTTGAGTTGTTTCTCTGACCCCCTCTGCACGCTTCCTATCTCTTAACGTTACCCCTACCATTTTTCGTTCCATAGCCCTCTGCGTTGCCCTCAACTTAAGTAGAACCCTCTTCGTTAGCCTAAACGTTTCGGCTCCATAAGTGAGTACAGGTAAGATGTAAATGTTGTATACTTTCCTCTTGAGCGATACCGGTAAGCTGCTAGTCATAATCTTCGAGTGCTTGCCAAATGCGCTCCATCCCAACCTTACTCTTCTTTGTCATAATCTGCGAGTGCTTGCCAAATGCGCTCCATACCAATCTTATACTTCTTTGTCATAATCTGCGAGTGCTTGCCAAATGCGCTCCATACCAATCTTATTCTTCTTGTTATTTCCTTTTCATGGCCCGCATCTGCGGTTACTACCTGTCCTAAGTAGACGTATTCGCCTACTAGTTCCAGTGATTCGCTACCTAACGTAAACTGCTGTTCCTTCCCGGGGCTGTTGAACATTACCTTAGTCTTGTGCATATTGATTTTCCAGCCTACCTTTCTACTTTTCCTCTCTAGGTCACCAATCATTATTTGCAGTTCACCTCCTGAGTTACTTGGCAAGACAATGTCGTCAGCAAATCGCATATTCTCCATCTACCCTAACTTCTCCAATTCCAAGTCTCTGAATACTTCCTATAAGCAAGCTGTGTATAGTACTGGGGAGATTGTGTCTCCTTGCCTAACACCTTTCTTTATGGGAATTTTGTTACTTTCTTTATGCAGAACTATGGTTGCTGTGCAGCCACTATATATATCTTCCAGCACTTTGACGTACGGCTCGTCTACCCCCTGATTTCGCAATGCCTGCATAACCGCCGAAGTTTCTACGGAGTCAAATGCTTTTTCGTAATCAATGAATGCTATGTATAAAGGCTGGTTATATTCCGAACATTTTTCTATCACCTGGTTGATGGTATGGATATGATCAATTGTAGAGTACCGTTTCCGAAACCCTGCTTGATCCTTTGCTTGATTGCAGTCTAAGGTTGCCCTGATTCTATTAGCGATCACCTTAGTAGATTGGTCTGTAATGTTTAAGGTCCTTAGCGTCCCCTTTCTTATGAATGAGGATAATGCTCGCGTTGATGTCACCAGGCACTGCGTATAAAGGGTGGCCAGTTTTTCTAGCACGATATCCCCCCCCCCTCCCTGTTTTTCATCAAATCTATAGTTATCTGATCCTCTCCAGTTGCTTTCCTCCTTTTCATAGTTTCTATTGCTTTCTTAACTTCATCATTCGTCACTGGTGGAACGTCTGACTGTTTTTCCCGACCGCCAATCTCATTACGTTCCTGGCTACTTTGGCTACTGTATAGATCAGTACAGAACTCCTCGACTACTTTAACTATCATGTCCATATTTGTGATGACGTTGCCCGCCTTGTTCCTTAGCGCATACATCTGAGTTGTGTCTATGCCCAATTTCTTCCTCACCGCCTTAAAGCTTCCCCCGTTCTCTACAGCATGCTCAATTTTCTCCATGTTATACTTCCTTATATCGACCACTTTGCGCTTATTGATTAGCTTTGATATCTCTGCCAATTCTACCCGGTCTGTTGGATTGGAAGCTTTCATACTCTGGCGTTTCTTAATCAAATCTTTCGTCTCCTTAGACAGCTTACCGGTATCCTCTCTAACTATCCTACCGCCTACTTCTACTGCGCACTCAGTAATGATATCTCTGAAATTATTGTTCATTGCTTCTAGGGTAATGTCGCCATCGTCGGTTAGAGCTGAATATCTATTCTGTAGCGAGATCCTGAACTCTTGTGCCCTCCCCCTCACCACTACCTCGTTGATGAGTTTCTTTCTCACTAATCTGTTGCATTCCTTCTTCAGATTTAGGCTAATTCGGGACCTCACCATCCTGTGGTCACTGCATCGCACTTTCCCGGTTACTTCTACATCTTGCATAATGGCGGGGGTTGAACACAAGCTCCGCCTTTAAAGTATGAAGCGACAGCTTTTGTGGCTCCCATGACACCGATGCCTTTTGTGTATTTGTTGATGCAGGTAAAGTCGACATAATTGTGGCGACAATAAAAAGGAAAGCCACGCAGCGACCAAGGCTTGCAACATTCTCAAATTTCAACTGTGAATAAAATGTTTTATCTGAGCCCGAAATTTCCAGGGCAATTGTAAACGGGTTCAATCTGCCACAGTAATAAGTTTAGAGGTGTGTCTAGGTAATCTGTAGATTCCTGAAATCGCAATGGGAGGATGACTTGTTCAAATAAATGTTATGAAAAAAAAAAAAAACAGTTCCTAAAATAATTTACTTCAGTGGCTCATATTATCGCATAACCCTGTGTTATGCCAACTGTATGCTTGCCAGGTTTCAGTCGCGGATATTATCGGATGGTTCGTGGTGTAGGGAGACACGCAGCAGCTCGTATGCGGTAACCAGCCTAGTGAAATAGTCAACTTGCTGGCCAGCGCATCGCAGGAAAAAAAAAAAAAAGAAAGGCCATGCGCTTTGCTTGCACTTAAACGACATGATATGTATCTGTCTTCTTGGAATCAGCTGTTGGCCTTAGTTCAAGTACTGCAAGACGCGCTGGTATAGTCGAAATTTCGTGCGCGATAGAAAAGGGTGCGCAGTTTTTTTTTTTTTGTCTTTTTTTTGTATTTCCTAGCGCATTTTGCTTGAGGGAATTGTACAGAGCACAGACGCTCCTTCAAAGTAATGCCAAGACTAGTTTCTCAGCTTGTATTCTAGAGACTGTTTTTTTTTTTTTTTTTTTTCAAATTTTCTTCCTCAGCTCGCCTCCTAAATATTTCGGTCTAGAGTGGCGCATAAGAAGCCAATCGGTGTCACTTAGTCTAAGGAGGAAGATGAGGAGGAAAGGCAGGGCGGTTAACCCGTAAAAGAAACCGGTTTGCTACCCTGCACTGGGGAAAAGGGGTGAGTGGATATAAAAGTTATGAGAGAGGGATGGTGGAAGTTAGTACATTCGCATCACATCATGTCACAGTCATGTCACGTAACGTAACAGCAAAATCATAGCCTTTCGATTAAGCCTGTGTTTTTCATAAAGCGGAGCAGTGCCTGGGAGGTCTTCACCGCAGACGATCGCCCTGGCCAGGGACCTAAAATATTAATTTCAGTCAATGGGCGTCCATCTAGAAGCTCCAGTGCACAGCATAGGCAATGTATTTCCTCACTGTATATGGGGCACTCGCCGCGGCATAGCGGGCAATCTCCGGGCGGACGAGGTCGCACGAACAGCCCACCAAGACGGCGATTGTGTGTTGATTCCCTTTTCCAGGGCTGACGCAGCGGGCAGGCTTCGCGCACTTGCGCGGGAACACACGCTTTCCTTGTGGAATTCTGGACAGTTTGCGAACTGCAGCTTAAAATCCCTGGACCCTGACCTGAAGCTCCGGCTTCCACCTGGCCTACCCCGATATGAAGAAAGTTTGCAAACCGTAGATTGATTGGCATAGATGCTTCCCCTGATGGGGCTGGGACAGGGAGGTCACAGCCGCTTCCCATAGAGAAACATGCGTAAGTATGTTTCTCTATGCGCTTACGGCGGGGGCTAGCCTGCCACTAATTTTTATCTGTTGTAGGCAGTCATTGCACCCGCCACCGCTTCGGTGGTGGACGACGGCTATTGCGACGTGCGTATTTTTCTCCTCTCTTCTTTTTCCTTTCTCCTCTATTTTCTCTTCTGTCCGCAAGAGGCAGCGGAGTTGGCTCAGCTACAGAGCTGGTAGCAGGCCCGTGCATCTTTTTTTTCCTTCTTCCTACAGCCAAAACAACAAAAAACTTTGCTGTGCCGCCTGTGGGTTGGTGTATCATTTACAAACTCTTATTCTTTTATGATAGGTATGGCACACAGCCCTGCATGAGACTATAGGCTGCTTAGGCTAAAAAGACGAAAGTCGCCAATGAATAAATTAATGCATGTCTGTTAATTGTTTGCCGACTACTTGTATTATGAACCGCGTTATAATTTTTGAAATCGTTTTATAGCTAACATTTGGTTAAAGTCTGCTATTACAGTGCTGTAGTTTGCGCGTGAGTACAAGGTTAGAGTTAATTTTTACAGTGTGCTATTTAACCGCAGACCTGTCTATTCGAAGCCCATATATACGAGACAGCAATAGCAATTTCCTTTAGCTGTATTTAAAATTATTCCTTGAGGCCACCTTACTGTCGAGGAGAATGGCGCATCAAGTGAGTGGAAATACGCTTTTTCTAGTTTACTCAGCGTTGGAAAGATTGCCATTTCGATTTGGGAAGCGCGATCAGTATGCATGAAAGTGTGGCATGCCTAATACAAAGATGTAGAAAATTAACGCCACACGCACTTTGGAAGAGCGCATCACCGCGCGACTAACGCGCAGAACGTCTTGTTTTTAACAGCGAAAGCACATCACGCTTCGAACGAGCGTGCAAAGAAAAAAAAAAAAAGTACTAGTAATCTCCGCTCACACTTGCTCTGCGTGAAAATTCCTGGAGGGCCCCTCATGCTACTTCAGCCAGAAACGCGCCTGCACCCGGTCTTACCTGCATGCAGCAACTCCAATGTGGCGCCGATCTTTCAGCTCTCAAGACAGATCGTTTCACGTAGCAGAGGCATCTGCAGAAGCCATGCTCGGATACACAGCCTCGGCGGTGCCACTGCGTGCTGTTTTTATGAAACATCGCTGCGATGGCGCGGTGATCGGTCTCCCGGGCGCGAGAGGAGCTTAGACAGCACGGAAACAAAGTGCCCATGCACGTACCCAAGGATTTGTGCATGCAACATCCCAAGAGACAGAAATACTAATGCTCATTGAAATGAGCGTGTGGACAGAAAGATGAAAGAGCAGCGCATTATGAGCGCGCCATATGCGATGCCTTTCCCTAATACTTCCTTCAGTGCTGCATTCATTACTAGACAGGATACGCGTCGTCCCATGCGTGATGCGTTTGGTTCGTGCGTAATGCACTACTGATGTGGGACGCTGTGTATCTGTCATTTTCAATGGGGGATACTGTTTGGGAACGTGGCCATAATTTTAATCCTCGCTGTCCACCGTCGCATCTTTTTCGGGCATTTGGAACTCACGCTATATGGAAGATTTTTTTTTTCTTTCCAACGAAATACCAAATCCCACCAAGGAGGTCTGCCTCAGATGAGGATTATGGTAATATTATCTCTTATTTTATCCAAGAGCACCGATTTGTCGTCGTGAGCAAACACCAGCATGCAGACCGAATATCGTTACCGGGCCAAGCTGCGACACCGGACGTTTAGCATGCAGTATAACTACTTCCCCCTGCCTACCTTCCTTCAGTGATGGCTTGGAAAGACAGGATAGTGAACAAAAAGATACCATATTCTGAAAATGTTCGCGGGAATTCAATACATTGCAGAAATAAAGTATAATGCTGCTATTTGTGAATATATTTTGGCGCGATAATATAACTGTTCTTCCAGTTGTTTGGGGCGTAATTGTGTCATTATAGCAGCTTTAAATAATCAGTAACTTATCATCACTTTCAAGTTTTATGTTCAACGGGTGCTTGTGTGAGTGCATATTTTTATAAGCAACGGCCAGGACATACAATCACCACGCCTGCTTAAATGGCTATTGCCGGCGTCCAAAATTCAATGATGAAACACAATGAACTTTCAAATGCTCTTGTGAATACTGAATTCGGGGGATTTGCAAGCTTTGGCGGTATAAAGTCTCAGAGGGGCTTATTTTTAGGATGTTTACTGTAAGCCGTGAAAAATTACATTGTTCGCGCGGGCCGAGAAATCTGATGACGCTCAATTATTTAAAGCTGCGATGCTTTTTTCCTGGTATCTAAATATAAATTAACCCTCATGAACTGTGAAACGGCGAGCACTATGTGTTGAGGAAAAAGACGAAAGCGTAGCTGAGTACCTCCGATATTGCGAAAAAAATTTGGATATCAGGAGGATATAGACAAATAAACACCTGGTGTGGATAGATGGCGTGTGGATAGTGTTTCATTTTAAGCAAATCAAATTTTTGTTTTCGCAGGCAGATGATACGATCTATTGTGTACTTTGCCCCAAACAAACTTTATTATATATCCTTGCCACCAACTTACTTCGTTGTCGTCAACTTACCGCCATAAACTTTTGAGTCCTTGGAACATGAGATCGCCACAGTTGAAGACGATCTTCAGGAGAACGTACGGTGCAACAGTTTGATCTTAAGCGGTATACCCGACCAACGTGAAACCGGGGTGAGAGAGAACGCAAGGTGTCTGCCGAAGGTGTCTACCGCATAAGCTCATTTTCAGTGCAGTGGTGTCGGCCTGTAGTTATCCGGTTCCGTTCGTTTAAAGATCGCTACTTGATACTACCATCTCGATCGAAACTCAAATCTGACAGCAGTTCCGTGTCGGAAGAATTTTCGCCCACCACCCGTAAAGCGCTCCAGTAGCTTACTGATTTCGCCAGAAGCTTGCCGTCATCCCCTAACTTCCAGTTGCATCGTAACAAACTATACGTTAACAACAAATGCTGCATGTACAACCAAATTACCAACAACATCAAATTGATAAAGGATTTTCCGGTAGAATCATCACAAGAACACACACCCCGTCCAGCCACAGACCATGCCCATCATTCCGAGAACTTCTCGTAGCATCATGTGAGGGGATGGGGACAGTCATCACCAACACCGCGCATATATGTCCCACTGACTAACGTGACAATCATTGTTAACAAGCGTGATACATCGGGTTCTGTACTAGACTCCTGTAACCCAGATGTTACTGCGCTCACCAAAATCTAACTTCCCTATAATATACGTAATACAGAAATCTTTAAAGACTGATCCAGGTACACTTTCTATCGCAGCCACTGCACATACCATCAGGGTTGTGACGTATTTTAGGTATTTCTAAAATAATCCGGTCATAAGCTGTAAACATCATAACAAACTTTGGACACTTAAAGCTCATTTTCGATGCATGCTACCGTACTCCAGGTCAGTCTACTAACTTCGTCGATGACTTGCACGATGCAATAAATGCTATTTCTATACTCGACACTCAAAGGCGCTTATTTTCTTACTGGGGGGCTTAAACTTTCCTAACATATCTTGGTCTTCCGATGCCCCTGTTCAGAGTTCAATTTCAAGCCTAAGCATCGACTTATTATACCTTTGTTCCTCTTTTTCATTTTCCCAACTAGAAACTCAACCGAAAAGAATAACTAACACTGCCGCTGACATGCTTAATTTTTTATTGGGCACACAACTCAATCTTGCCTCAAACGTCATGTACCTGCCTGGACTCAGTGACTACTTATCGCTCTCATTTGACATTTGCGTGCATACCTTACCAGCTTGTGAAATTACTGAACAGATCCGTGACTATAAAAAAGGTACTTTTCGAGGTATTAAAGCCGACTTGTCGAATTTCATGACTTTTTTTTTTTTTTTTTTGCCTTCTTTTTTGACACTAACCGGAATCTCTTTGTTACTAAAATAAATGAACTGAAAAATACTTGAATTCGGCTACGATCAGACTTTTCCCACCCAAAAGATCTGTTGTGGTACAACTATGCCTTATACCTTAAACAGTTGACAAATAGGAAAAAGCGCGTCTACCGAGTTGCTAAAAAGTTCAGTAAAGAAAGATGGGAGGCCTATCGTGAGGCTAACAAGGATTACGTACATACCTGCACTTAAAAACTCGACACATAGTTTTGTTCATAATACACTTCCTAACATTCTTTCCATGGGCACAAAAATATTTTGGATGTTGGTTAATCCAATCGATGTCAACATCACTTTCTTATTAGAAGCTAACGGCCTTTCCATTCCTGAGGAAAAGTGCCCAGCAGTTTTGAGCTTCACCTTCTGCAGTAATTTTGTTCAGTATAGCTGCGCCACATTTCTGCAAACTCAGGATTGTAACTACCTAACAATGGATCCAATAACCATCGAACACCAAGGTATTAAGGGGATAATTGACTCCTTAAAGCATGTTCTAGCCCAGGCGGGGAATTAATCAACTCGAAATGTCTAAAAGGTGCTAAAACGTACTGTTCATTATTACCATCTAAGAAATTTGAGGAGTCCGTCTACAGTGATGTCCTACCCGCTGAGTGGACGATCGGAAAGGTGAAGAGGATTGATTTAATGAAGTAGCCAAGTCAGTCTGCTTAGATTAATTGAAACTTATGCCTTGTGAGAATACACATTTGAAATTGTGCTGTTTGACGGCGTCACCTCACCCACATAACGCGGGTTCCAGCCAGGACAAGCCGAGGGCACAAGCCTGCGTGCACTGCGTGCCTGCGCTTCCGCTCTGAAGGAAGCAAGAGCACAAGTTATGAGCACGAGCGTTTATGAAAAAGAAAGCCGCATTGCAAACACTGCACTAACCCCCAGACCTCGTTATAACCCATAGCCCAGCCGCAGCACCGAATGCGTCGTCGCTAAGGAATTGAGGCGAAGCTAAGGGCGCTCGCAGGACGCTCGGCCAACCAGAGTCAAAGCGCGCGCGACGCATCACGGACGGTGAGAGGATGCGCACATCTCGACGACACAGGTCGCGCGTCGATGGGTCATCGAGAATGGTCATGGAGAACTGTGTCCAACAGGCCTTCCCGACTCACTCAGAAGCGTCTGTGCTGCATGGGCGGGCTCCTTTCGGGCCTGTATTTGAGCAAGCATGCGAGGTTCACGCGTTCACAAATAACCTGTGGTTTCCCAGCAAAAGCCGGATAAACCAGAAGCGAACCTGCGACCGACGCGGGGAGAACAGGAGGCGTGAATAACAGGAGTTCTTAAAGGAGCTCCCTTCGGAAGATGTCAGCCAATATGATTGCCGTTTCCTCCCTCTCACAGTGACCCCACAGGAGGTTCTAATGAGTACAACAAACGGCAGCGGCCGCGTATTTGGGATGAGGGAGCACAATTCCTACAACCTTTCCATCGGTCTCGTTTTTCGTCTGAGGGACAAAAGCCAATGAGAGCCGAGGAGAATTTTGAACAGCTCCTGTAAGAGAGAGAGAGAGAATAATTTTTTTATTTGTTCATGCAATTGTGTGGGTAGCGATTCATGCCGTACAGAAGGCTGTACACCCAACCCAACCCAACCCAACCCAACCCAAACCAACCTAACCTAACCTAACCTAACCTAACCTAACCTAACCTAACCTAACCTAACCTAACCTAACCTAACCTAACCTAACCTAACCTAACCTAACCTAACCTAACCTAACCTAACCTAACCTAACCGTGGCCTGTGCCAGCCTTTATCTTCTATGTCTCCACATTCGATCCTGCAGCAGGAGAGGGAGGCAGCTGCTGTAAGAGTGTGGAGACATAGAAAAATTGATAATTGACAGCCTTCTGGACATCATGCCTCGGCTTTGTCAAGAAGTTTGGTTTGGTTTATAGGCTTATCGTCCCAAAGCGACTCAGGCTATGATACGCCGAAGTGGAAGGCTCCGGAAATTTCGGCTACCTGATGTTTTTTAACGTGCACTGACATCGCGTAGCTCTCGGATGCCTTGCTTTTCGCCTCCATCAGCGGTACATTATTCTGAAAAGTCATTTAATCATTCTTTTGAAATTACTGCACCACTTGGCGGTGAAAAGCAACATTAGCGCCTATACCTTCACGCGGTGCTAAAAGCAGTTCTTGACTAAATTTTGTAGCAACAAGCTCTGACCTAATCAAGATATATTATAAAATCAAATCAACTTTATTCAGTATTTTTGTCCTGAGGAACAGAAAAGAAATGCTAGGGTAGGAGCAAAAAGCTACAAACGCAGTAGCTTGACGAGGCTCCCACCCCTGATTGACAAGGCCAAGAGACTGTTACAATTCATTCCAATTCACAATTCAACACACAGAAAACAAAAGAAACATATCTAACAGGAAAACAAAATAATCGCGCCAGCAGCTCCAAAGGGCAAGATACAATCGGGTGTACACAAGTTCATGTAATAGAAGCAGGAAAATAGACGATGGCAAAAAGTTACAATACATCCGCAGTACAAAAGCAATTTGTGTCGGAGAAATGAACATAATTAAACCCATATGTCTTCAAGAATAAGGTATTTCTGCCACTTGTATTTGCTAAGGTTATTTATATCTATATTTTTATTTTGTAGGAAATTCAAATATGTAGGCATGTGGTATTGCAGCATGTGCCGACCCTTATTAGTGCGGGAAGAGGGTATAGACCAGTCTTCTCTGTTTCTGAATATGTAGGGCACTTCTAAAGGTCGATGTAAATTACATAAGTTGAGGAAAGCTTCATTGTTGGTTTGAACACTGTGTTTTTACTTCATAACAAGGTTAAGTTTATGTAACTGATGTATGGGGAGTACATTAAACAAAGCAAAAAGTTCTCTTGTATGGGCGTCATATGAGGCATTTGCTACATGACGAATTGCTTTCTTTTGTAATAGCATTAATTTGGTAAGGTTGGATTGAGTTGTGTCGGTCCGTACAATGCTGCAGTAGTTAATATGGGGAGTATCATTCTAAACTTACACAGCACGCCACAAGCTCTTGCCAGGTTTCCCGCCACGCGTTCCACGTGGGCATTCCAATTTAGATGTTGACTGAACGTCACACCCAATGTTTTTATTTCTTTAACGACTTGTATTTGTTTGGAACCGGGTTTTATGTAAATATCCCGACTAATAACCTTCTGCACAGGAGAAAATAATATCGCTTTTGTTTTAGCAATGTTAATTTGTAGTGTATTTATCTGAGTCCATTGAGAGAATTTTGCAAATGTAACATTTGCGAAATCAGTGAGTTCTTCAAGACTAGCTGACTGGAAACAAATGCTTGTGTCATCCGCATAAATGATGTAAGATGCAAGTTTGCTGGTGTTTACTATATCATTTATGTAGATATTAAATAAAACTGGTCTGAGTATGCTGCCTTGCGGCACACCTGAAGTGACATTTAATAGAGAATAATGAGCTTCGTTAATCACGACGCAGTGCTTACGGTGGTTTAATTATGACTTGAGAAGGTTACCAGAAACACCACGAAACCCATAATGCTCTAATTTTGTAAACAAAATTTCGTAGTGAATTCTGTCGAATGCTTTCGAGGAATCTATCAGAATACCTAGGGTCAATTTGTTATTTACAAACCCTTTAAGTATTAATTCCTTCTGCGTCAACAAAGCTAATTCAGTGGACATGCCTCAACGGAACCCAAATTGCAGTGGAGATAAAAGCTTGTTCTTATCACAGAAACTGGTGATTCGCTTGCATATTATTTTTTCTAGACCTTTAGAAAAAACGGGTAACATTGAGATCGGTCGATAATTTGAAAAGTTATTTTTATCGCCTGATTTGTATATAACTCCTACTCTTGCACACTGTATATTATCTGGAAAGGTACCAGTATGTAAACACTTATTGTAAATGTGACAAAGAGCTGGAATCAGCAGGTCTAAGATGTATTTAACGGGTTTAATTTCAAGATCATCAATGTCCCGGGCTTTACTATTCTTTAAGGACATATAGAGTAATTTTCTTCATGAGTTTTCGGTTCAAAAAAGGCAGATTTAGGATTATGTTCACCTAAATATTTTTTAATTTCAGCGCTGTCTTGTATAGGTGTTCCTGAGGAAAGATTTGTAAAGTACATGTTAAATTTGTCCACGAGGTCCTTCCCTTTTAGTGTTTTAGCATTTACTATTAGTTGAAGTACTTGATTGTTGCGTGTGCCAGCATGCAATATTTTGTTAAGTTCGCGCCATAGAACATCAGTTTAACTAGTTGAATTGTTAAATAAGTTTTCAAAATACGCATTTTTTGTTTTACGCAAAGTGGTTGTGACAGAATTTCTGTGTTTTTTGAAAGCTGAGAGGTCATCCAAACTCTTTGTCTTCACAAACTTTGCGTATAGTTGTTCCTTTCTTTTAATCATTTTAAAGCACTCATCTGTCATCCAAGGCTTGCGTAACTTTTTAGATTTTTTTATAATTTTTAGCCTAAAACATGTGTGATAGCATGACTTAAATAATGAGAGAAATATGTCATATGCTTGCTGACCAGTTTTGCACGCAAAAACCGGGTTCCAGTTTAAACGGCATATTTCATTCCTAAACACAGATCTAGGGTCCTGGAACTTCAGTCTCTGACAGTGTACGAATCGGAGTGGCTAACCTGTCTTTTATGAAATGCATTACATTTGTACATCATGTATATAGGAAAGTGATCACTTAGTCCCGTAATTATTCGGCCCGACTTAACACAGTCACTCACATTATTAGTCACCAATAAATCTAAAAGACTCTCTGAATGATGGGTGATTCGTGTTGGCTCTGTTATGACATTACCACAAGATAAAGAAGTAAGCAAAACTTGGAATTCACGGGAGGCAGCAGTGTTACACAACAGATTAATGTTACAGTCACCACTTATTATGATTTGCAGCTTATTCGTAATTGTGAAATTTAAGAGCGTTTCTAAGAACTTGAAAAAGCGGTTTATGTTCCCATTAGGTGGTCGGTAAATGACGGCAAACAACTTATTTTCACTTTGAGTCGTCATAGCCTCGTAATCAGCATTAATTTCAGAAAAGTCTGGCTGTACAGCACATGCAAACTGTTTTGATACCAGCTGTAGTACACCGCCACCACGTCGGTAGGACCTGTTTAGAAAGAAACTCTCGTATCCTGGGAGATTCAAAACATCAGCCGTAGAAGAATACCACGTTTCGGTAATCATAATAACTTGAAACGGAATTCGCCGAGAAACATAGCCAGTTCGTCGTTTTTCTTTCGCGCACTTTGGGTGTTGCAATGCTGTGCACTGATATAACTGTTGCCAGAAGGACAGGTAACATCGTTAGGGGCAGCCATCAAAAATAATCAGACAAGTACAAAAGAACACTTAGGGAGAGGCGGTTGCATTGCGTATCTTATCCAGGTCACAATCGATTTGGATAACTCGGGACGTTTCCGTATTCCTTGCGTAAACCCTGCCATTCCTGACCCACGCGTAACGTCAGCCCACCTCCCGTTTCTTGCCAATTGTCATGCCAAGCAACTTTTTCATTTTTGGGCACAGATGCTCATTTACAAAGACAGACTGTTTCTCTGAGAAACCTAGTCACCGAACCGACTTCTGCGTGCTTTCTGAAGAATGGCATCGCGCTTAGCGCGATTGTTGAATGCTACTACAATGTTGCTGTTACTATTCGTTTTTTTTCTGCGGCCTTACTTCGACAGTATCGTCGTCGCCATCTCTCTGGTCAGCAGCAGTGTTTCGCACAGGAACGCAGTGGCAGATTTCAACATCTTCTTGTGTTACAGATTCGCCAAGTGCGTCACCAAGCCTGCCAAGAACATCAATCAAATTTTCGTCTTCGTTCTCAGGAATGCCTTTAATCTCAAGGTTTTTTTTTTCCTCGAGTAATGGTCCTGTGTTGTGATCCGCATCGAGTTTTCATTTGCCATCTTTTTTATTTGTGCAAGTTCTTTGATCAGCTCCTCATTTGTCACTTTCAGAGCGGCATTCTCTTTTTTTCAGATCAGCGCAGTCTCTTCGAAAGTCCTCGACATCTTTGTTCATGTGCTCTAGACTAGCCTTCAGCTCCCTTATTTCTTTTCGCATTTCACGCTTCAATTCAGCTATGTCAGTTCCCATGATGAACAACAAACACGTTTACACTGGTCGAAAGTGATAGCAACTGGCAGCAGAAGCAACGGAAAAAGACTTAAAAATAGTAATGCAACAAAGTTGCGAGACTTCCAACCTGCTAAACAAGCAGAAAATGAGCGTGTGCTCGGTCCGTTGCATCCGCTGCCAAGTATCTCTCGAAGCAGCTGCGACTTCCTTTTCACAGCCTCGGGTGAAGACGATGGTCACGTGGTCAGATGCAGGGGGCGTCTCCAGCATCCAGCACAGTCGCGCCAGTTCGTCAGTATCAGCTATTTTGTTTCCCGCTGGCTTGCTCTTGATATCAGTCGTATGTTTTCACGTGCGCCTGCGAAACAAGCATAAAATGAGCGTGTGCTCGGTCCGTTGCGTCCGCTGCCGCTGCCGTGTAATAACTCTGCATGGTTTTACTATTAGATTCATGTTTAAGTTTTAGTGGCGTACGTAAAACAATTCAAAGCGAAAAACTGAGATAACGTATCTTTTTGCGCGCTACTTTCTGTAGCCACGTACTCATGCCGTTGGAGTGAGGTGCAACGCAGGTTTACGAGCATGCTCGTAGATGTTACTGTGTTGGCTGATGTAAACGTCTACAAAGTATCCGAGGATGCTGAGCTATGACAATCATTGGGAGGCACCGACTGCACCTTCCATGCCAGGCATTCAAGCGGCAGGCTAAGTAATGATTTGAACGTTGTAGCGTTTAAAAACACCGTTCTTCAGAAACTGTGGCTTCGGCGCTGTGGGCAAAAGATCGCGGGCACGGCTACCCACTGGTAATCCCGTAGTGGGCTGAATTGGCTGGCACAGCCAATACGGGCTTCGGATTCGAAATGGAAGGGTGAAATTGCAGTCCTGCCCTCCAGGTTCCTTGGTTCCCGAGCTAGAAGCGCTGCACCTAGAATACGCTGATACATTCGCACGGCTTGGTTATAAAATCGGGCTTAATATATCTATGCTGGGCAGTCTTTCACATAATATTGTTGCTTACCACTGATGCTAATGAGCCTGTGTGGGATAACAGAGGCTCGAACTAAAACATGATCGATATTAAGCGGGTTGCAAATGGCATATGTACGCGAGAAGGGGTCCGCATGAGGATGCGGCTAACGGGAGCCGTTAAGGATCCCCCCAATTTCTTTGATTCCACAATAAACAAAGCTTCTGAGATGAAGTGCAGCTATTCTGAGTTCTCTTTTTAGCCCCATGGTCCGGAGGTTGGTGATGGCAGGCCTTCGTTCAATCTGTTCTCTTTGACGAAGGCCAGACGTCGGCGGAAATTAGGGTAAACTGATCGTCGTACCTCTCCTTTGTTACTTCCGGAAAATTTATCTGATCTAGCGTCTAGCGTCTTTTTACCTCAAATATATGTATACAGGCATGTGGAGGAGAGCCCCAGACAGAACCTTTGTCGATTGTGCTCAAATATGTGGTGTTTCAGAGAACGCAAAAATTCCTAAAGATAAAACCCCAGTTCGAAATAGCGAAAAACTATTTTAGGAACAAACGTTCAGCTGTGGCTATTTAACTAAAACTAACTATAGTCAGCTTCTAGTCAAGAAGGCGACGGCAAATACCTCTCAAGTACCGTACTGCAACTGAGGCCCGTAATGATTTCCCTCTAATGCCAGTATGTGACATAGGGCGATGTATTGGTTACCGATGTTCAGTGCTTTTGTGCTTTGGTAAGCCGCCCGGATTTCAGTTCAACCGGGGGCCAAATTTCTGCGGTTAATGCCTCTTGACAAGCCGCGATGCTTCGCCGCAAGGCAGCGTCGCACTGGAAGGAAGCGTCGGTGAGAATCGTTTCGAGACATGAGTCAACATTCAGACATCGTGGCGCTAGTCCATGGCGGAACCCACTCACGCCGCGGCTGATTTGAAGCAAGTGATCAGCGCGATCGCTGGTTGGACCTTTCGGGCCGTTGAAAAATGCTGCCTCCGGACTGGGCAATTTGAGTGGCAATGGTTTCCAGGCTGTAGAAGCAGGAATGCTGCCGCTTAGAGAGAAAGAGACCGTCGTGAGCATCCGTCGAGTGCAGTGCTGCTTACAAGGAAGTGACGCGATGGAGTCTCTTCGGCCATTGCTGTGCGAGAAGAGTCACATATGGCAACTATCATTCGTCTCTTGCGCCAATCTTGTTATGCACAATGCCCGTAAATCGGGTATAAAAACACCTTTTGTTCATGTCACCGATGGTGACTCGGAGTCGGCGCTACCGCGAGGAAGCTGGCAGCACTCGATCACGAAATGGGTGATGAGCACTGCGCGACCAATTAATTACATGCATAACAAAACAGTGCTCAAAAGAAGTGCAAGGAAGAAACTACCCCGTAAAGAGGGGCATGTATGACAAAGCTTTCTCTTCGGGGGGGTTGTCGCGAACGATGTGCCGAGGTTTGTCTCGAAGATTCCAATTACTCGCGTATGTTCCTACAATGTTCCAGATTGTGCTAATAGCAGTTTGCGACGTTATCTAGATTGTTCTGAGCAGCTTTTAAATTGACCGTTGACGAGTGCGACGGGCATCCTTTGTTCGACGATCGACGAGCACGTTTGTTGCTATCGCAGCCGCCGAGTTGCTTAGTTCTTTTGCGGGCGCAAGTCAGCCCAATAAAGAGTTAATTTCAGTACCATCAAGTCTGTGTCTTCTTTTGGTGTCTACGGCCTTGTCACCACTACGTGGCATCTGGTGGAGGTGCTGCCTTTGATCCTTCAAGCGAAGACCCCCGCCTTGTTCTTGTCGCCCTGGGGGACCAACCTACAGGTCACCGAGCCAGCCGCCCACTTCAAGGGCTCCAACCCGAACATGTTCGGCTGCCTGACCCTGTTCAACACCGAAGCACATCAACTTTGGAAATGGTCCAGTCAACAGCACCGGTTGTCTTCGTGCAGCCCCGCGAGCCCTCCATCTTCCAAGGACTGCACGCTGAAGATGCGGAAGACTGGATGGACCTTTTCGACCGTGTCGCAGAATTCAACGGCTGGAACGATGAAGCGAAGGTAAGGCAAGTCTATTTTTCTCCTAAAGAATCTGCCCGTACATGGTTCGAAAATCACGAGGCAGCTTTGAAGGACTGGGATATTTTCAAGAAAGAGGTTTTGACTGCCTTTGCAAGTGTTGTTCGAAAGGAAAGAGCCAAGGCCATCCTTCAATCAAGGCTTCAACTCCCAAATGAGCCAGTCCTGGTTTACGTCGAGGAGATGAAGCGCCTGTTTCACCGCGCCGACCCTAACATGACTTATTGAAATTTTTAATGCGAGGCTTTAAAGAGTCGCTTCTTGCAGGACTTGTCCGGAATCCGCCGAAAACTGCCGACGAATTTGAAAGTGAAGCGTCGAAAAGACGCTTCACTTTCATCGAGAAGACGATGAACACCCGGATGCGCCACTATGATCGACAACTGCAACCGGTCAGCGCAAGCCCTTACAACAAGGCATCTACTAGCGAAGAAAGCCTTCGAGACCTCATCCGTGAGATCATCCTAGAGGAACTACGTCTATTGTTGCCATCATCCTAACAACTCCAGGTGGCGACGCTCGCGGACGTCGTCCGTGAAGAAGTCCAGCAGGCGCTGGGTGTTCCTCAAACGCAGTTCCGACAGCTCGGGCACAAGAAACGACAGCGTTGAATTACGCTGCAGCATTACATTGAACTGTGCGCCGACGTGACTTTCCAAGCCCTCGCCTCTATCGTCGTGTTCCTGAAAGCCGCCCCTTGGCCCCGGCCGCCAAGCCTACCAACGACCCCCAAGCCCCAGGAAGTGCGACGCCTGGAGGACTGCGAACAACCGGTCATTATGCTTCCACTGCGGTGAGGCCGGTCACATTCTACGTCCCCGCCCGTACCGACGAATCGGCCTCCGCGGATTTGCAATCGACATCCCACGACCCCGCCCCGGTGAACGACCTCAAGAAACCGAGAACTACCTGCGTAGCGGCAAGTTGGTGTCACCAAGCCGTCGATTTAGGTCCCCATCGCCATACAGGACCCTCTTTTCATCGCCAGGCCTCAGCTACAATTACAATGTGCGAAGGTTCACAAGCCCCCGTAGGGGAAACTAAAGGTAGCAACCTTTGGAGGTGAGGTTCCTATACGGCGAACAAACGAAGATCCTCCGCCGCCGATGACGAGTAACGATGATGCCACTATGACACCGACATTCCTTATGAAGACGCCCTCGACGCACCCAGACTTCAAAGTGACACCGCCGCTCCGCGCAATGTCAACATCAAAGACGACGCGACCAGACTCCAAGCCAACACCGCCGCCCAGCGAAGTGACAACGATGTGCCCCCGCCGCGACCTCTGCACAAGACGAAGTGGAGATCGAACACCGAAGCCAACATGCAATACGAGGACGCGAACAAGTGACCTCGAAGTTGCTGTCGACGGTAGGACGGTTACGGCCTAAGTGGACACCGGAGCTGACTATTCTGTCATCAGTGGAGCGTTCGCGGCCCAGCTCAAGAAAGTGACAATCCGCACTGCTGGTGGTAACCTTATTACGCCGGCCTACAGCAGTGTTCCCGCGATGTGATTCTGGGCATCGATTTTCTGAACGAACATCGGGTGATCATCGACCTCCGCTCAAACCTCATCAAGCTCTCCACGGACAAAGCAATATCTTCCACCACGACTCCGACGCAACACTTCGCTCTAAACATCCTAGAAGTATTGAGTATAGCACCCCGATCAAGCATTGTCGTCTCTGTGGTTGCCAGCGACATCCAAACTGCTGAAGGTGTCGTCGAAGGAAACACCCAGTTGCTTTTGGAGCGCGGACGAGGAGTCGCAAGAGGCGTCGCCCGTTTCCGCATGGACAAGCTCAAGTGCTCGTCACGAACTTCACCGCAGAATACCGACACCTGAACAAGGGTATGAGGATTGTTTTCTTTGACGAGCTAGCGGACATCCGAGAAGTCTTCACCCTCCCGGTCAACTTGAAGACGATGCACCCAACCAAGCCAAGCAACCCAATTTCGACATCAACCCAGCGCTCCCCCGAGACAGACAAGACCAGATTCGCACTCTCCTTGAAAGCTACAGCGAGTGATTTCCTTCAGCGTCGAAGGTGCGCGGCAAACTCCGTTGGCAAAGCACCACATCATCACGGACAAACACCCTCGACCGCTACCTCAAAGCCCGTGCCGTGTATCGCCCCGAGAACGCTAGGCCATACGCGATCAAGTTGAGGACATGCTTTGTGATGACGTGATCAAGCCATCGAAGAGCCCCTGGGCGGCACCAGTCGTTTTGGTGAAGAAAAAAGACGGGACACTTCGTTTCTGCGTCGATTACCGCCGCCTAAACAGCATAACGAAGAAGGATGTGTACCCTCTCCCTCGCATGGATGACACACTGGACCGGCTCTGCAATGCAAGGTACAATTCTCGTCGATGGACCGGAAGAGCGGCTACTGGCAAATTAAGGTTGACGAGAGAGATTGCGAGAAGACCGCATTCATCACACCGGATGACCTATTATAGAGTTTAAAGTGATGCCATTTGGCCTCTGCTCCGCACCAGCCACGTTTCAACGAGTAATTATGGACACAGTTCTGGCTGGCTTAAAGTGGCAGACTTGTTTGGTATACTTGGACGACGTCGTTGTCTTCTCATCAAACTTTGAAGACCACTTGAAACGGCTGCAGATAGTGCTGGAAGCCATCAAATCATCGGGACTAACGTAAAAACCAGAAAAGTGCCACTTCGCCTACGAGCCTACTACGGTTCCTAGCTCACATCATTAGCAAGGATGGGGTTCGCCCATATCTAGAGAAAACAGCTGCAATAGCACAATTTCTACCGCCTGCCGACAAGAAAGCTGCGCGCAGGTTCCTTGGGCTGTGCGCCTATTATCAACGATTTGTCAGATATGTTTCGCAGCTTACAAAGGCTGGCGTACCTTTTAAATGGGAAGCGCCGCAAGGAGCAGCCTTCAACGAACTTAAGCGCCGCCTCCAGTCCCCCCCCCCCCCCCCCCTCCCCCCTGTCCTTGGCCACTTTGATGAAAACTCCGAGACCGAAATTCCCGCCGATGCGAGCAGTATTGGCCTAGGAACCGTTCTCGTCCAGAAGAGTGCCGGAGTGGAGAAGGTAATCGCTTACGCTAGCAGGTCCCTCACTAAAGCCCAAGTCAATTACTCGACGGCCGAGAAGGAGTGCATCGCGATCATCTAGGCCATTTCTAAGTGCCGTCCATACCTATACGGTCGACCATTCAAGGTGGTAAGGGACCACCACACGCTCTGCTGGCTGGCTAGTTTGAAAGACCCCTCCGACCGCCTTGCCCAATGGAGCCTAAGACTTCAAAAATTTGACGTGACTGTAGTCTATAAGTCGGGCCGCAAGCATTTAGACGCAGGCTGCTGCTCCCGTCCATGCTTCCCCGAAGGACGATGACGACGATGCCTTTCTAGGACCAGTAAGCGCCAGCAGTTTTGCACAACAACAGCGATCAGATCCTCAGCTGAAAGACCTAGCAGATTACTTGAAAGGCAAGACCGCCGCTTCTCCTCCTGCTGTGTTTAGGCGTCTGTTGTCGTCGTTCGCCTTAAGCAATGACGTCATCTATAGAACTTCGCTCCCAACAAGACAGCGCAGCTTCTCGTAGTGCCTAAAACCCTTCGGCATGAAATTCTTCATGCGTTACACGACGAGCCAACAGCAGGGCACCTCGGTTTTGCGCGCACGTTGCATCGAATCCAGGAGAAGTACTACTGGCTGCGACTGCCTGCCGACGTTGCCTATTACGTGAAAACGTGCCACGAGTGCCAGCGACGCAAGACGCCGCCAATCAGGCCAGCTGGGCTACTAAACCCGATACCGCCCCCAACCCTGCCCTTTCAACAAATTGGGATGGAGCTTCTCGGCCCCTTTTCATCTTCATCTGTGGGTAACAAGTGGATCATCGTGGCCACCGACTACCTTACTCGCCACGCCAAGCAAAAGCACTGCCCAATGGTACTGCGGCAGAAGTCGAAATGTTTTTTGTCGAACAAATTCTCTTGCGACACGGCGCCCCAGAAGTCCTCATCACGGACAGGGGAACGACATTTACGGCAGAGCTGACACAAGCCATCCTAGAATACAGTCATACAAGCCATCGACGAACTACTGCGTACCATCCCCAGATAAAAGGACTTACGCAGCGTCTGAAAAAAACTATTGCGGATATGATTGCAATGTACGTCGACGCCGAACACAAGACATGAAACGCCATTCTACCCTAGGTCATCTTCGCTTAAAATGCCGCCGTGAGACAACCAGGTCGACCCCGTTCGGCCTTGTGTACGGCAGGGAGCCCACGACGAAGCTTGACGCAATGTTGCCACACGTAACCGATAAGGAGAACCTGGACGTCACCGCCTAGCTGCCTTCAACGTGCAGAGGAAGCCCGAAGACTCGCCCAAATGCGCATTCAAGATCAGCAATGAACCGACGCCCGACGTTACAACTTACGACGGCGCTATGCTGAGTACAAGCTGGGAAATCAAGTCTGGGTTTGGACGCCGATTTGCCGCCGCGGACTAAGCGAAAAGCTTTTACGCCGATATTTCGGCCCGCACAAGGTGCTTCGCCGACTAGGACAATTGAACTATACGAGGTCGTTCCCGACGGCGCGGCACCATCGCAGCGGCGCCGAGTGCATCCAGAAATTGTGCATGTTGTACGCCTTAAGCCATATTATGTGCGCTAAAGGCTATTCATGCTTGCTTTGCAATGTTTATGTTAATTCATGTCTATTTATTTCGAAACATCGAGGCGATGTTTTTGAAGGGGGGAGTAATGCTGCGAACTGTTTAAATCCCTGTTCCTGTTCGACAGCCGCTGGCATGCAGCCTTATATTTGTGATTCTGGCGCGCTTATCAATTCTGCATCCCGTGTTTGTTCATGCTCGTTGCCGCAATACGACGTGTTATCATTTTCTTTGTCGCGAACGATGAGCCGAGGTCTGTCTCGAAGATTCCGATTACTCGCGTATGTTTCTACAATGTTCCAGGTTGTGCTAGTAGTAGTTTGCGGCGTTATCTAGATTGTTCTGAGCAGGCTTTAAATTGACCGTTGACGGGTGCGACGGGCATTCTTCGTTCGACGATCGACGAGCCCGTTTGGTGCTATCGCAGCCGCCGAGTTGCTTAGTTCTTTTGCGGGCGCAAGTCAGCCCAATAAAGAGTTCATAATTTCAGTACCATCAAGCTTGTGCCTTCTTTTGGTGTCTACGGCCATGCCACCACTACGTGATAATATGATATCATTTTGCAGTAAACCATGCTTTCATTATGTTTTCGAAATTATTTCTACACACAAATGCTCTACTCTCTCCGTCCAGCCATAGGTCGCAACAACCCAGCCGTGGGTGTCAGTTTTGTTGCTGCTCCGTCCGTCCATAACTTCGCGAACTCACCGGGTCGTTGCTTGTATATGTTTGCTATGCTTGGTGTATGTGCCTTTTTAATTACTGGTGGCTTAAATTTTGCATTGTTTCGTACCGCAAAAATGTTTCATGGGTAAATGTGTGTACGAATCATCTTCGTGGTGAGCACTCCGATGGCCCGTCACTCCAAAACCCCTGTAGGCTGCACCATGGCCCGCAAAGAGCCTTCCGATCAACCATTTCGATCGGGAAGCGCGCAGTCGCACATCGTCCTGATAGCTCTGAAGAAAAGGATGGGAAAGGATGGGGGAGATAGGGGAGAGAATTCCAACTTAAGGAAAACGCGAGCCTCAAAAGCGGCTTAGCTCGGACGGGTGGCATGCGTGAAGACTGAAAAATTGCACTGAATAAACAGCTACAGTTGGTAAAATACTATCTTGCACGTCCTTATTTCGCCCCAAACTTGTTCCTTGTATTAGGGGAAGTAAACACTGACCATGAAAGAAACGCTGTTCAGGAGCCGTTCACGGCCATTGACTTCAATCAAACAGCTTCAGTGGAGACGACAGCAACCTCTGCTGTATCTAAAAAAGTGGGTTTTCAAATACTGTATTTTTCTTCTATTCGGCCCATTAAAGCCTTCTTTAATTGCGTTGTTCATGCGTGAAAGTTTTACGAAAGTGTCTCTTTGCCATATAACGCAATTTTTATTTTGGAATAATGAAATATTCAGCGCCTATTAAGCACTTGGTGGCACTTATGAAGAGCTCCGTAAAGGCGCCATGACTTTCTTCGCTAGAAACTGATATCCTGAGGCCTCGGATTCCTTTCGTGCAAGGTAGTTTGAGGTAGCCGTGTGACAGGGGTATAAGTTCGACTCGTTCAAAGGTTGTAACCATGTATAAGAAATATTAATTAAAATTCGATTTGTAGCTATCTGGTAGGTTTTAAATAGTCAAAGCATTATTCACTACAACTTCCTTGAGGCAAGTTTTTCAAAGCAAGGAGCGAGGAGGAAGGTGGAGGGGCGAGAGGATCGGATCTCGTTGTACGTTATCAATGGCTGTGCTTCCCTGCGCTTCTTCTGCTAGGATGCCTTCGGAGATATCAGCAAGGCTGACACTGTCGAAGCGAACTTTACTATTTAAATATTGTTAGAACCTTAACGTTACGTTCGGTTAGTGCGTGTTTATTCCTCCGTATGACACCGAAAGCAAAGCTTATTGGACAATGTTCCTTTGAAAGACGCCATATGTTGAGGCAGTAGAGCGCATCTTTCACTCGAAATGATTCTATATATCCTCCAAGCGAAAGGAGCCAGCAGCCTCCGACACCAAGAAAAGACAGGAGAATGTCCTTTTTTTTTTGTTCTCAATGTGAAAGTATAATGTAATTGCCGCGATAGTTAAAATTAAAAGAGGAACAACCACATGTCCGTGTGATACGAACCCTCTACCTCCGAATTTCGCGTCCTGCGTTCTACCGTTAAGCTATGGGGGCATCTTTTTGAATCTTCAACTCTTTAGGCATTTATGCCACGCGTAAATTATCTTTGAGAGTGTTCACCAGCGCCACCCTCGTACATAGCGGCGGACGCGGAACTTCCCATGTTACCGTGAACTGAACGTAAAATGTGATGTAAAAGGGAACCAGGAAGGGCCCTGGTTCAACCAGTAATCAAAGAAATATAGGTGAAATGCGGAGCTGTTATGACACTCATGTGAAGACGCCCTAGAACCCCAGACACCATGAAAACATAGGGAAACATATTTTTTTTTTGTGTGTGAAATAATAGCGTAATCGGGATGATAGTTGGTTAGAAAGTAGAAGTAAAAATTAGGCAAAGGTTTAACCTGGCCAAATCTATGTAATCAAAGCGAAAGCAGCGGAACATTTCGCTCGACCCGCCTCTCTTCGTCTCTGTAGGGCAGCCTCTCGGCGAACTACATCTGCTGGATGATCGGATTCGGCCTTTCGTCTTCTCAACGTCTGAAACGCAGACAGTTCACAGGCATCTAGCCTGGATCACCCATGACGACTGCTGCCGCTAAATTGTCGAGAGCTGTTGCGATCCGTTGGCACCGGGTAAGAGCAGCGGATTCTGTCTGACACAGCGAGCGCCGCGCCTCCAGCTTAACTGCGATTGCGTGACGTCATGGTTGTCAGGTAGCTAGACAGAGGAGAACACGCGGTTTCATCGGTGTCTGCGGCGGCGCCGCCACGTTATAGCTGCCACGTGGTTTCTCCTCGGTTCAAGGTGAAACGCGCACACGGCGAAAATGGTACGGAGAGGAGTAGTAAAAGCGTTCGCTTCTATACATACCACCGGTGAGATTACGAACCCACGACCTTCAGTAATTGCGTCCTGTGCTGTATAACTGAGCTACGGCGACGGCTGTTCGATTTTCTTATATAATTATGTTGTGTGTAACTATCATCAAGAGTGTTCACCAGCGCCACCCTCCTCCATAGCGGCGGATCTGGATGTCCTGTGGTACAGTGTCACGTGGAACGTGATCAAACGGAGAGTGTGGGAGCTTTGGATAACCTTCATAACGTACCTATGACGTCAAGGCTGGCAGATTCGAAACCTTCCTTAAGCTAACCAGAAAACTTTAGAGCTGAAGAGGATTTTGACAATGCATAAAAACAATTACAAGCCTGCCGAAGGACAGCCTGCGGACATATCGATAGTTATGTGTCAGTTTTACCTTATATGAAGAAATTAAGCTCGAACACTATTTCTCAGAATTCGTACAAACATTTGTGGGCATAGTTAAGGCACTGGGGCTAATGAACTCTGTGTATAAAGTGACATGCAATTGTTTTGGTGGGTCGGGAACTCTAGTTCTTCGCCAGGGCGCAAGTTGGCAGTGACCTCTTGGTTGCAAACTCTGTCTACTTGTCGCAAATCCTGCAACGAGCAGAGAAGCTAAGGCTGCTGCATAGAATAATCGCTACTTAAGTATGGCGCTCTCAACGGAAGCCCATTCCTCGTGACAGCTGCTGTTTTTTTTTTTCTTTTAGTGTCTGCTGGAATGCTCTTTGTGAACTTGTTTTTGTATGAAATTGTTTGAATTACTTTAGGTAGATGGTAAGAGAGACAGTATATATACTGCAGTAAGAAACAAAATATATGATTAAGAAACGCTAAATCGTGAAGATTCCAACCCAACAGGCAGGATTCAACTGTCAGATCTATCAAAGCTAATCAAGAGACGTGAAGTATCGAGAATACAAAAGGATAATATCGGGAGAACTGAGCATGCTCTAATGAACGGCAGTAGGAAACTAGACACAGAGAAAAATTACATGTATGCACTAAGAGACACAATGTTATTAACAATGTGAATAAGGTAGTCAAAGTAGCTTGCGAATTTTACACTTATATGTATAGTATAAAAAGTATTCAGGACGATAATGAGAGAGGCAGTAGCGTAGGGCAATCAGATGTTCCGATAGTAAGATAAAACAAGGTAAAGAAAGCATTACAATGTACGAAAAGGTGGCAAGCAGCTAGCGAGTACCAGGTAGCTAGACGTTTTTTTTTTTTTTTTTTTTTTTGTACTGGCAACACATCCCAATAAACACTTTCACGTCTCATTCTAAGATGAAATTAGCGATCATAAAATAATTCATGACACATCCCTACGCAGACAAAACCGCGCGGACAAAAGCAATAAAAACCCTCCTTAAGCGATTTTGCTAATATCTATTTGCTGATCTTTGCGTACGATCTCTGGAAGAAAATTGGCCAATATATAAAACTAATATGAATTAACTAATCTACTATGTTCTGACCATACTCTTTACTTAGTATAGTTTCTCCCCTTACTTTTATTCTGCATTAAAGCGTCTTAAAAACAAGACGAATCGACGATTCCGCGCTCCGGCCAGCCGCCATTGAAAACTGACCCTGGCGATGCTTAATTATAGAACCCTAGCTAGTGAAGCAGTGCTTTTAGAGGAGCTAGAGAGTATGAAATCGGATATCATAAGGATTAATGAGGTTAAGAGGCCGAATAAGGCATATACTGGGCTAAAGGGCGGGCGTGTACTGTGTTATCGAGGTTTACCGGAGAAGCGAGAACTATGGGTAGGTTTCCTTGTCAGTAATATAATAATTATATAGATGAATATAGATGAATTCTATAGCGTTAATGAGAGGGTGGCGGGCCTCGTAATTAAGCCTAATAAGCGGTATAAACTTATGGTTCTACAGGCCTACGCACCTACATGTAGTCATGATGACCAGGCAGTTGAAAACTTTTATGAAGATGTAGAATTGGCAATGAAGAAAGGATAGACGCAGTATTCTGTGCTAATGGGCGACTTCAATACCAAGGTTGGGAAAAAGCAGGCAGGAGATCAGGCAGTGGGTGACTATCGTATTGGGTTAAGGAATAGCAGGAGAGAGAGACGGGGAAGGGGGGGGGGGGTATTAGTTGAGTTTGCTGAACAGAATAACTTGGGAATCACGAATACCTCCTTCAGCAAACTGAAAAACCAGAAGCAGACGTGGAAAAGCCCTAATGGGGAGACTAAGTATGAAAATCACCTTATAACTTTTTCTAACGCTGGAATTGTGCAGGATGTAGAGGTAAGCGGAAAGGTTTGATGCAGTGACCTATGGATGGTAAGGTCTCGAATGAATCGGGATTTAAAGAGGGAACTGAACAGACTAATGAGGAAGAAGTCCATCAAATAATTAGCGTGAAGAGGAAAAGTAGGGGAACTCAGGCTCGCTGCAGAATAGATATTCAGTGCTAACCTTGGAAGCCGACCCTAGCCTAGAGGCAATGAACAATAAATTCAGAGATATCGTTACTGAGTGCGCGTTAGAAGTATATAGGCAGCATATAATTGTTAGAGATGATACCGGTAAGCTATCTAAGCAGACAAAATATTTTATTAAGAAACGCCAAAGTATGAAAGCCTTCAACCCAACAGACCGCACAGAACTGGCAGAGATATCAAAGCTAATCAATAAGCACAAGGTGGTCGACATAAGGAAGTATAACGTGGGGAAAATTGAGCATGCTGTAAAAAACGGATGTAGCCTGAAAGCGATAAGGAGGAAACTAGGCATAGGTGAAAATCCGATTACGCACTGAGGGACAAGGTGGGCAATGTCATTACTAACATGGACAAAATAACCGATGCAGCCGGGGAGTTCTATAGGGACCTGTACAGTAGCAAAGTAGCCAGGACAAAAATGAAACTGCCTCTAGTGGAGAGCAATCAGACGTTCCGCCAGTAATGAAGGATGAGGTTAAGAAAGCCTTAGAAGGAATGAAAAGGGGGAAAGCAGCTGGAGAGAATCAGGGAACTACAGATTTGTTGAACGACGGGGCGGATATCGTGCTAGAAGCACTGGCCACCCTATATACGCAATTCCTGGTGTCATCGATGATACAGGAGTCATGGAAGAACGCTAAAATTATCTTAATTCATAAGAAAGGGGACGTTAAGGACTTGAAAAATTACAGGCTAATCAGCTTACTATTTGTTGCTCACAATGTGTTTACTAAGATAATCGCTAACATAATCAGGACAACCTTAGACTGCAATCAAGCAAAGGATCAAGCAGGATTTCGGAAGCGGTACTCTACTATCGATCATATCCATGCCATCAACCAGGGGACAAAAAAATGCTCGGAATATAGCCAGCCCTTATACATAACATTCATTTATTACGAAAAAGCATTTGCCTCAGTAGAAACCTCGGTAATCATACAGGCATTGCAAAATCAGGGTGTAGACGAGCTGTATGTGAAAATACTGGGAAACATCTACAGTGGCCGCACTGCAACTACAGTTCTGCATAAAGGAAGTAAAAAAAAAAAAAAAACAATTCTCACAAAGGAAGGTGTCAGGCAAGGAGACTACCCCAGTACTGTTCGCAGCTTGCTTAGAGGCAGTACTTAGGGACTTGGAAGGGATGCAGTTAGGGATACGGGTGGATGGATAATACCTCAGTAGTCTGCAATTCGCTGATGACATTGCCTTGCAGAGTAACTCGAGGGATGAACTGCAAATAATGATTGATGACCTAGACAGGAAAAGTAGAAAGGTAGGCTTGAAAATCAATATGCAGAAGGCTAAGGTAATATTCAACAACTCTGGAAAGGAGCAGCAGTTCACAATACGTAGCGAAGCACTGGAAGTGGTAGGCGAATATGTCTATTTGGGACAGGTAGTAACCGCAGATCCAGGCCATGAAAGGGAAATCAATACGCGAATAATATTGGGATGAGACGCATTTGCCAATTATTCGCATATTACGACTAGCAGTTTACCGGTATCACTGAAGAGGAAATTATACAACAGGTGCATCTTGTGCTCAACTTTGGTGCTGAAATGTGTAGGCTAACGAAAAGGGTTCTACTTACGTTGAGGACAACGCAGAGGGCTACGGAATGGAAAATGGTAGGTGTAACGGTAAGAGTTGGGAAGCGCGCAGAGTGGGTCTGAGAAATAATTCGAGTTCATCATCATCATCATCATCATCATCATCATCATCATCAGCCGGACTATACCCGCCGCAAGGCGAATGCCTCTCCCATATTCCTCCAATTAACCAGATCCTGTGCTAGCTGCATCCATTTGACCTCTGCGAACTTCCTAACCTCATCCGCCCATCTAACGTTCTGGCGCCCCCTGCTACGCTTTGCTACCATCGGTTATCTTCTCTTCGCACTACATGTCCTGCCCATGCCCATTTCTTCTTGATTTCCACTAGAATGTTAGTGACTTGAGTTATTTCTCTGGCCCATTCTGCACGTTCAATATCTCTTAATGTTACCCCTACCACTTTTCGTTCCAATTCGAGTTGATGATATTCTAGTGGAAATCAAGAAGAAATGGGCATGGGCAGGGCATGTCGTGCGTAGAGAGGACAACCGATGGTCGCTTAGGGTAACAAATTGGATTCTAAGGGAAGGAAAGTGTAGCAGTGGGCGCCAGAAAATTATGTGGACGGATGAGGTTAAGAAGTTCGCAAAGGTCATGTGGATGCAGCTTGTACAGGACCGGGTTAAGTGGAGGAATATGGGAAAGGCCTTCACCCGGCAGTGGGTATAGTCCGGCTGATAATGATGATTTCATCAAACATTATCGCCAACGATTCGCCAACGATTAGTATATCGTTTGAAGGTCTATTTAGAGCTGCAGAAAATAATGTTGCTCAATCTCTTTTACTAAAGCTAGAGGAACGTTGTCGTAGATGGCTGATGGTGTTAGACACTAAAAAAACTGCTCTTGTTTTCTTCCAAAGAAGACAAAATTGCCGTCCCCAAATTATCCACTGAGCGGTTCTAAAGTCTTATCCTTCAACTGCATTAAGTATCTTGGTGTTAGCATCTCGAGATCCTCAACTGTTCTACCCACACAATGGTAACAAAACAACGGTAACAAAACACTCGGCTTCCTTCGTCGTAATTTACACTGAGGTTCCCCAGCGGTTGAATTACTAGCTTAAAAAACATAAATTAGATAAAGGTTAGTCCGCTCAAATAACGGAGTTCATAGTAAAACTTGCCCAAAGCTGCACCGTTCGATTGATCTATTCTAAATACTTGCACTCTATAGTGTTAGTTCCCTAACAAGTCAGGACTACCTAATCTACAGCAACACCGCATAGACGACAGATATATTTTTATCATGAAATATATCAGAGCTTTCCTTATAACCGTCCTATCCAGCACGGTCACCAGCACGGTCACCATTCGTCAGCCCGCACAAGTCACCACAAGGCCGTCTACTCACCTCCTGCTTGGAGCATGGCCCATCTGCGCTCCTTTCTCCAAACAGCTCATCATGACTGGAACATTCTTTTTACAAGTGACATACTTCATACAATCGCGGACCATTTTAGGAGAGCAATCAAGCCAGTCTTTTCTTAACCTCTGGTGTATAGCACACCCCTCATGCAAAGGCCTTGCCCACAGACACATGAGGTATCTAAAAATAAATAAAATAACTTTGCGAAGTACGGTGGACAGTTTATGCTAGCAAAACTGGCCACCCTATATTAAAATCCCTCGCGATTATGAGGCACCAAAATCATCGAAGAACGCTAACACTATCTGAATCCATAAAAAAATTGACGCCAATAACTTCAAAAACCAGAGACCAATCAGCTTACTATCCAATGCCTACAAGGTAAATGCAGTCTGCGTCACCCTTGTGTAGAGCGCTCGATCAGCGCAAATTCCCTGGGGAAAAAAAAAAGCGACATCTCGTTGCAGTTCTTGCTTTTTAGAGGCAACACTCTTACAGAAGTAGATCCACACAGGCCTGCTAAGAAGGTGAACGTTCGCACTTTGTCCGGAAACCCTGTGCTGCTTTCTAATTTCAGTTTTTATTGCATATGCGCACTGTCCCAGAGCTCTAAGTAAAGGTCACGCAGACTGTACAAATATAATCCATAATAGAGTCTAGGCAACATTAAACTTCTATCAACCAAATTATTATGCCGGATATCGTATAAGGCTATTCTACAACAGATCATACCCCCACTGCAAACCGGGAGATAAATAAAATGCTGGAATTAATTGTATAAGAACCCTATATATATATAGCAATAATAGCTTATGAGGAAACATTTGACTCCTTCAAAACATCAGCAATCATGCAGGAATTGTGAAATCATAGTGCAGATGAGTCCTGTGTGGTTGTACTGGAAGGTATCTATAGTGGCTGCACAACCACAGTCCTCTATAAAGAAGGAAATAAAATTCTAATAAGGAAGTATCTTAGGCAAGGAGACATGATGTCTCCAGTGCTGTTCACCGCTTCTTGAGAAGAGGTATTCAGTTACATTGATTGGGGAAAGTTAGGCATAAGGATTTATGTAGGATGCCTCAGTAACCCGCGATTCGTTGATGACAACCTTGTTGTGTATCTCAGGTGATGAATTACCAAGGATAGTTAATGATCTAGAGAGACAATTCAGAAGAGTAGGCCTAAAAAGTAACATGCAAAACACCAAGGAATGTTCAACAGCCTCGGAAAGAAACAGCAGTTTGCGATAGGTAGCAAGGCGCTAGAAGTGGTAAGGAAGTACGTCAACTTAGGAGAGCTGCCTAGGAAGTAACTATAGAAGGATCATATTCAGATTGAGCGCATTTCGCAGAGCATGAATGGTACCTTACAACTATTCGTCAAAAATAAAGTACATAACATCGGTAACTTACCGGTATTTACGCTATAGGGGTCAGACGCGTGGAGGCTGACGAAAAAAGTTAAACTTGAACTGAGAAGAACGCAGAAAGCTATGGAAATGAAAATGGTAGGTGAGACGTTAAGAGACAGCAAACTTGCCGAATGGGTCAGAGAAATAACTCTAGGTAATGATATTCTAGTCGAAATTAGGAAGAAGAAATGAGCCTGGGCAGAGAATGTAATGCGAATGCAGGATAAGTGATGGTCCCTGAAGGTGACAGACTGCATTCTGATGGAAGACAAGCGCAGTACAGAGTGGCAGCAAGCAAGGTGGGCCAATGTAATTAGGAAGTTTTCGGGTGGCATGTGGCTGCAGCTGCAGAGGACCAGCATTTTTAAAGGGATATGAGAGACGCCTCTGTCCTGCAGTAGCAGTATTCAGGCTGATGATGATTGTATGAAACCGCGGATAATACGCTTCAAACAGAAGAATCAGTTTCAGCATCGTAGCATAGACCTCGTGTATATGAGTGAGAAATTCTAGGATTTTTCCTGCGTTTCAGTTGAATGCTTATTTCAAGATATTTGTTCCACAAGCTGCGTGTAACTCGGTTTTCCGCAGAGTACAAAATACGGAATATTATTACGCATTATTTCCCGAAGCGGGTCAGCTGTATCAGTACTCGAAATCACAATGATCCTGTAGTTATTCCAAACACTCGTTCTGAAAAGTTATTCTAAAGTCTGCGCCTGGTCAACAGGTGTCATTTGATGCAACAAACGCACACACGTTTATTATCGGAAGTAATTTTCTTCTAAATAGCACTTAAGGCAAAGGAAAAATTGTCAATAAATATGAAAAATCAAGACTATGTAGTAGTTTGGGATTTGCTACTCAACAATGGCGTTTATTAATACAATACGCAGAGGCGCTTCAAAGTGGCATCTGTAGAAGGAAGATACCAGCTGATTCTAGCTGTTCTCTGCGTCCTAACATGGTGCGCATGCTGCTGCTCGAGCCCCCAGATCTCGCGCTTCTCCCGAAGTCCACAATTTCGACGTTCATCTTCTCTTTCCTGAGGCTCTTTTCAAGCTTTGTGAGGTCCTTAAGTTCGGTTTCAACCGGGCTACCGACGGAAATCACGATGCGCGTCCTGTGGGTTTTCCCGAGGCGATACTTGAGCACAAGATGGGCGATACGGATGGCCATCGCAAAGGTTATGACACCGCTAGGCTGGACTTGGTGCCGCTTGGATAGCAAGCGCGCTTTGTGGATGGTAAGCGTAGGCAGTACTTCCGGTCGAGCGATGGTGAGTAGGCCAACGTCGTTCTGGGGACGAGGCTGGAACTTCGCTTGCCAGGCGTAACGAACAGCCTCCTGCTGCGCTTGCAGGCGCATCGGTGGAAAGTCGCCGTTCCTCAACTACTCGCTGTTGCCTACGCAAATCATGGTGCTCTCCAAAGCCATTTTGATTTGAACAGGTCGCTCACCGATGCCGATGTACTGGCTTTGTTGCGATTATCACACAGCTGCTCCTGGTCCCACGGTTAGCTGGTCACTTCGGCCGCTCTTTTTCTTTTTCTTGTCTCGTGTTCTATCCTCAACTTCTTCTTCTTCGTTTGCAGATTCCTGCGCAAATCTGCAACATATTCTTTCAAAGATTTGATGCGCTACATCGACAAAACTACTTCGACTCAAAAAAAAAAAAAAAAAAAAAAAAAAACGGAATACAACGTTCTCTTTGCAACTCGATAGCTTGAGACTATTGTACATTCACTGCAGTCAACACTCGCTGCCAGTGACAAGAGACGTGAAAAGATCAAGCCTTGGTGTGACACCGAGGATACAACAGCGTTCATCTGCTGTTTCTCGAGTTATAATTAGCAGAGTATGTTCAACGTGCCTTTGGTGAAGATTGCGCCTATCGTGCACAGTGCTAGTGGTACAATCATCCGCGGTACAGAGTAATGTGGTGCGTAACGACGTGTTTACCCTTTGTCTTATAATTGCTCAATATATTCAGGGCCTATGTAGCCATTAGAATGATAAGAATTGCTTTTGAGGGAGGCGTTAAACAGTTGGCCGATGCTACAGTAAAAGGCATAATAGTTGCGGTTGGGACAGTGAAATATGTTTTCAGGAATACAATTACCTCGTCACTACAAAATAACATTGCTTTTGTGGTGCCTCGTTTTGCAGTATACTCTACTTGCATGTACCAAGTACTCCACATATTCATAACTGTCGGCACCTGTACCCATACCGTCTTCGCTTAACTGAAACAGCGCAGGTGGCCGAAATTTTTGGGGTCCTCCACTAATGCGCCTCTGTTCATACTGTTCTGTGCTGTACCGAGGGCAGTTCCAAGCTGTCACTCTCGTTTGAAAGCGCGCCGCCTGTGTTGGCCAGCCTGCCCGCCCCTTTCATTCTTTCCGCATTGTAGGAAAGAAGAGAAGAAAGCGTGCGATCTGCTGTGTGCTTTGCTCGCAGGACGGCTAGGTAATAAAAAAGGCTTTATTTTCTAAAAACCTGCAGCTCAAATTTTGCCCCGTATTATTCAAACTCATGACATCGGCGCCAAAAAGGACTTCATCAAAAACATCTTGAAGTGACTGGCGGTGTAGCTTGACGTCCGGTTTGTAAGTTGAAAAAGGGAAAAAAAAAAAAAAAAGACACTTGTCGACTCACCACAGATAATTTTCGAAATCCGTTGGTGATGGTTACAAACTTGTTAATTTTTTAGGTTTCTAGTTTGTTGAACCTTTATTAAAGCAGAAAACAAAACGCGACCTGTTATTCTGAAGTTGCAAAATTTCAAGGACAAGGCGAACATAATGAAGAACTGCTTCAAGTTTAAGAATTCCCAATACTCAGTGAGCGAAGATTTTTCTTTCCGAGTACGTAATATTCGAAAAAAGGTTTGGGACAGCAGCAAGGTCAACTGCGACAGGGATGACAAAGGTACACTTCTATTCAACAAGGTCAAGATCAAAGAACAAGTTTATGCCTGGGATGATGATAAAGGAAACAGAGTACCCGTGGGAAAGAAACCGGTCATTCAAATAGAAAAAAAAACTAACTAAATATGAAAACCCTCCAACCTTAGTCATAGTTAATATAAACGCTAGAAGCGTTGTGAACAAAACCACTGAACTTGAAGCATTCTTTCTCGAACATCGTCCTGATATTGTAACAATCACTGAAACATGGCTGTCTCCTGATATGTCAAGTAGCGATATCTTCATTCCAGGTTATACTGTCATGCGCAAAGATAGGTGCTCCCGCGGTGGTGGTGTAGCAATTTTGATAAGGGAAAACATTTACGTCACACCTATGCCGGAAATTACTGGTGCTGAATTACTTTGGTGCAAAATCGAGATCGACTAATCCTTCTTATATTTAGGCACCATGCATTGGCCCCCAATTTCTTCCCTCGATATCTTACACACACTATCAAATTACATGGACTGCCACTTCACCCAAACTACCAAGATAATCCTTACGGGAGATTTTAACCTCGCTAGCATAGCATGGGACTCGCTTGATAATAAAAATGATGAAATAGCTCATGTTGAAGCATTGCTTGATATAAGTTTTAATTTCGGTCTTAGGCAACTCATTCGGGAACCAACACGTGTGACTGCAAAGACCAGGAATATACTCGATCTGACCTTTGTGAGCGATAATATTGCAGATAGCAATGTTTCATGGGGAAGTTGTCGATGGCATATCAGACCACCGAGCGACTGAATGCTCCTTGATGTTGGGCGGACCCTCGCCTTCTAAAAAAGAGACTACTCAAATTTTCGACTGGGCAAATGCGTACGACGTTAGCGTCCTTGATTACCTAGATACATCTTACTCCACCTTTACTTCCTTCTCTAATGATCGTACAGTTTCAGTATAGTCGACTTTGGTTGGACTTTGAAAGAATCGTTCAGCCCTACCTGTCCAAATATATTCCAACAAAGGTCAAACCAGTATGAAAGACAAACCCTTGGATAACTAGAAAAATAATACAACTAAAGCGTAAGACAGCAAGACTTAGGAAACTGAGAAATAAATTATCGCTACCCTCCCACACTGCTGCAATTCACGCGCACTCCCATGCACTAAAGTCGGCTCTAAAAAAGGCAAAAGATGATTTCATGAATGTCACTTTAAGTAAATTTATCAAAACATCTCCCTCTCAATTTTGGCGATACCCTAATTCGAAACAGTATAAAACCAGCAATCCATCACCTGAAACCGTGGCAAAGACTACAGATTTCAAAAAGTACTTTATCTCGGTATTCACGCATGATGACGGCAAAAAACCCGCTCTCGACTCGCTTCCACGTAACACAGCAAGTCTGGATGATTTAATCTTCACTGAGTCGGGTATTCTCTCCTTCTTGCTTGAAATACATCAAAAGAAAACTTCTGGTCCTGACAACATACCAAATGAGTTCTTGAGGCGCTATGCGGATTGGATGTCCAAGTTTCTACTGATTACTTTTGAAAGATCGCTCCAAACAGGCGAAATTCCCGAGAAATGGAAAATTGCTAAGGTTATTCTTATACATAAATCGGGTGACCCTACCAACACATCAAATTACTGACCAATCTCGCTTACCTGTACGGCCTGCAAAATCCTTGAACATATAATTCTTAAACCCATTATCTTATTTTTAGAAAAATATAACTTAATTTTTGCCAGTAAGCATGGATTTAGAAAAGGATTGTCTACGACTACTCAGCTGATTGAAACAATCCACGACTTAGCGCATACAATAGATAAACGTGGTCAAACCGATATGATATTCCTAGACTTGTCCAAAGCGTTTGATCGGGTTTCCCATCCTAAGCTCCTTCAGAAGCTTATCCATTATCTCGGTGAAAACAACATTACCAACTGGTTGAAAAGCTATCTCGTAGGTCGACATCAATATGTACATTACGAAGATCACTTTTCGGATTACGGCAATGTGTTGTCTGGTGTCCCACAAGGCGCAGTTTTGGCTCCTGTACTATTTTTTTCTTTTTATTAACGATTTGCCCAATAATTCTGACGTAACAATAAGAATATTTGCAGATGACTGCATTATATACAAGGAAATAACCTGCCGTGAAGACCAGAGAACCTTAAACAACGCGCTTGAAAATATAGCACAGTGGTGTCAAACATGGCAAATGGCGATTAACACAGAAAAATGGTTAGCATGACAACGAATAAAAAAAACCCAATGAACTTCCCATATTTTCCAGATGGACAATTGTTGAAAAAGGTGGAAGAGTATAAATATTTAGGCATAGTAATTACATCAAACCTAAAATGGAACAAACAAGTAACATATATTACTAATAATGCCTTGGCAGCTCTGTACTCATTCAAGCGCTCGCTTAGATTGGCATCAGCTCACACCAAACGTCTAGCATACACGTCGAATGTGGAATAGTTTCTTGGCTCCCCTTCCGTAAACAGTACATAAAAAAAATTGGAAAGCGTACAAAGAAAAGCAGTTAGATTTATTTTTAACAAGTACCGCCGTGATGACGCCCCTGCAGTATTATTAAAACAAGCTAATCTTCCGACTATTCAAACTCGCACCAGACTACTCCGTCTTAAGATTCTGTTTCTTCTCCTTAATGGCAGCATGAAAATTGACACCAGTAAGTACTTAGTACCGTCAGTTACACGCAGTACAAGAACAAAACACAGTAAACACTTAACTGAATACAGATTTCACAACGATATATTCAGGTACTCGTTTTTCCCCACAAGTAATCCGTGACTGGAACAGCTTGCCTGGTGACACTGTCAACTGTACATCGCTCGAAAGTTTCATCGCCACTTTGTCAAACAAAGCCATGTAGTGTTCTGTATCATTTTGTTGCAACGATATCCTGATCCATATCAGATTCACTTATCTGTCTCCTGTTTTTTTTTTGTCCCCTCGATTGTTTGCTACTCTTGATAGTTGCCAGTGGTTGCCGTCACTATATATCTTTTCTGTTTTCTTTTTGCTGCATGTTCAACCATACCACCTATTCCTCCTTGTTTAGCGCTTGAATAATGGTAACATAGTGCATATGTATCGCTTTGGTTGATTTTGTGTACCTATGTCCGCGCCTATTTGAAGTTTGTTTGTTTCAATGTATATTGTGCCCCTTTCCTACAACGGCCTCAAATACGAGACTAGCAGTATGTTTAAATAAATAAATAAGCGCGTTGGTCCTGAGAATACGGCACTGCACCAATGCAGTCTAATTTTAGATTTTCCACATTGGTGCCTTCAGCCATCAAGGCAGAAACCTGGGCTCGTAACAAGGGTACAGACATAGAAAAAGAGAGGTCCTGTCTTTTTCTATCTGTATCCTTGTTACATGATCTAGTCTTTTTAAATAACGCCTTCAGCCAGCGGGCTTGCAAGCACGCTGGCTGAAAGAAGAAAGATGCCCTTTTCTTAACCGATTTTGAGCACGTCAAAAAGGTCTGTTATCACCAGTATTCCCATTGCCTCTGAGAGAACGAATGTTGTGCTGGTTGATATCCAACCTATCGCAGCATGACGGCGCGGTTTTGCACGTTGTACCACAGTGAAAATTGGACGCAATAGGGAGCGCTCAAATACGTGGCACCTAATACGGCTGCGTGTAAATTTTCTGTTATGATTTCTTTTTAAATCGAAAAGGTGGGATAAGGAACTCATCCGCAATGACCTTCGCAACCTGACCCCAGCACAGCTTTCTACGCATCAGGGATTTGACGCAAGTTCTTGAACTTCTTCTTTAAAACACCCATGATAAATTGGTACACATCGAATGGGATCTGCTTTGTAAGCACGCAGAGAACGTTCTTACTCAAGCGGGGCTTTTATAAATGCCAGAAGTCCTCCGAACAAAATAGATGTGTGATCATATTCGAGCAATTTAACGTGCAGATGCACGCGGCTAGGCCATTTTTTATCCTCGCACCCAAGAGACTGGCTTATATCGCCATTCACTAGAAGGCGATGGCTACCCGTTATTTTTGGTACGACCACGAAGAATTAAACATGAGCGGTGGGAATATTATTCAATTTTCTCACGCATAAATGCATCTCTCACAGCCAGAAAATCGTCAACGTGCTGCAGAAAAAGCCAGGAAATCAATTCGTACCGAGTAGAACAATTGAATAAAGATCTCATCGTCATCCCCTTGCAAGCACCTTGAACTGTTATACTTGGCTAACAACTTGGTTCAATGTCTTGAGCAAGGAAGATGTGCTGTTTTAGCGTAGCCCGTATGTTCAACGAATGGCGCTTGATGGGGCTTCGTGCGGCCAATTTCTTCCAATCGCCTATGCACGTTCGGGTGGCTTTCAAATTTTGTTTAAAAAAAAATGCAGATCTAAGCGCACCTTCTCATCGTTTCACTCAGTGAAAATCAATTGTTGGGGCCAGTGGCCTATAAAGGTTTGGAACGGGAGCCTTGTTTTGGAATTTCGCAAAAGACTGCCTAATGGTGCGTCTCAGGCCGCAATCCTCGGTGCCACCTCTGGAGCGAATCAACTGCTATATGAAATGTGACGTCGTAACTAGGGCGCTAATGTGGCAACAAGGTCTGCGGGAAAAAAAATTCCCGAACGTGTCGTCATTTATCGCGACGCACAGGACGAGTACACAGGAAGAAGACACGATGCATGCTGACTACCAGTACAAGTTCCAGACACTGAGCCCTCGTTGGATTAGGTTCCTTCGCCTTCGCCTAGTATGTAGCGTTTAATTTCAGCATGTTAACAGGAAAGGAGACTTAGCGAATCGTCTTAATAGTCGGGAGGTTCAGTTCTGGAAAATTCTCGGTTCAAGAGTAATTTTTGGGCAGCCAATTTTGACTGCAACGGGCTGTGGCAGAATTATATCGATCACGTTTTGCTCACCTTAAAGGTAGCAACAATTTAAAGTTTTATTATAAGCAATAATTTAGTATTTAACAAGCAAATTATAACGCACAACATAATAGTGATAAAAATAGAGGTTGCTGAAGTAGACCCAGAGAAAAAATTGTTAAAATATTCGCGCGCACAATATGACAGCCAAGTTGCCTTTTGTGTATAAGAGGCTCAAAGTACCGTAAATAGCGCTGCCCTTTCACAGTGATTGGTTTGGTTTATAGAGTTTACCGCTGAAAGGCCAATTAGGCTTCGCAGCACGGCGTAGTGGAGGGTCCCGAAAATTTCGACCATCTAAGTTTCTTTGACGTGCACTCGCAGCGCGCAGTACACGGGCGCCTAGCTTTTAGCCTCAATCAAAAAGAGGCCACCACGGACAGGATTGAACCCGTTTTCCTGGGGTTAGGAGTCGTGCGTCTTATGAACTTAATAACCTCAGCGGTTCTTTCACAGTACACGTGTTGACGAATGACATGTTCATGAATATGACTGAAAGCTGCCCTTAAAAACTGCCGCCATGCACTGACAGAGTCAGGCTCCAAAAAAAATGAATGAATGAATTATAAATAAATGAATTAATTAATTAATAAGCAAATACGAGTGTTCAGTTTGTGTTCAGAGGAGAAATTCAAGCAAGCATTCGCCCCAAGGGAAGGAAAGCGTAGCAGGGGGCGGCAGAAAGTTAGGTGGGCGGATGAGGTTAAGAAGTTCGCAGGGGTCAAGTGGATGCAGCTAGCACAGAACCGGGTTAATTGGAGAAATATGGGAGAGGCCTTCGCTCTGCAGTGGGTATAGTCAGGCTGATGATGATGATGATGATGATGATGATGATGATGATGATGATGATGATGATGATTTGCCCCAAGAACACCCAGGGAGCTTCTGGAGAAACAGTCTGTCTCAATAAAGATTTATGTGCACGTCAGGTACAAACAGGAGCCTGATCTGAGCATCACGGTTCTGGAAACTTATTGCACCATATCATATTGTCCCATATACACGGTGATTCGGGATACCAAGGATAACTTTTATGGCATGGGGTTAGCCCAGACACAACGGCAGCAAGCAGCATATACGCAAACGCGTAAGAAACACTTCGTCGCTCTTTCAACTTTGTCTTCACTCCTCACTCCCGCACCACCTGGCAACGCTAGGTGACATTACCCCCCTTTCTGAAAAAAAAATGAAAAAGAAATGAAGGCGGCCGGTAAGAACGGTGCGAAAAACAAGGCAGTGGTCACAGCCGGCAGTCTAACATTAGCGTTGGTTGTACGGCTTCAGCCGCACAATGTGCACAATGTCAGAGCTGGGCTTTCGATGTTTTGTTTGTGCGGCGCCGTCTGGAATAACTTCATAACTGACGTCACTCACACGACGCAACACTAGAGAGATTTAACTTACCATGATCCGCGATCCACCACCGTGACCCTCTACCGCGCGTGGGCGGGGCGCACAAGCTGATTGGTCCCGACGCGGCAGGTCTATGTGCCGACATCCAGTATGTGGCGCCATCTATCGGCGTCAAGGGGATCTGGGCATGCGCAGTGGAACGCGCAGTGGCGGATCACGGTTGCGGATCGCGGATCACGGTAAGCTAAAACTTTCTACTTTTTACGGCCCGAAGTAACGGGAAAGGAGTTTCTCTGACAAGCCTGGAATGCGAACTGCTGTCCACACCCAGACTTAGTCTCCTGGTTTATAGTCAACCTGGCGGTGCCGGAGGTTGTAACGGTGCGCGTGAGAGGTCTGCTGCCACCCGATGTGCACACGGGCGAACTGGCGGGCTTCCTCAGCGCGAATGGCATATTGCTGGGCATCTGGGGAAAGCTGGTCATCATGTGGGCACGGGAGCATGGAATCAAGCATGCTCGGAATTTCACGTCCGTACACAAGTCGAAATGGTATGAAGCGGGTTGTTTCTTGTAAGGCTGTATTATACGCAAATGTGACGTACGGCAGCACGTCGACCCAGGTTTTGTGCTGCACATCGACGTACATTGACATTCCGCAGTCGTCTTATTCAACCTTTTGGTAAGACCATTGCTCTGTGGATGGTATGCTGTGGTCTTGTGATGGGTCGTGCAACTCAGCTCAAATATGTGGTCGATGGGCTGTGAAGTGAAAGCTGTCCCTCTGTCGGTAATGACTTGCGAAGGGGCGCCATACCGCAAGACTATGTTGTGCACGAAAAACTCGGCTACCTCGGAAGCTGTGGAATGAGGGATTGCCTTTGCCTCAGTGTATCGAGTCAAGTAGTCCGTAGCGACTACTATCCATTTGTTTCCAGCCTGCGACAAAGGGAAAGGGCCAAGGAGATCCATGCAGATTTGGTCGAACGGAATGCCTGGTGCTCTAACGGGCTTGCGAAATCCGGCAGGCTTTAGGGGCGGTGTTTTACAGCGCTGGCATTCGCGACAACTTCTTACATAGCATTTCACAGCTGCGGAGAGTCCTAGCCAGTAATACATATTGCGCACTCGAGCAAGCGTCCGTGAGAAACCCAAATGACCAGACGTCGGTTCGTCGTGGCAAGCAAAGATAATATCCGCACGGAGATCGCATGGCAGCGTAATTCCGTCTCCTCAACGGTAGGGTCCCGCAACTTCTTTCTCATCACTGGTTGCCCCTGAGCGGGTTAAACGGCGATTATTACCAAGAGGGGTGTCTGAACGCAACCTAAAGGTAACATACACTCACTAAAAGCAGGAAATGATTATGTAATTAAATCGTTTAAGCGTTGTCATCATGTTGTCATTGTACTCGTGGCTGCGTTCACGGCAGTGTGGCTATTAAGAATTAAAAATATCACATGATGCAACCTAAAGAGGAACTGCCTCCAGGAAAGATATTAGTAGGTTATTTTAATGTTTCAATTATAAAAAAGCATTTTGGAAAAAAGGTAAACTCAGGATTCGAACAAATATTTTACTCGCTAAGGCCTCAGGTACGTAATAGTAATCCATTGCGCCACTGAGGCAGCGAGTACGACAGGCTTTAAAACGCGCTCTTATTCATTTTTGCAATATTTCCGCTATCTGTCGCCAGGTGACGCTGCTCAGAGGACCCTACCGTTGAGAGAACGGAATCACGCCGCATGGCACTACCAGAGGGTAAACTCTTTCTTGGCCCTGGGGGGTTCCTTTTATAGAAAACGCCTTGCCGCATACAGAAGGAACCAAGGTGCCGAGATAAGTGTCGAGGGAGGGTCGTATCGCGCCCTTCCAGATAATCGATGAGAGGAAGGATGTCTGGATCAGCTCTTTGTCGATCCCTGAGCTCAGATGTGCTGAGGGCTCCTAGAAAGCCGCTATCGTCTGCAGCATCGCCAGTGTCAACGGGTGCTCGTGACAGCGTGTCCGCGTCTTCGTGTTTGCGGCCTGACTTATAAACAACTCCTGAAGCCGTAAACTCCAGCGTGCAAGTCGTCCAGATGGGTCTCGCAGATTTGCCTACAAGTACAAACAATTATAGTCCGTGACGACTTTAAATGGTCGGCCGTAAAGATAGGGGCGAAACTTCATAGTGGCCCACACGACATTCAGGCATTCCTTTTCCGAGGTCGAGCAGTCCGTTTCAGCGCGAGAGAGTGCGGCTAGCATGAGCTATTACTTGCTCAATCCCGTCTTGATTATGAACAAAGACCACGCCAAGACCAATACTACTGGCGTCAGTGTGCACCTCTGTGTCAGCCGCTTCATCGAAGTGCGCCAGAACAGGGGATGTTTGAAGGCGCTCGCGAAGCAAAGGGAAGGCGGTCTGCTATTCAGAGTTCCACACAAAGGAGGTGTCCTTCCTTGTGAGGCGCGTCAGAGGTTCCGCAGTCTGAGAAAAGTCCGCAACGAACCGCCGATAATATGCGCACAGGCCGAGAAAGCGCTTAAAAGCCCTCTTCGTATCTGGAACGGGATACTGTGTGACGGCAGCAGTCTTATTGTGGTCCGGGCGCACCCCATCAGTGCTCACATGGCCAAGGAACTTGAGTTCTGTACACCCGAAGTGGCATTTCTGGGGCTTCAGCTCGAGATCAGCAGAACGGAGGGCTTCCAGGACAGTTCGAAGGCATTCGAGGTGTTGGTCAAATGTTTCGGAAAAAACATCTATGTCGTCCAAGTACACAATACAGATCTGCCCCTTGAGGCCGCTGAGGATGGTGTCCATCATCCTTTGGAATGTAGCTGGAGCAGAGCACGATCCAAATGGGAGTACTTAGAATTCATATAGGCCATCTGGAGTAACAAATGAGGTTTTTCTCGGTCTCTTTCATCTACTTCGATTTGCCAATAGCCGCTTTTCAAATCAATAGAAGAAAAATACTTAACACGTCGCAATCTGTCCAGTGAGTCATCGATGCGCGGCGACGGATATACGTTTTCCTTTGTCACATTATTCAATTTCCTATAGTCGACGCAAAATCGGAGAGTGCCAGTCCTTCTTCTTGACCAGGAAAACTGGCTTAGACTACAGACTTTGTGAAGGCTGCACAACACCATCATTCAGCGTCTCCTGAACTTGCGTCTCGATCACTTCCCGTTCTTTGGCAGACACACGATAAAGATGTTGTCGTATAGGGAGAGCGTCGTCATAAGTAATGATGCGATGTTGTGTGATGGGGCGTTTGACGAACCTTCGAGGAAGAAGCAAAGTAGTGCTTGAAGTTCAGCAACAGTTGCTCTAAGGGCCGCCGTTTCTCCTTCGACATGTGGCAGTTAATTTCGATGTTGTCAAGAGATGGTTCGTTAGTTTCGACTGCCGTGGATGCAAAACAAACCGGATCGTGCGCAACAGGGTCAGCGAAAGTGATAGCAGTTCCCGGAAATAAGTGCCAGTGCTCATTAGAAAAATTTGTGACAAGGAGTGTAGCCCAGCCATTGTGAAGCGAAATAAACTTCGAGCAGCACAGATGCCTTGAGCAAGCAGGAATGAATAGTTCGCCTCCGCTACAGCATCGCCGGCATGGAAATCGTCACAGGTAACTTCCACAAGAACACTGCTTTGCGGCGGCCGCGAGAGGCTCTTGGCGGAAACGCGAGGTGCGGCATTGCGAGGGCTGCTACTATCTTGTTCGACAGATTGTCCTATAGAAAATGTGGCGAGTCTATTTCACAGGTCGGTAACTGCTCCGTACTTTCGCAGAAAGTCAATGCTAGAGGATAAGGTCACGGGAGCAGTCACTCAAAACGACGCAACTAACGACGAACGTATACATCCGTTAATATGAATGCGAGCCGTGCACATCCCTTCTGGAGCAACTATATTATCACGACTCAAGCCACGGGGAGCCGTGAAGGTACACGTAGACGAAGACCCGAGATTAAGGTCGGCTTCTAGCTCCGATAACAGTGTTCAGCACCAGCGCGCCTCTCGAGCCTACAACCGCTTCGTCGTCATCGGCACCAAGCAGGGTAGCCGCGCGGCGCTAGGCTCTTGGCACTATGACGGCCGGCGGTTCGAATGTACACACCTGGCCAAGCAGTGAGCACTGTTCCCAAAACGGTCGCCATGCGACCAGTAAAAATCGAATATTCGGCACCGGTGTCCACTAATGCATTGGCTGTAGTACGAACGTCTAAAATAACAGGAATGTCCAGAGAAACGCTTTTGTCTTCCCTAGGCGACGGTACCAGCAGCTCTCGGTAGGGTTGAAGCGGCGACGACGGGAGGTCTTCAACGCAGCGACTACCAGCGACCTCGCCCCCGAAGGTCGCTGTTTTCAGTTTTCTCGACGAGGGCTAGACGAGCGGTCTTGCTCCTCTCGCGAGGAACTATGGGTGGACGTCGAAGAGCGCCTTGGTGAAGGGGAGCGGGACTGACGCTGCGAACGAGATCAATAACGTTGCTCCACCAGGAACTCTTCAATACCTCGGGGTCGTTGACCAAACCGGGAAATAGGCGAGTCGATGTGGAAGCCGTGAAGACCGAGGCGGCGATACGCACAATCACGGTAGAGATGGCCTGTTTCCCCGCAGTGGAAGCAGAGCAGACGGCGGTCAGACGTGCGCCAAATGTCGGCTTCGCGTCCGGGCAGGGGCGACCGTCGAAATACTGCACTGGCTGCACTGAGGGCAGCGGAACTGTAGGCAGCGCGAGAATGGGCGGAGGTGAAGGGGGATCGAACCTGACTCTGCAGAACTTCTGCATATGTGGGACGGTTGTCGGTCCCCGACAGCAATGGCGGGCTCGTAACTACAGGCGAAAGAGGGCCCTTGAGAGCCTGTCGCACCTCCTCCCGCACTATAGCAGAAACAGAAGCTGGCGATGGCTGCAGAGGGTTCCAGAACTTGCTCAGTTCTTCGCGCACGATGCTGCGAATGAGTTCGCGCAAAGAATCAGCATGCCGCTCGAAAGATGCAAATGATTCTGCGATTATGCCAGTATGAAAAGGTAGATCATAAGTCACGGCACATTACTGTAGCATCCTTTCCATTGCGGTAGCCTCATCAAGGAATCCGTTGAAAGTCGACGGTGGGTTGCACATAAGGTCTGCGAGCAGCTGCTCTTTCACATCCCGCATCAAGTCCCTGACCTTTTATTGCGAAAGCAATGCTACTCTATGTTTCGAGCCTTCAGCGTGGCGCGGCCACACCCACTTGACGTTGTGACGTCAAACCCCACGTGACAGTAGTGTGAGAGCTGGGCTACAAACTCAAGCGGTCGGCGTAGCGCGGTCGCAGCCATGGCGAAGCGCGTGATGCCCCACCCACCGTGACGCAAAAGCGGTCGGCGTGGCGCGATAGAGGCCTCAGCTGCTGCTTACGTGATACGTGACGTCAGGCACGTTCATACGGCTTGGTTAAAGCGGGGCTTTATACGTGGGCTGACAGGAGCTGCCAACTTGGGTTTCTTGTTTCACGTGAGACGGTTATGTCAGAATCAGCCTGCTAGGGCCCTGGCATTCACGTTACCCCTATAGGCCATAAGGCACGTTCATACGGGTTGGTTAAAGCGGGGCTTTATATGTGGGCTGAGGAAGAAGAAAAAGAGAAGAACGCTCGGTCACCCTCAGCTAATGCTTGGGCTCAATATTTGGTACAGCGTGTTGAACCCTTGTAATTTTTTGTCCTTAGGCATGGTGGGATCGGCTCGCCTGAAGAGGCGCCTCATATCCTCGATGTATGCTTGACACTCTCATTCGGCATCTGGAAGCGAGAGTGAAGGGCACGTTCTGCATGTTCGCGACGATCCGCGCTGGTGTAAGCCTCGAGCAGTTGACGACGGTATTGCCGCCACGATGTTAAAACTTGCTCTCGGTTCTCGAACCAGGTACGGGCGCCATCCTCAAGGCTGAAGTAGACGTTCCTTAGTTTGACAGCATCGTCCCACTGGTTAAAAGTAGCGACACGTTCAAACTGAAGAAACCAGTCCTGCACATCCTCAAATTGGTCCCCATAGAAAGACTTCGGTACCCGAGGGGCCTGCAAGGTGTAGCTACAGGCCGGTGCGGCGCCCGCTACTTGCTGAGCAGAAGCACTGGATGTCATGGCGGCGGCTAATGGCTGAAGCTCCGGAGATAGTCTCTGGAGCCGTCGACTGGAGCGATGCACCGGGGTGTCCAATGGCACAGGGCTGGCGCGACGTCTTTCAGATGGAGACTTGCATAGGTGATGGTTTAACCCAACACCTCCACCAGAATGTCTCGTACATGGTGATTCGTGATACCAAGAACAGCTTTTTTGGCAGGGGGTTAGCCCAGACACAACGGCAGAAGCAGCACAGACGCAAATGGGCAAACGACACTTCGTCATCCTTCGACACTCCTCAGTCATGCGCCACCTGGCAATGCTAGGTAGCAATATGATACAGGTTCTCTTCTCTAATCTACAAAAAAAAGGAAGCTTAAAACTGCAGCGTCCCACAAAGTACCTACAAATGTAGTTATATACAAAACTCCATCAGTTACAGTTTCCAACAGTAACACTCAAGAGGCACAAATAATCTAAACCACATCCATACAGCATTTTTGGGTGGTAGTGCGGCAGACTTTTTTCAAGTATCAAAACACTAGCCAATTTTTTATGAGACAGAAACATATGTTTATTTACAAACCACCGAAGTGTCACACCACGCAACATATCTGCTTCAATTTTAATTATTAAACTATTGACAAGTGCACGTTGCCGAAGCGTTCTTTCCCTCTAAGAGGAAATATTTCGCATGTATTACGTCCCCTAGCAGAGTTTACACAAAGCGTAGTAATTTAGTCCTATAAATGGTGCCAGGAAATGAAGAGAATTCGCTATAGAACACACTCCTTCGTACGAGCTGCCCAGCACTCAGTCGAAACTTACATCCATCACCTCCTACATTAACATTCCAGGACACATTACTGGCTGCTACGGGCCTCGGCGACGCTCCCGAGAGGCTGCCGCGGGGACGCGACGAGCGGTACGGAAGCTCTCGACGCGCCTGCAATACCCTGCCCTTGAATAACGTTTTCATCGTAATTTCGTTGTACACACGTACATTTGATGAAGAGAGTATAGTTCCGGAAGGTTTCCATGCCTATGTGCTGCAAACGACTTATTTTTCGCAAGCACTAAATTTCTCAGAGCAAGTGTGGCATTCAGCGATGTTCGTAGACCCGTCAGGCCAATATGAGTCATTAAACATGGTTCTACACTCTCGAGGAGCCCACCTTAGCCAAAATTGTGCAGCAGACAAAAAGGAAACGGAAACACAGTTGCCCGTGGTGCGTTTTGAGACGGACAGTTATGGATCCCGTCAGCCTCGCCGGAAGTAAACTACCATTTTCTTGGTAAACGCCTTTAGCTAACAAGGTCAACACAGACCCTTGTACGGACAAAAGCTGATAAAAGCCCAAAGGGCTTTTCAGCTCGATGGTGGGTGCCGAAAATTTTGCGCAAAAGAGAAGGGCGCGGTTTGAAGCAAAACATATGTTTGAGCTACCTGGTGAAGATTCGTATTGAAAAACAGCGCGCACTAACGCACAGACAGAGCACAAGAAACACGGCAAATGCTTGTGTGAAGCTAGAGACCAACAGAGAGGCGGGATCTAGGACAGACCAGGAAGATTACACTTTAAACGCTTGCCTCTCAGCATCGAACAGCAAGAAGCGATTACAGCAGTTATAAAACAGTTTTAAGAAAACCCTACCAAAAACTAACCCGGCGAGGTAGATATTGTAAGTAGTGAACAACCTGGTTACATCCTATTCAGCTAGTGAACATACTGTTTACATCGAGTTCAACTAGTCAACATCCTCTTCAGGTCGGTGCGCGTAATTGCGGTCTCTAAACGGTAGGGTCACGCAAGTTTTTTTTTTTTTTTTCCCTGGTTGTCTGTAAGCGGCGATTGCTGCAGAGCAGTGTCTGTGAACGCAACTTAAAAGTAACACACACTCAGTGAAGGCAGGAAATGATTGCGTCGAAGGTAATCCGCAGTATGAGCGTTGTCATACCCCATCGTTTGATGTCGCCTCCTGGCTCTATTCACGGCTCGTTACACGGCTGTTTAGAATTAAGAACATCGCATGACCTAACCTAAAGTGGAACACACCCCCGAAAATGTTAGCAATTTATTTGAATGTTTTGAATTGTTAAAAGAAAAAGCCTAGAAAGACGTGGGGAGAAAGACATGGGAAGTCTTCCAAAACTTCGTCTAGGCTGACAAGTCTTGCCTTGGCTTCCGAAATGAGGCTCCCCAACAACTCTAGTTCAGTTCTCATTTATACTGAGTGGCTATCTTGTTCCTCTACATCCGCCCCGAAAATTTACAGATAGCGAAATTTAGAGATAACTGTTTTTGGTAGGATATTAGTAACGTGCCTATGTCCTGAGATACACGCGTTGAAAAGTAATTCCAATGCGTCCAACTACGCTGCACTCCTCCCTGGTATGGCAGTGCACATGGCGTTTTGCCTGACTAGAAGGTGTATTTGTAGCCAATGGTGATAAAAGTTTCGCTCTTAACCAGATAACCTATCCTTTTAAGAAACAGTCCTTGCCCCCGATTCGCCCACAGAGTGATTCGTCGGTTTAGCTGGCCAAAAGATGAAAACGCTGGCCGTGAAAAAACGGTCATCAGCGTCTCGTCTCGTGTCTCTCCACAGTCTTGTCAAGCGAAGCGCTGTACGGAAGAGCTGCATCATACCAAGGAGGAGCTTCATAGCGAGTGCCTCGGCATCGCATACGTAAATAGGCCTATCGGGCTAAAGTTTTATATGCGGAAATATCAGGAAACAAGCGCATCACTAAAATTCTACGAAATAAAATAGTCATCAAATGCCACTGTACCTTATAAGCTTTTAGTGCAAACAGTTGCAATATATGTATTAAAAAAAAAGAAGTAAAAAGCTTACTTATTGCATTGAGTTAACTGATATCGCAATGACAGATATATCTGCAGTTTGCCTCCGTCTTACCACATGCAAAAACAACCTTTGCATTAGAGTGCTGTTTTCATTTCAAAAAATATTTATCGAAGTCTTAGTTTGAACTCCCAGCATGTGTATGAGGTAGTAACTTACAAGGCCTAGTCAATTAGGTGATTTTCTTGCACTCTGGGCAGACCGAAGAATGCAGGCGAAAGAAAATGCAGTCAATGTAGCCAATGCAGCATTTGAAGGCAGGAATACCTTTAACGGCTACACTGCATTCCGTGTTTTCCTTCAATTCCCGGGGCATTGGCTTTCTTGATTTTGACTTGTTTATTGGTACTATCAGGGTATAAAGGTTACGAAAGGGAGTGGGTTAAATACAAAGACATTGATACTCTTGAGTACAGCAAGAAATAAACACTATAAAAATAACTTAATCTTCTATTAATATAACGGAAAAACAATATGCAACACACGTAAGTGGGCATGACTTACTGTACGAAGAAACGATTACACACTTCAATAAACACATTTCATGAGCTATTAAATGCTGTATAATAAACATTGCTAGCGTACTAAATTTTGCTTACCGCAGACTAAAATAATGAATGTTTCGTCATGATAGCAAGTGAATCATGAATGCGACTGCAGTTATTGAGTGTAGGTAAAATGAATGAAACCGAGAATATATTAGTTTTTCAAGAAATTTTGTCAACTGTTTGGACTTTAAGCGTATATATGAAAGTGAATTATCATTTTATATTGGAGAGCCTTGGGGGGAAACATTTTGTTCAGTTGAAGGTTGTGCGAGCTTACGCCGGGATGGAAGTAACACTTGCTGTTGGGCTAGTTGGTTCAAATCCATATTTGGGAACACAGCGCGGAACAAGACGCAACACAAGAAAACGAAGGTAGACAGGACGGAGCGCTGAACTGACAACTTTTATTTGAAAAGAAAGAAGGTGACCCGTATTTAAGCGGTGCCTATCAAAACACATGATCAATTCAGGAGGAAAAACCCTGCTAAAATACCTTTCTTGAAGAAAGAATTGGCCAAAGACAGCTAAAAGGGATAAGCTCTGATAAATAATTTGCTACATGAAAGTTATCTCCATTGCTGATAACCAGAAAAAAAGAGATGAACATTTAAAAGCGCAAACACGACAATGTTTCTACAAACAAGAATGTGAACATGTTACTCATCGCAATGAAAAGAGGTAAACAAGTAATTTTGAATGCTAGAAATAAAAAACATTGAGAGGACTGTGAGCACGACGATAACAGGATAAAAGCCCAACAAAAACACGGCAAAAAATGATTGACAATGATAAACTAGTAATTTTTAATGCTAGAAATAAAAACATTGGCAGGACTGTGAGCATGACGATAACAGGATAAAAGCCCAACAAAAAAACACGGCAAAAAATGATTGACAATGATAAACGACTAAAAACACAACCAAAAAGAGGTGAAAGTTTTTCGAACTCTGTTAAAATCTGTACTCACTTGAGAGAAAGGCTACTTCTTTTTCTGACAGTAGAATTGAAGGCATGCTTACGCACTGATCATTCATCCTTTTTATGCTGGCAGCTTCCATAATCTCACGCGTTAGCTTATCGACATGTCTCCCTATCACTGAGGTTTTTTCGAATTCTGGTAAGCATCCTGATTCCGTATGGTCACAGTCCCTACAATGAATGCCCAGATGGCGCGACTTTTGAACGGTTACACTGTATTTGTGTTCTTTCAGTCTCTCGTTTAGGCAACGACCCGTCTGACCAATGTACTTTTTGCCGCAAGACAGAGGAATGGAATAAATAATCGACTTTGAACATTGAACAAAGGCCGCTGGTGGCGAGTGGTGCAAATGTTCCTTACTTTTTTAGGTTTATTTACACGATTGCAGAGACGAGCTAAACGCTCAGGGGCACTGAAAACTACTTCTACACCAACTTTTTTTCCAATTTTTCTCAGGTTGTGGGAAATTTGGTGCTTGTACGGCAGAACAACCAAATTTTTTCTGCGCATCTGTTGTCTTTCAGCTAAAGGTCTTTTTGACTTATTCAGCATACCCTTCAGCAACAGAGGCCAACAGCTTAGGAGGGTAGCCTGCTTGTTCTAATCTGGCTGTCTGCCTTAAGAAGCTTTTTTCAATGCAGTGATTGCAAGATTTTGTCAATGCGTTTTTTAAACAGCTTGAACAATATTCCTTTTTACAAGCTTAGAGTGAGCTGAGTCAAACGGAAGGATGGGCTTATTGCCCCTGGGTTTGTATGACCAACATATATGATCTGTCTTAAATTCGAGACTGAGTTCAAGGAATTGTAACACATTTTTTTCGGGCCGCTCATGGGTTAAAACTAAGGGTGTCAGGCACTGTGAAAACAAATCTAAGGCTGCTTCTACTTCCAGATCAAACACTTCATGACTGCAATCAAAGAGCACCAGAAAATCATCAACAAACCGGAAGACCTTAAGGATCTTCGTTCCTTCCAGCCGTCTATTAATAGCATTGTCAAGTTTAGCTAGATACAGGTTGCTTAAAACCGGCGCTATGACAGATCCAATGCAGATACCTTGTTTCTGCAGAAACACAAGGTCATTCCACGCGGCGAAAGTTGATTGAAGGTACGCTGATAAAAGATCCAAGAAGCCTACTACAGGAATGCCACATTCATTTTGAAAGGCAACCGCGCCATACTTATCTATACATTCACTAATACATCTGAGAAGGTCATCATGGGGAATGGAATAATAAAGATCCTTGACGTCTACCGAGAAACCTAGAATTGTTTTTTTTCTGCTGTGTTTTCAAATAGTCAACAACATCGCCCGAATTTTTTACCAAGAACGGGTCTAAAAGAGGTAGATTCTTAAGATGTTTTTGCAGAAACTCTCCTACACACTTTTGCCAAGTTCCTGTTTCTGACACGATAACACGGAGAGGAACACCTGGTTTATGCGTCTTTGATGTAAAAAACATTTCTAGGCTAAGTTTTTTACTACCCTTAATAGAATTGCAAAGTTGTTGCAGGTTTAGTTTTTTGCACAATTTCTTCACTTCATTTTTGGCCTTCAAAACAGACTCACCACTGCGCACGTCAAAGGAAGATTGGATAGCTTCCGAAGCCTTCGATAAGTATACCTGACGAGTTAAAACGCTGAATCCACCTTCTTTGTCTGCCGTCAGCAAAATAAAATCCTGTTCTTTCAAAAAATCCACAGTTCTTTTCAAAGGGAACTTTCTGCTCGCACCTTCACAGCGGTTAAGCATGTCTACTCCCTCCGAAATGCACCGGTCTGCTTCATCACTTGGAGCACGCCTAGAAACTTGCCTCAGCGATGTCAGAAGTTCTGCCGGTGACAGTCTTGGTTCAATGGCGAACTTCGGGCCTCGGCTGAGCAGTCCTCGCACGTCATCAGGTAGGGATACTCCTTCGCCTACGTGTATGGGGTTCCTGCACACCACCTTCTTCTTGGGTACCAATGTTCGCAGCTGCGAGAGAACCTGAAGCCATAGAAATTCTGTGGTCCTGTCGATGATGTTGTTGATGTTTCGCCACTTGTTCCTTGAGGTGCCGGAAGGCTGTTTTGGAAGCAGAAGGCGGAGGTAGTCTCTGTGAAGACGAGCCTGGTGTTGCCATTCGGCTCTCAAGATCTTGCATACTCGAAGGCCATGGCTTGGTGACGGGGTTGCATTGCCGAACAGACGTAAGATTTCAGGCGGCAGAAATTTGTGGCGCATGCAAAAGCCTATCATCCTTGCCTTGCATGATGCAGTGGCGTCCTGTCTACCTTCGTTTTCTTGTGTTGCGTCTTGTTCCGCGCTGTGTTCCCAAATAGGGATGGAAGTAGTAAAAGGAGGTTTAGGTTTTATTTAATTGTCGATATGCTGAAATTGCGATTATAATTACACAATAGGAATCGAGCCGTGTTGTTTTGAATCATTTCACTCTGGTTAATCAACTCATTAGTGACAAGGCCTTAAGCTGATGAGGCATACTCCAGTTGTGAACGGACGATTGTTGAAAGCGATATGAATGCTGAGGTACTTGCATGAAGTGGACATACATCTCTGTATATATTGATTCTCATGGTGCAATCTTACAACACAAAATAACAGTGCCCTTAGACAAATTCCAATGGAAGAATTGCTTCTCCAGAATTTCTAGGCCTTTAACTAACTTGCGTTTTTTCCCTCGCCCATCTGCTTTCTTTCTATCTACCTGATAGATCTACTCTTTTACCAGTTTCAAAGCTTTGCTGCTTGTCTTAAACTGTTGTTCATTACCATGACTCCTGTAAACTGCTTAAATTTCCTGTATATTAATTTTCGGACCTACCATGCTTCTTCGCCTTTCTAGGTCCCCATTCCGCAGCCTACAAAGGTGGGCGCCTTGTTTTTTATGCTTACTTTTGCCCTGTCGCTCTTTTATTACTTCCTTCTTTCACATCGAATGAATGTGTAACCACTACTGTGACCCACCACATAGCAGCCATTATGGTGGCAGCCATTATGGCCATCCCTGAGTCGTCGTAAGGTAGTAGTTTTTCCTTCGCTTGACGTGGCTTGGCTTGCCTTGGCTTTTCGCAAAGGTGGATCGGTGCCAAGCCAAGAATGAGAGAACAGGAGCGAAATGAAGAATAGGGCAATAGAAAGTAGACGAAGGAAGGGTAAGAACAAATGAGAGACACCGTCACGGAGCTAAAAAGAGCTAAAGGGAGAGAAAGACAGCAGGGAATGGAAACGAGAAAAATCAGATAAAGGATCACGAGGGATAGAAGAGAAGGAGAAGGGAACAAATTGAAGGGACACGACTGCTCACACTTAATGGTTTAACTTAACCATAGCCTAGCTTAACCAGTGTTTTTATTTATCTTACATAAAAAGCATACTTAACGTAACGTAATGATTTCGATCGTATTGAATCTTTCTTATTAGTACAGTCTTTTCTAGCACCTACAGATAACGACCATGATTCATCTGCTTCCGTTGCTGGAGACGCCAATTCGGTCTCGTTTGCCAAATTGTACCAACGAGCTTAATAAGTAACTTCCCTTCCTTGGCAGTATCTGCGTTGATGATCGCGATGTGTGTTCATAGATGGCTATCCTCTCGAACATCGTTTCCTACCATGACTTCAATGTCATGTAGACCTGCAGCAATATATAACTGATGCGACACTAGACTGGTAAATGAAAATCGATGAGGATAACTTGCTTGACTAAAGAGCATGCAGTATAAACTTACTCCCTTACTGGGACCCAGGTGACTTCTATTAAGAGACGTAAGGGCCTTGACATTTGAATTACAAATTATTTTTCCGAAAGCATCCCTGCCATTGCATATGTAACGCAGGAAACTGCCCGTTCTCTGCTTCCAACATGGCGGCATCTCCGGCACTCTAGTACCATTAAAGCTACTAGTGCACAAACCCCGCATTAGTTACCTCAGTGGATATGTGTGTATCTGCAGCTTGAGGCCTTCATCCTATACGTTTGGATTGCATTAATATCCAACCTACTCTATCAAAGCTTTCCTCCATTAAAAATGCGCAACTCTAAAATCTTCCAAAACACATAATTTACCCGACTTAAAATGTTTTTCACTGCTACAAAGGAAAACGATATAAAAAGATCGTTATTTTTATCCCCGCGAAACCGTTCGATATACCACTGAAAACGACCCATATATATATCTTTTTTTGAACGATATTTATTGCTTCAGGGCATCAGGAGGGCATGAGATGAAGAATTAATAAAATATAACATGAATGGAAAAAGGTTGACTGATTTTATGAAGTCCAGCAGTGAGCGATGATGAGGTCCCCAGCGTCCAAGCGATATACGAGGCAGGATTGCTTGCTGAAAGGCCAGCTATCCTCAGGGGCCGGATTCGTGTCGGCTTCAGTGCTGGAAAGTCCCACAACAAATGGTGAATGTCGGCTTCAACATTTTCGTTTTTACAGATCGGACACCCTGGGCGGGGATATGTGTCAGAAGAGAGACCACGTCCTAGTGACAGCTGGTGTGACGGCAACACCGACCCGGATCCTCCTAAGCGCAACCCCCTCTGCACGGGGTGAGACCGCGGGGGAGGGATACCGCACACGGAGGGATAGGAGCACGTGCGCGGTGCCGGAGGTGTTTCTTTCTTTATAAAAATAGTGTAGTGTAGTCCACTTCAAGGCGCCGTGGCACTGATGAGTCTTGGGTCACGAGGCGGGTCGCTAGATCTGCTTCACTCATATATCTATATACTATATTGCTATATTGATTCATATATCAATGATGGTTATCGGGGCCTGCCGTGCCCAGATTTGTTTATGTGACGTCGAGCCCGAGAGACAAACTCCTTCTTGCTACGATTGTCCCCGTCACGTTTTCTCTAATTTTGAACGACTCCGCAAATAAATAAAACTTGCAATCACTTCATTGTTTCTTATACTAATGTGGTGTTTACAATTTTTGGTTGTTATCAGGTATGTTAACGAGAATTACGTATTATACCTTGATCTTAGCTTAAAGAGAAGAAGGTGGCTCCATTTTCATAGTTAAAGAACGCACCACGTTAAGAAAAACAAGCAGTGAAGCTGAACAGCAAAAAAAGTTCTTCTGTCGATAAACTGAGGTTCAGGTTTCAGTTTCGAAAAACACCAGGGGAGCCAAATCGTTATGCTAAGGAATAGCTGTAAACTCAGCGGAGCAAGAGCAGCTAGCGACGTGAACACAACACTAACACGGCGGCGGAGGTCACTTCCTTTCGGTGACCATTACGCTGCGTGTAGAAGCTGGCTGCGGAATGCCCCAATTGCAGCTGCACTTTCTCCGTGAGCCACAAACAATTTATTTTTGGAATCTCGGTTCAACAGTTGTGCAAGCAAGGGCCGTGATGATTCCATAGAAGCTATCGTAATGAGCGGTAAGCAGTTAAGGGATTTCGGAGAATGCGAGTGCTAACTGCAACCACGCAGAACGTCTTCCTATACCCGGAAGCAGGATGAAGCCAGATTTGTCCACTGAAAAAGCAAATCCCATACCCTGAAGGAAATCTTGTAGCGAAAGTAAGGTTTGTCGGGCTATCAAGGATAAGCGCTTGTGTTGATAGCCGGTAAACCAAATACAAATGTCATCTGCAATCTACATGTGCACATGCTATATATACATATAAATATATGTATACAAGTGAAAAATTGCTTCATACTGTTTCCCTGTTTATTTGGAGTCGACGTTTCGGCAGGAGCCCTGCCGGCAGGAGCCCTGCAGTCTTGAGAAAAACAGGGCTCCTGCCGAAACGTCGATCCAAATAAACTTGGAAACAGTATAAAGCAATTTTTCACTTGTATGTAACCTCTAGCAACCAAGTACGTCTATTTACTTATGCTATATATATATATATATATATATATATATATATATATATATATATATATATATATATATATATATATATATATATATATATATATATATATATATATATATATATATATATATATATATATTGTTTGTGAAGTGAACCAGGCGGGCCAGCCATCACGACATTAAAAAGGGCTGCGAACAGAACATTTCCTTGAGGCACACCTCGCGACACAGCCCTTTCGTCGCTTATAGTACTCCCCAATCTCTTTCTAATTGCACGATCACTGCGGAAATAATGAATGAATATTAGCAGATGGCCCTATGCGCCTATCCTTTCAAATTATTCAGAATTGAGCACTGAACAACGCCATCATAGGCTTTCGCGACGTCGAAGAAAATGGCTAAAATGGAAAGGCCGAAAGCTCTCTGATGTTCAATGTGGCTTATCAAGTCCAAGACGCTATCTTGCGAACTTAAACCTCTGCGAAATCCAGTCATACATGTTGGCAAGGCCTTGCTGTCCTCGAGCCACACCGATAAACGTTCACTTGCCAGCTTCCCCGTCAGCTTAACCACACAGGATGCCAATTTTAGGCAGGACGATACGAGGCGAAGTCCGTCATCTCTTTGCCAGGCTTCAGCACTGGGACAATGCATGCCACTTTCTATGACGGAGGAGCGTCGGCAGTCTCCCAAACTCGATTGAGATAGTCTAGGAGCGCCTTCCTCTATTCCAGAGGCAGGTTCTGCAGCATTTAATTGGTAATGTAGTCGGGACCTGGTTGTAGTCGGGACCTGGTGCACACCGGCGCCGCAGGCCGTGGAGTGCTGTCTGAAGCTCCCTGAGCGTGGATGTAGCGTCCATTATGAACGGGGAGGCAGCAGGTGGAGGACATTGGTCAATTCCAGAATTTTCACGTAATCAATTTATTCACATGCGCTTTTTGGGTGTCATTATTGGCTCCCGTCCACAGTGGAGATGAGCTGTGAACTCCATTGTCTCACCTCTGTCTTCGCACCCCAATGTGATCCGTAGAATCGCAAGTCAGCAGTGGTGAAACCGTCCTTCTTGAATTGTCGGGCTTCACGAAGCGCTGCTAATTAGTTGCGTTATGTATAAATGACGCTTAATTCACCCTCTGTATCTCAGCTTGAACGTCTCAAAAGTTTCCACAGAACAGGCCCAAGAAGAGCCATTGGAGTTCCTCAGGTAGGAGCGAACACTGTGCATCATGAGGCACTATTCAAACCCTTGTCGCTTCACACTGCTTATTTATGAAGTTTAGCCGCCTCGGAGAGTCATTAGCTGAACGAACCCTTCTCTAGCGGCTGCGCAAGAGATCCGACTCTCGAAGCTACTTGGCAGTTAATACTTTTAGTTCCCTAGGCATTGATGTTCGAAGGGAACGCGAGCACTTGAAACCACTCTGGTCATTTCCGGGCCTTGACTACATACGGTCATATACCTCACGTGCGCTCGAACCACAGCTCTCCTGTGGCGGCAACGCGTTCGCTCGTAATTCAACATTTGAATGGAGAGTATGTGCACCATCTTGAAATTTTCAGTGAGGGTTCTGTGAAAAAGGTCAGTGAACTAGCGGAACGGCTTTTCTCATTCCATCATTTAATTATTCATGCGCTTTTCTGAAGTCGTGTCCTGCACAACGGCGGAAACTGTTGCCATTAAGGCGGCTTTACGGAAGATACGGTCATGTACGATTCCGACTCAACCTTTTGTGTTCCTGACCGATTCTAAATCCGCCCTTCAAAGGTTAGAGTGCTGGTTCCCCATTGATGACTTGTCCCTTAATTGTCTGCGCTTGGTGCATACTCTGCAGAGCAGATGCTTTTCAATACTTTTTCAATGGCTGCCCACACAATAGGTGTCATAGGCAACGAGGTGGCGGACAGCCTAGCCTATAAAGCGTTCTCAGAATACTCATCAGGAACAGTTCCTCAAGACATCAAAATGGTCGTAGACGAATCCTTTTGGAGTTAGCTTACAAGCCATGCGTGACCAACAGACTAAAAAGATTCCAAGCTACTTTGCTACATTGCATTCGCACGGGCTCTGCTCGTACCTCTACGTGGATGTATAAAACGGGTCTGGCAGCATCTCCGCTGTGTTCCATATGTACTGTGCGCGTTCACATAGAACATTACGTCATGTGCTGTCCAGGCTACAGCGCGGAAAGGAGTGGGTTGTTCGCTTCCCTCAAGGATGCAGGAAATCCCCACAGTTGATTTCAGGGCATTGTCTAACCCTGTGGAAACCGGTCTTACAGAAAGGAGGTTTCACGCCTTCTTTTAACTTTACTGCAGGACTCTGATCTGGAATCCAGATGGTGACTGAAGTAGTGACTATTATCTATTACATGTGATTATGTGTGACTGACTTGTGAACACTATAAATCATTTAAGTGGCGCAACAAGGGAGCAATTTCCGGCAGAACCCGCAAGGCTAATCCCACCTGTAGTCAGAAACAACCTCAACCTCTCAACCTTAAACCTCAGTGATATTAGGAGCAATAATAAAAGCGTACTAACGAATCGGTAGCATTGTTTTCATTTTCTACTTGAGCCCACGGCGTATAATGATTTCCTGATACAGTTTAAAAGCGTCACACACACACACACACACACACACACACACACACACACACACACACACACACACACACACACACACACACACACACACACACACACACACACGCGCGCGCACGCGCGCACGCACGCACGCACGCACGCGCACACGCACACGCACACACACACGCGCACACGCACACGCGCGCACACGCACACGCGCACACGCGCACACGCACACGCGCACATGCGCACACACACACGCACACGCGCACACGCGCACGCACACACGCACACACACACGCACACACACACGCGCACACACACGTGCACACACGCGCGCACACACACGCGCACACACACGCGCACACACACGCGCACACACACGCGCACACACACGCGCACACACACGCGCACACACACGCACACACACACGCACACACACACGCACACACACACGCACACACACGCACACACACAGCCAACGAGCATTACGGAGTGTATTGGATCTGTTTTACATAAGTTGGCGTTTTAACTTGCTGCGAAAACTTGAAGTATATGCTTCTGTAGATAAAAGCGAATGGTTATTTTGCAACACCTTAAACTTCTACTCTTAACGCTGCTAGACGCTAGAAACCGAATCGAAGAGTTCGGAGGGTAATTTCGAGTCAGTAATGCAGTGTTCACTCTCAAGTCATTAGGTGAATCGTATAGAGGAGTAACGGCAAGTTGTTCAGCATGTCTGCTATCCTTGACTAATTCTCTTGATCCCGAGATTCCGTTTTCGGATTTCGAGATGCAATGGGTTCCCATTCACAAAGCAACCGTGCCGTCTTTCCTGAAGCATATACTGCGAAACGTTGCTCTTAACTGTTTGGGAGTCTTTCCGGTAATCTGAGCTGCCACAGCCATCCACAGTCGCTCCGGCCTACGAGTTGTGTTGAAATGCTATTTCAGCTACGCTGCTTTCTGGTTGACTTTACATGCATTTCTGGGAGCCGCGACAGCCGATTAAATTAGAACCTTCATGAAAGGGTGAGAAAGAGTTCTCCAAAGTCAGGGTCGAAGCCATGAAGAGATCACGCTGTGAAAGAATTCTCTGACAAACGCACTGTGGCGCTGCGATTCTGTTATGAAAGTGGTAGAAAACTGACACAGGCAGGTCGGTCGTAGATTGCGTATATGCACCCCCCCCCCCCCTCTATTTGCCATTCTTAACGCGGGAGCCCGACACAAAGAAACACGCGAGTGATTGCTCAAGCCTAAAAATTAGCTGGAAAACTTCGTAAATAGAGAGCGTGTGCAAGCCACTTCAGCTCGTGCACCCACGCGTTATAGCCGTGTTACTCAATGCTTCGACGCAGGAGTCTTGTTTTTGCCCGCCCGCGTTTAATCCTCCAGAATGGCGTCATCGCGGTATATTTCTGCCGGTTCTCACGGGCGTCCCGCTCTTGTAGAGGGTCCACAAGCACTCAAGTGTCCATGGCAGCAATCTTAGTCGATAAAAAGAAATGATATGGGACACTTTTTGATCGCTAAACTGCGATGAGGCGAGAGCCCCTATCCCGTGGTGGTCCGAAGCCCTCCACTACGGCACCTATTTCTGTTTTCACTCCAACCTCCGCGATGACGCGATAGCGTAAGCTACTTGCCAACAAATTAAGCCCCGCTTGAACCGAGCCGTATGAACATGGCTGCATGGCCTAGGGATAACGAGAATGCAAGGGTTCTGGTAGGCTGATTGTGATATCACCCTTCCATATGAAAGGAGAGACCCGAGTTGGCAGCTCCTGCCAAAGGTAATCTCTGGAAGCCCTATGTCCAGTTAATGTTCGGCCATGTCAGCTTCGAGCTACCGCCTCCCACGACGTTCTTCTTTTTCTTCTTCCAGCCTTTGGATGTAACGAACGGTCGGTCACCGCGAGTATGAACGCTTAAAGGCTTTAACCTTAAGAGGTCTGCGACTACCCGACGCAGCGCAACGTTGCTTTTTTAACCTTTTTTCTGGGACAACGCATCACTTGGCTGCTGAAGGAACACCATTCTAGACGGTTGCCGGCCCTGTGCGACGTCTGTGCGTGCACTGCTTGTGTGCTTGTGCGTGTATTGTGCGATGTTAGCGCATGTTAAAGAACCCTAGGTGGTCTAAATCAGCAGAGCCCTCTAACTCGGGCACCTAAAAGACGATGTTTCTACGGCACGCTAAATAGCATATATCATAAACCATACCATAATATAAGAAAAGCAAGTTGAAAAACATTAAAAACTCATTGAATTCATCTTTTTATAAATTTTTGCTCATACATTTTTCGGGTCTTATGTGCCAAAACCCATTCTGATTGCAGTGTAGATACTCCGAATCCGACAGATCCACGAACGGATCACCAGAACATGCGTACTGTCGTGACGCTGGGGCTACGTCGACCCGGCCTTCACTTGGTAGCGTGCAGAGACTCGGGGTTGAAGTAGGATTGAATCTTCGAAGTTGGTGAAGTATGTACAAGCAGGTTTAATGGCACTTTGAGAAACTTATTTACAAGAATATTTACACGAAAAAGAAGGGTACATCAGCAAAATGGCAAGCGTTAAGAGTTCATAGCGAGAAGCGACTGGATGAGCCGTTTACCCAGGGCCCAGAGCGACATTTCGTGCTCTGCAGCGTCCTTAAAAACCCCCTATGTCCAGCCCCTCTCTGAAGATGCTGACCAACCAAATCCAGGGCACGCCCCTCAGGTATCGGCATCCAATCGAACACATCACTGCACTGATGGTCTGAAGCACTGACTGGTCCGGCATTCATTCGTTGGGCGTGATCACTTGTTGGCGGGAAAAGCTTGGGAACGGCGAGGAGAGGAGGTACATTTCTATTCTTCAGCAAAGAAACCACAGGCTGGTTCTGACAAGGGGTTTTACTTCTCGGAAACCCGAGTGCACGTGGCGCCGCATAGGGCTCCCAACATGGTCCCTTTTCGACAATTGCAAATCTTTCCTGCATTCCCGGGAAATCACTTAATGGCCGTATGAGCCATGCTCCTTTCTTGTCCTGCACGTCAGCGGACATGTCACTCTGTCGTCTCCTTTGGATAGGAGGCATTCATCACTGGAGGATAGCACTTCTCGACTGGAAGGGTGAACAAAAGAAAGCACTTCCTGCTATTTCCCGCAGGGGGACGTTTCTTTGTGTTTTTCCAGACGTTCTCTTGACAGGGCCAATTTGGCATTTGCAGGTTGTCCACAAAGCAAAACATGCTTACAAAACAGGATTCCTGGAAACAGGCTCACTTAGAGCCATTGGACCATCACCACATATTCACAAAACTTATCCATGCCCACAGGCGAACAATAGAGCGCGCAATTGCGGATGCTTGGTCGTAACAGCCTCCTCCCCCGCCAGAAGAGTCTCGGAGGGCAGCAGTCCCAGCTGCTGCATGAAGAGACGACTTAATGGCCTGCACGTGAACGCTTGAAGCTCGCTGTTGCTTGTCGCGTTGTCTTGATTGTTGTAGGCCAAATTGCTCGAGCTGTCTGAAACTCAACCACATGTCGAAGCAAGCACTCGGCTCCCGTCTGAAGAGACCAGGTCAAAAGAAAACTGCCATTGTTGTTCGAGAAAAGCCCACTCTCAAGACGTTCAGGACCCACGTATTCCTAGAAAACCAAACGTGCTGCTTTACATAGTCACACATATACAAGCGCACGAAAAAAAAAAAAAAAACCTGATTATCAATTTGGATACATGGTGAGGAACATCTCGGACCGCTTAGAAAGAGCGGCTAAGCGCGTCCGCATTCCCATTTAACTTCCCCTTTTTGTATCTTATTTCAAAATTGTACTGCTGTAAAATCAAGCTCCACCTAAGAAGGCGACTGTTCTTCGATGTCGCAGTTTGCAGCCAAGCCAGTGGACAATGGTCCGTCTCTACGGTGAATTTGGCCCCTCCAAGATAGCACTGCAATTTTTGAATGGCCCATACAATGCAAGCGCACTCTTTCTCTGACGCGCAATAAGCCCTCTCTCTAGAACTCAGTTTTCTGCTCAAGTAGAGCACGGGGTGCTCATTACCGTCGTCATCTCTCTGGCAGAGAACAGCACCTAACCCTCGATCACTGGCATCACACTGGACCGTGAATTCTCGGTCATAGTCTGGAGCTCGCAATACCGGACGGCTAATCAGCACAGCCTTCAGGTTTACGAAGGAGGCTTCCTTTTGTTCGTCCCAGACTACATTTGTCGGTTCTGTCTTGCGGAGAGCGTCGGTCAGAGGGCTAGCCAAAGATAAATAGTTAGGGATGTAGTGATTGTAGTATCCCGTCAGACCCAGGAATGCTCGAATTTCCGTCTTCGTGCTCGGCCGCGGGTAGTCTGCTACCGCAGAAATCTTAATCTCGCTGGGTTTCCTGAAACCTTGACCTACATTGTGACCCAAGTAGTCCACGGTCGCCCTTGCCAGGCAACATTTCTCGGCCTTTACGGTTAGTCCAGCTTGACGCAAAAGGCTCAGTACAGCTCTTAGATGTACCATATGGTCCGCCCATGAGTCGGAAAAAACCGCAATGTCGTCTAAATAAGGCACCGCGAATGTTTCACACCCCTTTAAAACCCTATCCATGAGTCGGGAAAAACAAAATGGAGCATTTTTGAGCCCGAAACTCATCATTGTTGGCTGGTAGCTGCCCGTCGGAGTGACGAAAGCCGCGTATCTGCTGGCGCGTTCAGTGAGCGGTACTTGCCAGTATCCTCGAGTAAGGTCCAGCGTAGTCACATATGCCGCTCTACTGACCTGTTCTACTCTCTCCTCAATATTCGGAATAGGATGCACTTGATCCCTGGTGAGAGAATTTAGCTTTCGGTAGTCTACCACAGGCCTAGGGTCTTTACCTGGAGCTTCTACTAAGATCATAGGCGAAGCATAATCGCTTTCCGAGGGTTTTATTACTCCTAATTCCAGCATGCGAGTTACTTCCCTATCCAGAATTTCTCTTTGCCTTGGAGAAAATCGGTAGCACCTTGATCGCACTGGCACGTCAGAAGTCAGCTCAATATCGTGCTCAGTCAAATCAGTTCTGCCTGGCCTGTCCACGAAGCAGGCCTCAAACTCTGTTATTATCTCGCCCAGATCGGACAGCTGGGATTTCTTTAGTTCTCCTCTCTGCTCCGTCTTTTTGAGAAGCTCCTGAGCGTTGCTTCCTTTTCCGCTGAGGCAAATCAAGTTATCCCCCATCTCCTCGGGAAGGTTTAACGTTAGATTTACCACGGCTTCCTTCTGCACATAAGGCTTCATAAGATTGCAATGATAAATGCGCACTGCTTTACGCCTATCGGGGATTTTCACTGCGTAGTTAGTGTCAGAAAGCTCTGCAACGACTTTAGCAGGTCCTTCCCACTGTACTTCGAGCTTATTCTTGGGATCATTGGCTTGCTCCATAGCTAAGTCCTCTCGGGTTCCACTTAAAAGTCTCGTGAGATTACTAGACACTGGCGGCAAGAGGTTACTTTCAAGAACGTCCTCATTCCGTGTCTTATCAAGCTCACTTTCATGTTGGCTTATCTGAGATGCCTCGCTCTCAAAGTTTTCTGGCCCGCTATTTTCCGCATTTACCACTGTTTTAACTGCCGTTTCCTCCGCTGTTGATTTTTCTGAAATGAGCAGTGTAGCTAGTTCTCGCGCCTTTGAACGTGTTAAGGCCTGCACATCTCTGTCTCCGAAAATCAGAAGGCAAGCTTTGACCTTCTCGTAGTTGTCCGCGTCCTCCTTGTTTAGCCGCGCGACAACCTCCGCTGCCTCGCAGGGCAGAACCGTCAATAATCTCTGAGACCACGTGTCTCGCTGGAAGGACAGTTCTTCGCAAGTTCGCTCAAAGTTACCCAGATACAGACCGATATCCCCTGATATCACATATGGCTGCATGTACTTTGACATCTTGAAATCTGCCTCCTTGTTGAGAAGAGGTACCGCTAGCTGGGGACAATTGCCCGACCTCTTGCTCAACTCTACTTCTAATTTCCGGAGCTCAATTTCTAGCTCCCGCTTTTTTTGCTTCTCTCTCAAGCTTCTCACGTTCGTGCTCCCTTTCCTCTTTTTCCCTCTCAAGTTCACGCTCCCTTTCCTCTTTTTCCCTCTGACGTTCGCGCTCCCTTTCCTCTTTTTCCCTCTGACGTTCGCGCTCCCTTTCCTCTTTTTCCCTCTGACGTTCGCGCTCCCTTTCCTCTTTTTCCCTCTGACGTTCGCGCTCCCTTTCCTCTTTTTTTTGGGCGATGAGGTTCCATGCTTCACTGAGCTCCTCATCATCGGCTCCCAAATCTGTGATTGCCTTTATAATCAAAGGTTTTCGTGCCAAACCACTTGTATCAATTCCCAGTTCCTCACACAATTGCAACAGTTCCGGTTTCTGCAGCTTTTGTAGGTCCATGATCGCTCCGAGTGTCGGCTACTTCCAAAACAACAGTGCAAACTACCAAACCTAAAGGCGTTTCAACACTTTTTACCAGTTCTAAAATCTAACCCTGTTCTAGAACCTGGTCCACATCAGAAGAAAAGCCAAGCACTCACCCACACATGCGATCGATGTTCCGAGCTGCTCTCTTGTTGGCCGATTGTTGCTCCTGCTTGTTGCTTGAGATGCCACCTCCGATCACCAGATGTTGTGGCTTGTAGATTCTGATCCACCTCGAATCACCAGATGTTGTAGCTTGTAGATGCAGATCCCAACGCTGGTCACCAGTGTTGGGGCTTGTAGATTCAGATCCTACCGCTGATCACCAGTCGTTGTGCTTGTAGATTCAGATCCCACCTCCAATCACCAGATGTTGTGGCTTGTAGATTCAGATCCCACCGCTGCCACCAGTTGTCGTGACGCTGGGGCTACGTCGACCCGGCCTTCACTTGGTAGCGTGCAGAGACTCGGGGTTGAAGTAGGATTGAATCTTCGAAGTTGGTGAAGTATGTACAAGCAGGTTTAATGGCACTTTGAGAAACTTATTTACAAGAATATTTACACGAAAAAGAAGGGTACATCAGCAAAATGGCAAGCGTTAAGAGTTCATAGCGAGAAGCGACTGGATGAGCCGTTTACCCAGGGCCCAGAGCGACATTTCGTGCTCTGCAGCGTCCTTAAAAACCCCCTATGTCCAGCCCCTCTCTGAAGATGCTGACCAACCAAATCCAGGGCACGCCCCTCAGGTATCGGCATCCAATCGAACACATCACTGCACTGATGGTCTGAAGCACTGACTGGTCCGGCATTCATTCGTTGGGCGTGATCACTTGTTGGCGGGAAAAGCTTGGGAACGGCGAGGAGAGGAGGTACATTTCTATTCTTCAGCAAAGAAACCACAGGCTGGTTCTGACAAGGGGTTTTACTTCTCGGAAACCCGAGTGCACGTGGCGCCGCATAGGGCTCCCAACATGGTCCCTTTTCGACAATTGCAAATCTTTCCTGCATTCCCGGGAAATCACTTAATGGCCGTATGAGTCATGCTCCTTTCTTGTCCTGCACGTCAGCGGACATGTCACTCTGTCGTCTCCTTTGGATAGGAGGCATTCATCACTGGAGGATAGCACTTCTCGACTGGAAGGGTGAACAAAAGAAAGCACTTCCTGCTATTTCCCGCAGGGGGACGTTTCTTTGTGTTTTTCCAGACGTTCTCTTGACAGGGCCAATTTGGCATTTGCAGGTTGTCCACAAAGCAAAACATGCTTACAAAACAGGATTCCTGGAAACAGGCTCACTTAGAGCCATTGGACCATCACCACATATTCACAAAACTTATCCATGCCCACAGGCGAACAATAGAGCGCGCAATTGCGGATGCTTGGTCGTAACAGTACTGGCTAGCAAATGATTCCGTGGCGTTTGTGGCAGATTTGGTCGCGAAGTTTATTTAGATGTTCAGTATCTCTCCATCTCACTGCTGTGCGTCGCCTCACTGCAAGCCTGCACTTGAAAAAAAAAAAAAGACAGGTCCCTTCGTAGTATTCGAATTCCTCTGAAACAGCTTTCTTCACTCCATCTCCGCAAAGAAGTGCTGGGCCATGCGCGCTGGGCGTCGGGCGCTCGTCCTGGGACGCCAGGACAAGCGAGCCGGCCCGCCTCCGCGACAGCTCCCCAGCCGGGACAGGCGGCAAAGGCGGGCTGATCGCGCGCTACTGCCCTGGGTTCGCGGTGGTGGCGGCAGCGGCGGCGGCGCAGCCTCGGAGGACCCGAGCCAGACGGCGCTCGGAGTGCGACCCGCTGCCGGCGCCCCTCCTATCGCGGGACGAAGCAGGCGAGCGCTCCCAGTGGCGCCGCTGCCATCGGAACTGACGAGTGCGTGGTCGCCGACGCCTCCGGATCGCGGCTTCAGGATCGCCAACCAAACGTGAGCGCGCTTCTCTTTTGCCAGCTCCTCCGAGCTAGCGGCGCCCGGCGGGACGCACTGCGCGGGACGCCCCGGCGGCGTCCCGCGGCATGCTTGCCGCTGCACGGTCGCTAGCTCGAGCGCAAACATTTGCGTTTCACGCGTAGAGTAAATGCCACTGCTCTACCAGGTGCGGGTACCTGTCTATTTCTGCGCTGAGCTTTTCTCTTCCTTTGAGGTGACACTCCGAGTTGACGGAATGAATGAGTGCAAGAAAGTTTGGACAAGACGTGGGGAATTCTTTTTCATTTCACGTACATGCGAGGCTGATTTACGATAAGTTCGAGCAATTGCCACTGCGTGGTTGACAGGATTTTCTTTTTAGATGTAATGTTTGGCACTTTCTCCGATCAGAGTTAGTTTGCGAAGAGGGGTCTGCAGAGGGTGCGTGTTGTCTGCTTAACGGTGCCTGTAATATTCGAAAATCTGGAACATTCTTGATGTCGTTCGTTTTTTTTTTTTCTGCGCTTTATTTTCGTAATGCCAGTCCAGGACGAGAAGTTTGTGTGGAAACAGAGGAGGCCAAGGAGACATAAAACAAATTCTTTGTCGACCACAATTTTAAGACACTGCCTGGCTCTAAGATATGTGGCACTGCTCCCTGCGTGCTTTGTTCGTGTAGCTCAATCATCATCATTATCATCAGCCTGACTATACCCACTGCAGGGCGAAGGCCTCTCCCATATTTCTCCACTTAACCCGACTTAGCTCAATCTTCAAGTCACATTATTGTGACCGAACCGAAAAACAAAATGAAGGAAGATAGGAACGCAACATCGCAAGGCGAAGCTGAGACGTTCATACGTTGTGGAATGAAAATAGAGGCTGCACATGTAGAGACGGGTTGTAAAAAAAATGCATATTAACGCACTGCTCCTTGAGGTCACACCACAATGTGCCGCTATTTTAACAAAATAAGTGGGTCATATAATATTCATAAATCCAAAGAATTATTAAATTGTAATGATAAACTCGGTGCCAAACTTTATATCTCAATATTAATGGAATTTTCGTAGCGCTCCGGCTTCTTCTCAAAACGGAAGTTTTCAAAGCCTGGAATTCGATTTTTCTCCTGAAGCGTTTCTTGTAACATGTGTTTTTAAAGCAGCTGTACCGTAAATTGACTTTTGTTATTCCCACGAAACTCTTCTCACATAAAATATTAAAAAAGTCGACGCGTGCAATTGCAACTTGGCAGAGAAAATATTTACGCTCTCTTTTGAAAATCAACCTACTTTGAACGAATATTTCTAAAAAAAAAAAAAAAAAAAACAGTGAGTGGCTTTGGGAGTAATAATATGTCCGTAAGGATTTTATAGTGTAATGAAAGTTGCCCACAGATACATTTTTTTTTTGTCCTTCTACTTGTACCGAAAAATATACGTTTGACAAGCTTTAGGTGCATATTTACTTCCGGTACAATTCTTTGTAAACCGTCCTCCAAAGCAGCTCACGTGAACAGTCATAGTTTGGTTCTCACTGTCGTTCTTCTGCAATGCATTAGCTTCCAGTATTAAATAAATAATTTTCGTTAAAAAATTCATTCAAGATTTCGGGCTCCACAAAAGCTAAGCCCGCAAGCTAATGACGTACGCTCGAGCTCCTTGTCGCGACCACTTCTTTTCTTTCTTTTTTTTTCTTTTTTTTTTTTTTTACATCTTCGCTTCACGGAGGTCCTGCATTTTCCCGCTTGGTCGCTATCCTGAGAGCAACGCCCTTTCGCTCTGCTATCGAATACAGTAGCAGAGCGATATTTGCTGACTTTATATTTCCACAAGGTATTGACTAGCGTACGACACTGATGAGGGTGCCCTAATTTTCGAAGCGCTATTCAGGATAATCTACCTTTTATTCGCTTCCCAAGTACCTTGACTCTGACTGCCACTAATTGCTGAAGCTTTGCGAAACAATTGCGAAACAAGAAACGCCTACAGGATCCTCATTTCCAGAACCTACCTGGCCAGGATAAAAAAAAAAAAAATTGAGCTGGCGCTCAGATCTTCCCGGTGACTTGAGACGCATAATCCCATTCTGAATATCTGCTGGCGTCGTCCCTGCAAGGCTGACGATACCTGGTTGGTCGTATCGGGCATTAATGTCGCATCCGCAGTTACGCATGGTTTCATCACACGCGTGCGCGTAATCCATTTCTTCGTGCACTAATCACCCCGCGCTCTGATCTTGTTGCCGCTCTGGACTGCATAAGTTGTGTCTTTCTCTATACGAAAAACAAAAAGGTCCAGGCTGCTTTTCTTGAGGCTTGCTTTCCAGCACCAAGAAACATTGTAATGCCATCTTCGTCGTACGTTGAACGAGTGCGATCATGCCAGATATTTCTGAGGCCCATCGCTATTAGTAACCATTGGGCAACCAAGGGCACGTAACTAAGTGTGCACCAGGAATGCTAATGTGCGTGCCCTAATATTCGTCAGCATATTTTTGATGACAGTAAAGGGCAGTGTGTACGAAACGCGCTGCCTAGCAAGCAACTCATAAAAACAAGCTTTGCCGCCAGGTAAGAAACAATTACTAGCTGCGTGTACTTTTTAGATGGAAATTCGGGATTGAAGCGCGTCATTATTTTTCATTTTTCCTTGCCATTCTTGAGTGACCATTCCCCATGCATCGTAAAAATTTCATGCCACAATACCTTGGAAGAAAAGATTGCTTCATTGGCTCAACTATCCAAGGTTGTGGCAAGTGTGGTGCACTTGCAGATTACTTATTTGATAAACACACATAAGCGATTTCATTGTTTAAAAGTAAAAATGCAAACCTTTCATCAAACGTCGTGCAGTTTAATTTTTGTTTTTTAGTCCGTACGAAAGATTTTTTTCGGTATCGGTAGACGTTGCATACGCAACCTCGTTCAAGAACGAAAATTTGATTAAAATACCTTATTGCGCATCATCGCCAATACTTCCCTTGTCTATTATCTCAAACAACTTTACCTCGAGATAGAAGAGGAAAGAAACTGCCAAGACAAGGAACAGAAGAACTACAGCCGACAAATACATGCCACACAGTAAAGAGGACACGTATACAAGTCTGGTACAAGAAAACGCAGCCCTGCGCATATGCGTGCATTCTTTACTGTGCAGCGTCCATTTGTCGGCTGTAGTTCCCTCTCGTCATGAGCAACCAACTAGCTCAGAAACAAAGCTTTCTGAAGGCAAGGAGGTCAGCAAACATATAACGACTGCAGAATGGCGTATCAGGAAATGAGGGGCCCGGGATAATTAATCAATAACAATTAGTAACTAATAAACTTAAATAATAAAGTAATTTTTATTCACAGCATGAAGTACACATTGTGAGTGGGCTAAGTAGAAGAGGCGTTTACAGGTCTATGTCAGCGCATATTTCGGAGCAAATCTCCTGTGTCTGTGCACACCACACGCGATCACCTTTATGTCCGCATGCAGGCGCAAGCACCCGGCCACAAGAACAGCCGTCAAACAGAGGTTTGTTTTTGAGAAAGCCAGTTTGTGCCCATTTGCATAATCAGGTCTGCCGCCCCCAAATAAGCAACTTGCAGAATATTTGCTTTTAACAAGCAGGCACAACGTCTGCCTCTGCAACTGAGATAACTTCTAAGACGGCCGCGAAAAAACTGCATCATTTGGCCATGTCGACCTGAGTGGCATGACATACAGCGCAACAGCACGTTTGTGACACCTGAGGGAACTTCTCTGACGTATTCTTATGACTGGACGGTGGTAACTTTCGATTCAGTGTTTTATAATATTGCGTGAAGAAGCGGGATAACGCCTTAGAGATCACCTGCACTAACGTTGTTCGTATGCTCACTCTTGTGACGTAAACCTTGAAAAGCTGCATGAAGAAAACATGAAAGCCACCAGAAATTTAGTTTCAATTGAAAGGTTTCACGAAAATTTGACGCGAAAATCTCTATCAGTAATACACAATTTTGAATTTAAGGAAAGGTTTACTGTCTTCTATGCGCCAACCAAGAGTATCGCAGACACAGCGATTAGCTACGGCTTTCTTTCAAGCCATTTTGTGACACGCCGTAGCCTTCTTGCCGCGAGGAAGTTCTTTAAGGCGGATTTCTCTTTCAATGAATAGCTATGCTGAATGAGAATTCTGGTTATAAACGTCCAACCTCATAGCTGAGTCGACGAGAAGAGGCTAGTTAGCATTGATATCTATCGGACAACAGAACCAATATAATCTGCACAGAAATTGATAGAGCAATGCTTAGTTTCGAACAGCCTGACAGCTCACGACTTCGCCCGTTGGAAAAAAAGAAAAAAAAAGAAAAAGAAATGAGGTGAACTCACCATTGCTGCTATAGAAGTAAAGCAAAATTCTCTCTCCCCCCCCCCCCCCCTCCTAAAGAAAAGAAAAAAGAACAAGGACATTATATAGCTGGAACAAATAAAAGCCCATTTTGTGTACTGAAAGCAGCCAATAAAGCAGCGACGGCGCGAAAACTTAGATCGCAATCGAACCAATAAACTAGCATTCATATCTTCAGGGTCTCTGGCATTCGACAGTCGAAACTTCTCAAGTAAGGAGTGCACGCCTAACAGTGGGACAGACAGATTCATATAGATAATACGTCCGAATGTTTCCAATTTGCTGTTTTTAGCAAAACTGACCCATGGTGACTAGTTACCTTGTGTTCGGCGGTCTTTGGCCAAAACTGCCTTTGTACCATCAAATCTCTTTATTTTTATACCGGTTTTTAGCAATGTCATTGCTGTTGTTCCGTACAAACATGCTTTTTTAACACTAAACGTCGCGCTTCTCAAAGAAAGACAACGTTTTTTATCGCCTACAATATTCCGCCTGGTATGAGGTCTAACATACGCCTGCTTGCGATGTGGTCAGGTGAGGGAGGGTACTGCTTACTTTAGGTTTAGCCGCCTAAGCCTTACTCCTCAACCGAAAGCGGGCATATAATTGGTAAGCTGCTCATTTTTTGTCTTCTTTTCGCGCCTAAAGCGAAATACTCGGTCACTGCCGAACCATCAAACTGCTGCACTAAGCCATCGGGCTTTGGAGGTTCCGTTACTCACGGACCTCAGTAACCGTGCACGATTTCAAGTAATCAGCCCAAAATAGATCAAGCCCCACTCTGCGCTTACCTGCGACTTATACATCTACGCGTCGTTTTTTCGTGAACGTCATTTTTAGAGCAAAGGGTGAACCTGTGATTAAATACAACAGCTGAGAAAGACGCGGAGTCAGGGGTCGTTCTAAGAATAATATTGGAACGTTGTTTCACTTTTTTTTTTCATGTGCATGAAAGCACATTGTTCTTCTAGTTATCAAGTTATCCAGTAACATAAAACTAATTCTCGTCGCGTTTGTCTCGCTGCATTCCGAAGCCAACGAGGACGCAGTTTCATCACCAGAACACTCGGCTAGTGTTGTGTTTGCTTTATCCGTGCTACTTTCGGCCCGCCATCTCGGTGTGTGCCCAGCAATCGGTCACGCTTCTTCGAGAAAATTGAGCGCTATAGCTGCCCCACTTCTCGTGGCCATATGTGGTAAACCCTGGCTAGGAACATTCGCGTGTGGCATTAAACTCCCAGCGGAGAATAGCACGCAAGTTTCTTTCCGCTACGTGCGCCTTTTATTTTTCTCCACCAATGTGACGTTGATGGAACGGTGGTCTCCTGCAAACCCAAGAAGCTTGCATGAAGGAGTGAGGCACACAACGCAGATGCCTCCACTACGGTCGCTTAAGTGCAACGCTAGCACAGATGCGTGCACCTCATAAACAATTAACAGGTTACTCCTTAAACCTTCCGGGAGTCAGCGTCGGATAATTTGCGCAGCGACTTGTTACTGGCAACATAAGCGACGTTATAGGCAACAGAAACAAAGAAATGTTTGTTTGTTTGTTTGGTTAATTGACTGATTTAACGTCCCAAATCGACTTGGGCTATGAGACACGCCGTAGTGGAGTACTACGGAAATTTCGACCACCTGAGGTTCTTTAACGTGCACTGACATCGCACAGCACACGGGCGCCTTGCTTTTCGCCTCCATCAAAAAGCGGCTGCCGAGGTCGGGATTCGATCCCTCATCCGGTAATTGATCCCGCAAAGCTGTCCCTGGAATTGAACCGCTGTGAAATGTTGGGCACGTTGGCATTCACGATGGATACTGCAGTGCAGAAAGGACGCAACACACTAGGAAGATACACACGACAAGATGCATTGAGTATTCGCTGTGCACGAAAAAAAAATATTTGCCGTGCCCTAGGGGGTCTATACTCTATCGAAAACGAAAAATAAAAATGTAGTGTATCCATTACAGCCTATAGTTGCAATCACAATGGTCACAAGGGGTCAAGCCTGCTTCTCATCTTGTTCCATGAGGAACATCAATTAGCACAAGAGGCGACTAAAAGCAGGAAAGAGTATAGTAAAGTTCGCTGTCAGAAAGATTACCCTTTCTTATCAGTTACCTATCCCGTACCGTTTGTCTTTCTACCACATTCCGCATGCCTATGAGTCACGCTGTCTATCGAATGAGCTTCTTTCAGGTATCTGTTTGCCGAAATAATTCAGTAATCCTATGTATTCCTAGTACTACAAACGGCGGTTGTAGTGAACGGTCGTCATACAAGATGGAGTTGCGGAGTATATATAAGGCTAGCCGAATAAAGAATTTATTTCTTAAAGGGTAATAATAAGAAGAAATTGATAAATGCACAGTGCTTATCGGACTTCGTGCGTTCAACTTCCACTTACACTGAGAAGTGATCAAGGTTTGCTACCAAAGTACAAGACGTTTTGACAGTTCTTAACCTACATCTCGCCTGGCCACACCAGTCGCCGAAGCTGCGCCCTATGTCACTAAAATGTATCAATGTTATGGTACCCGCTGGAGACGTCAGCACATAAATTCCCGAGCAATTAACTCTGTCCGCCGCTTGAATAGTGGGGCCAGCATTTTTACAAACGTATACGCGACCGGACTACCATGATTCCCGGAATACCAGGCTTGAGATGATTCCAATCACGTTATCAGTACGGAACAGTTCTTACGGCTTTAATAGTTCGACTCGACGATTCGCTGACACGATCTGCAGGCCTCGCTTCAACGCCAACAAATTTTGTGACAGCACTGGAGTCATTTGTTCAGGGTCAGAGAGAAAACCAAACCGAAAGCTGGCTGGCGAAAAGGGCAACACGTCGCTCTCTTCGGCGAAGAAACAAGGGCACAAAATGCGCTCCAAGGCAGCAAAGCGACAGTACCCTGGAGGCAACCGCCTGTGGCAGATTTATAGCGCTAAATAGCAGGGAAAAGGGCTGATATAGAGTTCTCGTTCTCTACCATCCCTTACCGCAGCGTACTCCTGTTTGGGACAGTTGCACTGGCTGTCGCTGCGAGGGGGCGGCTGGTATGCCACAGGAGTGCGGTCATGCGGACAATGCAGCCGAATGGAGCCGACAGGCTCCAGCCCGATCGTTTCGGTCACGAGGGCCACAGGATGGCGCTCCGATTGCAATACACGCCGTGCGCAAAGGCGCGCGCTCGCTTGTTTTATTTCACGCTGGTGATCGCGGTATGACAGTTACCGAAACTGGCTTGGCAGGTATGCGGCGTACAACTTCTCTCGGCAGAAATGGAGAACGACAGCCGCCGATCCATACTTTTGTCGAGTCGCTGCCGAAACGAATTGGCATGAAAGAGGCGCGTTGACATCACTGAAACATGTACTTCGCTTTTTAATGCTTGATGCCAGAGGCTAAATAGACCTTTGTTTTTTGTAATATTCGAAAAAGCGAGGAAAGACAAGTTCGCGAAAAAACTGTTTGTTTATGCTGTGTTTCCGTGTTTCGACGAAGTCCGTGAGCTACATTTCAGTCAAGGCGTCCTCTTACTCTATGGCTTGGGGATGCTGTCATGATTCCTACGGGGAAGAGGATGAGGGAGAGAGGCGGGGGGGGGGCGATTGCGTTTTTAAGAAAATAGGTTTTGCTCACCTGTCACAGGCGAGCAAAAGCAGCTCACATGTCACAATTTTTGGTCATGCTCTAGCCTTGATGTGTCTACGAATAAGGGGCCTTATTCTGTAACCAGTACAGTTACTCCAAGTTTATTGAAGATCTCATTCTGTGACGCATGCCAAACCTGTTCTGTGTATATTCGGCGTCGTTCAGTGCTAAACACTATCGTAGATATCCTGCTAGCCGCGACGTAAGCTCCAGGTTCACCTGTTGTGTGTAGTGCACTCGATTGATTGCTAGAGGCATCGAAGAGAAAGTCAGTGATGGGGACGAAATTGAAGGAAATTAGATGAGCCTGTTTGGTCCGGCTTAGTGAAATAACGCAAGCCTTCCCAAATGCACACACGGTCCTCAAACTCGCGCTCAATACAAATTGACTGCTGTATACTACCGCACATTAAACAGCTGACATCATTTACAGCGCAACAACCATAATTACCTATATTTACCTAAGATTGGCTTACTAGACGCGTTTTATATGTCTAACAACTTTGTTTTAATACGTGCGTCGCATTATATTGCCTCAACACCGGCGCCTTATGAAGCTGGCGGATTTAACACTTATTTAACACTTTGCCAGTCAGAGCTCCCTGATAACTTTAACAAGATCTTCAAATTTGCTTGCATCTCTAATTACACCTTCATATTGTTCAACAAGCGCTTCGTGTCACTGACGCATAAGGCGCATGTGCCAGACACACCATTACTACTTTGGCTGGATGCGTGAGCAATGCGCAAGCAAGTGCGCAGTACTTCAATTGTGCCGATATCGCTCCTAAATAAACCTGCACAGAAACTCCAGGTAGCTGTAAATATAGTTAAACGCCTTCCTGCAACTACAAGCTCGATCAGAAGAAAAATAATAATAATAATAACACTTGGTTCACTGGAAAGGAAGCGTGTAGTATCTGTACACTTGTTCTGTGACACCTTAACCACGCCGTAAGGGAAGGGAGAAAGGTGAGAGTGAAAGTGGAAAGAAAGAAGGAGAGAAAGAAGTGCTGTAGTGGAGGGCTCCGGAGTAATTTCGACCACCTGGGGATCTTTAACGTGCACTGACATCGCGCAGCATACGGGCGTCACTTCGTTTCGCCATCAAAACGCAGCCACCGCCGGTCGGGATCGAACCCAGGTACTCCGGTACAGCAGTCGGGTGTCTTATTACTGCGCCACAGCGGATGGTGAGGAAGGTGCATGTATGATTTATTTACCTTATTCCTTACTATCACCACGCTGATATTCCTAATTAAAGTTTGGGTGCATGTATGGTTTGTTTACCTTATCCATTGGTATCACCCCACTAATATTCCTAATTAAAGTTTAGTGACATATTTTCCCGAGGAGCGCTGCCTCTTAAAACTGAGCGTACGCTGAAGGATCAGAGAAGCAAAAAGCACTTAGTAGGATGCTGTCGTTCAAGGTTAACTCAATTTATGCAACCGGTGAGAGAATTTTGCGTAGGTCGCAGTGGGCGAGCTTTTTGAGATAACCGGTTCGGCGAGGCTTGCTAGCACGTCATGTTTAATAAAAACAAAATATGTTGAATACGTCAGCAGTCAACCCCCCCCCCCCCCCCCCCTCCCTCACACCCTCCTTTCTGTACACCATAGTACGCTGTACAAAGAGAGTCATTTTTTGTAATTTTTATAGAAGGTGTTTACACAAGACGCGGCGCGCAAGTTTAGTACTTTGTTTATGCTGCCCTACCTACCTGCTAACAGCGCACTCGGCGAAACTGCGAAGGTGAAATATCGCCGCCCGTAGCACACTACTCCCACTCTAATCTCCACTATTCCTTATGCTCCATCGTCTTACCCTTGAATGCTGACTGGACAGCATGAACAACCTATCCGAATGTTTATGCGGTCAGGTAGTCAGTGTTCAATCTTTTTTTTATTTGTACATACTGCAGCTTCATCTGGAGCTATAGCAGGAGTGGGGTGGCGGTGTGCACATTTTAAGAAATTACAAAATGAAAAGAAAAAATGTAAGGTAATCATACAGTACAATATCAATAAACAATTGAACAAACAATCAAACAAACGCAGAAACAAACTAATCATTGAATTCAGGTTATATTAGCAGTGGCTGATTGCCCTAACAAATTCAAGCAATGGGAAGGAACTATATGATCCAGGTATTCTGTTCCATGCCTCGATCGTACGAGGGAAAAAACTGTGTTTAAATGTATCGCTTCTGGCAAAATAGGTGCTAAGGTTTGGTTCATGATAATTCCTTGTGGATGTGCGATGCGCTGGATTATTATAACTGGTAGATGACAGCCGATAATGACCATCTACGATGCAGTAAAGAAATTTCAAGGCTTCAACTTGCCGGCGACTTGATAATGTTGTTAGGTGCAATCAAGGAAGGGCGGAAGTGGGCGAAAAATTCCGGTGATACTGGTGACAAATGAAGCGAACAGCTTTTTTTTTTGAACATTTTCGATCTGGTGGATATCAGTTAGTTCATGAGGATTCCATACAACGCAAGCATAATTAAGTATGGGGAAGATTAACGATTTCTACATCAATAACTTTACGTCACATGGAGCTTGAGCTAAGTTACGTCTCAGATAACCTAATTTCTTAAGGGCTTTACTGCAAATTAAATCAATATGTTTTGACCAAGATAAGTTAGTAGTGAAAGTAATACCCAGATACTTATATTCAGAAACCCTTTCCAGTGATATGCTGTTAATTGAGTAGGCAAAAACGGAGGGCGACGAACTGTTATAAAATGACATTAATACAGACTTACGAAAATTGATACGCATTTACCATTTTTCGCACCATTCGGAAAATGCGACAAGAGATTCGTTAAGACGTTAATGATCCTGAAAGGAATGGATGGTGCTGTATAGGACACAATCGTCGGCATACATGCGGATTTTAGATTTGACGTTATTAGGTTAACTTTACTGTTTTGTTCATATGAACTCGGTCCTTATTCGGGGGAGCTTTTCAGTGAGGTCGCATAAGTTGGTGAAGTTCTGACATGTCGGGCACAGCCGAAACTCAGAGGTTCCGCATTGGTCACAGGCTCAATAGATGGCAGCACTCGCCTCCAACGCACGGCTCTGCACAAGGGGGAACCACTTCAAGGTTGCTCGCCCCCTTGTACCTTGACACCCGAGAAATGGGGTTAACAGGTATCGGAAAAAATGAAGCCATATAACTTTTTACATCGTATTCGTTGAGTATCTTCTCGCTGATTTTTTGGACGCTTATGTTACCAACCAGATCCAGCGTTATTAATAGCCGAGTGACAGCTCCAAATTAAGTCCGAACGTGTCTTTCTCTCTCTTTTTTTTTTTTTTTTTTTCTGGGCCGAAGCTTGCAAGAAAGTGACCTAAAATCGAATTTTATAGCCGAATTCCCGAAACGTTTTGAACGAGTCTAATCCCCTCCTTAGGGTGGAGAGATTTCGCTATGTTTTATGCGAAGCAGACAAGAAAGACAAAACAATTCAACAGAAACACCGGCACCTAAAGAAAAGGAAGTAATTCCTTTATGCGGCAGTACGTTACCACTGAAATGTGATCACCGTTGCCTGATTTTGCTTCGTCATTTGCAAAAATGTTGATAGTAAATACAACGCAGTAAATAAATGAGCTTTGGAAAATTTCGTTGCCATCTGTATTTGTTCGATACTATACAGAAGCTAAGAGCTGAATGAAGGAAGTGTTCGGTGTTCTCATTATAAAATGATGCCGTATTTTTTAATTCAATTTCCTGTGACGTTCTTCGATCCCCTTCATCCTCTGACGTTCTTTGAAAAGTAAAGACTCCTGGGCATCGACAAGTTAAATTATAGCACCAGCTTCGGAACCGATCAGCCTGAATTACTGGGATCGATATATTGACTGCACAAGCTCATTTGATGAAGCATATTCTCATTTTCGTTGTGTGTTTATCGACACAGCAAAGGAGCGATCAACATCCCTGTCAGCGGGAAGTAAATTACGGCCTCTGCAGAGGTCCCTGCACCATTGAGCTTTGTTTCGCTTCTTTAGACAGGGCGTTATTAAAAAGGTCGGACTTGTTTATCACTACAGAAAAAGTGAAGTTACCAGCCAGTGCTGCAGAGAAAATACAAAGCGAGCGTTTTGAAGCGAGCGATAGACGACGCTTCCTCTTTTCAGGATGATAGAAATCTCTGAGTGTAACTAAATCTAGAGGCGCCTATACACAGAATTGCTACTGCCACCCATGCTTGGTTGGTTTGTGGGGTTTAACGTCCCAAAGCGACTCAGGCTATGAGAGACGCGCCACCAATGCGAGTTTTATAGGTGCATACTCTAACATGTTCAGTTCGAAGCGAATGCAAAGGGATTCACGAAGAAAACGTATCAAAGTGTTCATTTTCACCTGACCGGATGAAATGAACACATGGAAGATATTAACTCAGTGAATTGAATTACTCATCGATTATCATTACAAAATGACTTGATGTAATGTTAGTCAAACTGGTTGTGTCTGCATCTCAAAACTGAAATTGAGCTGATGCTGGTCGGCCTTGTTTTTTTTATTTTTTTTTGTCTTGCTGTTATTTTTTGTTCGAGAGAAATTATATGCATGCGGAATATTCGTAATTATTGTTCGAGTGTGGTCACGTGCAAGCACCGAATGAATGGCGCATTACCAGAGTTGGGGTGGTTAGCTGCTTGAATTCTCCGGCACGTTTTTTTTTTGTCACACACACACACACACGCACACGCACACGCACACGCACACGCACACACACACACACACACACACACACACACACACACACACACACACACACACACACACACACACACACACACGATATGGTGCGGAAATGGGGGGCGGAGGGGGGGGGCATAAGCTCCGTCCGCTTTTGAAGGTATGAGGCGACAGCAATAATGGCTCCTTCCTGCGGATACCCTTCTAGATCCTCGCACGAGTACATGTACTTTGCCAGCTGTTTAATAATCACTAACCCCTTAGTTAGTGCCTCTATTATTACACACGCACTCATTACCGCGCAGTCGTAGGCGAAACATCACCAGACGTAGATATAAATGCGTTTCTCATAGCCTCAGTCGCTTTGGGTCTCTAAACCCCGTAAACCAAACCAAACCACACCAAACATAGATATAAAGCCATGCCTAAATCTAGCCGTACGAACTAGCTTGCATGGACTAGAGGTAACATGTATGACTCGGAATACAAGGGTCCGGATTGTTTCTATCCCCCTTCAGCCACCAATTCGGAAGCCAGAGTTGGTCGCTCCTGCCAAATACGCTCATGTCACGTTCTAGTGCGATGTCGCACAACCCTACGAACAGTCAGTGCGGGGCGGCCGTGTCAGCTGCCAGCTGCAAACTTCTGGAACCCTGCTCGTGATTTTTAGCTCATAATGCCAACGCCGACAGAGCCAACGCTGAACGGCACTCACCGTAATTTCGTTCGCTCTTCGCCGTGCACTGTAATACAATGCTTTATATACGTAGCACCACAAGAGATTCAGCGCTTCATGGTCGGACGTCAGCACAGCGGCAGTATCAGAAGGAAGGAGCGAGCGGCCAGTGAGAGATATCACTCGAAGCGCACCTCGAACGGCGACCGCCACTCCCAGCACGCTGCCAATCACTGGCTACGTCATGCAACCGGTCCTGAGGTGCGGTTGCTAATGTGTAAATGGTCCAGTCACCTACTACGGACGCTTGAAAGGCTCGGCTTTGTCACCCAGCCAAAGCTAAAGGACCAAATAGCTTCAAATAGAAGCATATGCAGTACTGCCCACAGTCGAGAGCACGCTTCTTTAACCATTTTATCCAAGGTCCAGACTACTGCGGTAACAAAATATGCACATCACAACTTTACCCACTGCATTTTCGTTCTTACAGCCTCTTTGACTTCGGAGTGTACTAAAGGAAGAACGAGAGGAACCACTGTAGGTACACCTTAAGATTGCACGAGTCACGTACAAATTTTGTAAGCTTAATAGGCTAGAAAAGGGGCCATGGTGCCCATTGCTCCCAACCTTGTGTCCTTTCTTAATGAGGAGGAGAGCAAGTATTACCTTTCTTTGGGCAAGTGATCAGCAGGGGAAATAAGGATAGTTTTCTTCAATTGCGCATCACGGCAACACAGGAACAATGGTGGCCCACATCGCGGCCGATCCAATGTATTCAGGGCTAATGATGTTTGCAATCAGACCATAAAAATTACTACGAGGTTCAGTGGTAAAAGAAAGGGTAGAGAGACGAGGCGAATTCTCGTAGAGTACAAAGCAAAATCAACGAGAGCTGGTATGAAGCGATGGCCTTCAGAAACGCGTTGTGTCTTATGATTATGCTGGAGGTCGTGTGAGAGTGTTTACAACCAATGCCCCCCCCCCCCCCCCCAAAAAAAAAAAAAAAGACTAATCCACAAACTCGGAAAAAACGCGCGACGACCCCTTTTTGCGATGGTAAAGGAGCACCTCTAAATGAGTGTACGTCTTGACAAGGCAAGCGCCCCACTGTCTGGTAAGCGATACATTCCCGTGGGCAGATTCTGACTAGAGAAACAAGGAACTGAAAGGAGAAGGCGGTGGTCAAAGCTGGGTAATCAAATGATGCGAAAGGGCGAGCTCGACGCCATCCACACCAGCAGGAAGCTTTCCTACTGACTTCGTTTCGCGCGTGAAATTTCGCGTGTGTTAGGGACTGTATATGAGTTAGCTTATTTCGCTGAACTCGGCGCTGATCGGCTTGGTATCGGCGAGCTGTTCACTTTAGCGTTCGTCTCTCGGCTTAACGAAGAAAGCATAGTATAAAGGAGAATACCTAAATCGAACGAAGGTATCTCCCTAAAACCTTTTCTGCACTTGGCGATCGTAGCGTGCATTGGAAACGTCGTAGTAATTCCTTTCGCGCAGGCAAAACCGTTTCATCGACCATTCACCAGGAATAAAAGAAAAAAAAAGTGTTCCAAACACCTTACATCTGTCTTCTTTTTTCATTTTCTTGTCATTTTCTTGACGCTCTAGATAGATCTTACTTCTTAATTAAAGACGGTCGGAGACCTATTAATGGTGATAAAGCACCAAAAACAACATCGTATTGCTTGAGCAGATAAACAAAAAAGCAAATGAAACTCGTGCCCATGAAGTCAACCAGGAGCCTATAATTTCGTAACTGGCTCATGCGGCTCTGAAAGAGCATTCAGACGTATTTTGCGCAAACTCCTTAGAGCGTCATTTTTCAGTGACGTAGGGAATCCATAAATAATCAACCTGGCAGCACGTATGTGGAAATTTACCTCGCAGTTCACTTTTACAGCCGTCGATTAAATGTGCCTTACGGCAACCACATTTTTTTTAATCTCTTTTTTTTTTTGGGGGTGTTTTCATAGCTGAATAAGATCTTCATTCGGCACATGACGTAAGCCGGAACAGGTCATCGCTCAAGTGTCTTTTTTTGTTGTTGTTGTTCGCTTTATGGCAAGCGGGGGCATTGTGCGACCGCCGGTCAACGCCCGGCAGCCGCTCGTCCTTGAGGATAGTGGGTGGGCAACCTCGTGCTTGAAGCCTGCGAGCTTGGTGTTGACTGCAATTATGCAAACGTTTCGCTAACGTTTAACTCATAATGAACAGACCCCATTTTCGTGGTCATACGTCTGGTGGTCCGCATCCGTGATGTTCTATGCGTTGCTCTCAATTGGCTTTCCCGAATTTCCTATCTTGCCCCCGAAGACGCACTTTACCTGAGTAACTTCACGAGCTGGGTGCAGATTTTTCTTCGGATGTTTCGCTCGGCGCTGCGAAGGTTGTCTTAATTCGTTAGCTCGAAGAAATTATTTTAATTCCATGCCCATGTATTTTGGTTCGCTCCTGAAGTTACAGTGTGCCAGATGCCGAAAGAGTTCTCATTCCACGAACTTCTTAACGGCAGCTTTAATGTGTGGTTTATTATGTACAACTGCGCTAAAAAGTAGATTGCGCATCATGTACCGGAAAGCGCAAACAGAGGCACACACAAGAGCCGAAGAAACAGACGAATACAACGTTATACTATGGAATAGAATGTTGCCATAGAAGCTATAGTATGCAACATTCTATTCCAATTTCTTTTTTTGAAGGCGTCAACGATTTGGTCACCTAATACAAGCAGTCCTGGACATTTCTAAAAGGTTGGTTGGTTTGTGGGGTTTAACGTCCCAAAGCGACTCAGGCTATGAGAGACGCCGTAGTGGAGGGTTCCGGAAATTTCGACCACCTGGGGTTCTTTAACGTGCACTGACATCGCACAGCACACGGGCGCCTAGCTTTTGGCCTCCATCGAAAAGCGGCCGCCGAGGCCGGGATTCGATCCCGCATCCTTGGGAACAGTAGTCGAGCGCTGTAACCACTGCGCCACCCCGGCGGGGTCATATCTGAAAGCTTTTCCTGAGACCAATAATAGTTCCCGATTCTATGGCACCCACACAAACCACCACACTTTTATTACGGCCAAGAAGACGTGTTATACCCCACAGCTCACTTCTTCAATGTCGATTGCAGTAGCACGATGGCCCATGGGTCATCTTCGACAGACCGTTCCTTAACGTAGCACTGCTTGCCTTCGGACTGTTGCCTCTGACGGCGTGCTGTTTACATACCCACCTATCATGTCTGTAACCAGTGACCACCGATAATTTTGCTTCTAGCGTTGCTGAACGCTGTGCAAAACGAAATACGATTAGAGAAGTGAGACCTGTGGCACGTACTTGTTGCCTAAAATGACACCGTGCATGCATTGCAAGGTTGCGATTTCGTCATTATTGAAGCCTAGAATTTTCTCTGCACCCTTCGTATCTTGCTGAAGGCTGCAGCACTCTGCGGCGACGTAGCCCGTACAATCGTTTCTGTTAATCTCGATATAAAAAGCAGGGTTAGCAACAAAGGGCTTTGGCTGCACAATTTTCTGAAAAGCACTGCATCGCACTTTCCAGCAACTTTCAGAACACGCGTCTGGTAAAACGTAGCAAGTCGTTCATAATTCAGTGACTAAGCCGCAGTCTCCATCCACTCATTCAGAAGTCTGTAAGCCTCAAAATCTAAGCGCGCAGCAAGTATGTCGTCATAAGACGAAATATGGAACACTTTATTCTTGCTCATGCCACAACGATGGGGGATCATTAGTTATACGACTGTATTAATGAGTTGCCCTGCTACGTTTCTTCAGAGGCATTTTCAGCCCCACTAAGATACATAAACAGTAACCTTCTTTAAGGTTGGGCAATGATTTTTTGGAAAAAAGAAATTCAGGAGGTGCTCCATTTGCTTTGAAAGGCGGACGTTCAAAAACACGACGCACATGTTTTGTGCAGCCGGCGGCAGAGGGACGGCTCTCAGCGCAGGCTTTCCAAAGAGCTTCGTGTCAGTACGCACTTAGTGGCGATAAACACTAAACGAGTAATTTCGATCCAATGAATTTTGATGCTAGCTTCATTGAATTTAAAAACTTTTGAGTTTAGGCAAGTTAGAACACGCTAATTGTTTGCTACAACGTCCGTCGAAAAGTGGCTAAATGTTTGAGTACGCGGTGTTTGCAGAACTGAAAGCTCCAGCGACTCTATAAGAAAACATCATCTAAACCAGAGTTCCACTCAAGCTGGTCATTCCAAACCTTCCACTTTGTTGCGTATTAAACTTGTTGCTGATTATTGCTGCGGTTGTACGCAGAACAAAACTTAAAACAAGCTTTATATATTATGCGGAAGCCCAGCCAAGAAAGTGCGGCAATAAATACAGTTTGCCTAGAAGACAAGTTCGTGCGTACCGTTTCCGGAATGTGCGATTAAATAGATATGTTAGTATAGAAAAGACATGGCTGCTTGCTTTTTGCGCAGTCAAGTCTCGGCCCGCGCGATCTCAAGACGAAAGAACAGGGAAGGGCAAGAGGATCCGCTGTCGCTGGAAAAGAATTAGTAACACGAGTCCAGCTCGTCGTCGGACCAGCAAGAAAGCGAAATCACGGCTGCAGTCATTCAGCGCTGCTAGCCTGGGGGGAAGGGGCTGGCAACGACTCTTGGACATACTATTCATCGGGGTCCCTGTTGCGTTTAGATGTGCCAACCCAACGGCGGTTAGTCTTTTTTTCTTCTCGTGCCTCTTCGCCTCCTCTCTTACATACTTGTAGTTTCTCTATAATCAAAGCAAAAAGTGTTCGCACTGCAACCTTTTTTTTTTAATTAATTATGGGATAAAAGGGATAAGAAGGGGCAAAACATAAACACTTTGCTCCCCCAACCGCCACAAAAAGAAGGTTTATGGCACAAGAACGGAAGCTCAGATGCGAGCTTTTGGACTGCATTGACGAGATTAGGCAAATGAAGTCTCAGGCGATATGGTCACTCATTACGCGTTTCACCACCACTGCAAGGCTCGTTAAGTTTCATTAAACCCAACGTGCACGTTCTTGTGGAGAAACGTTTCCAGCACTGCATCTTTCTTGCCATATTTTTCTTTTTTAGTTGGCAAATATCATACGTGCGCGTAAGAGATTTTATTAGCACTCAGGCGCGCTCATTACAGACGGATACGCTGCTTAAGCACAACGCTTATTACTAAATCTCTAATTCGAGCGTGTATTTGTTTCATTAAAAGTGGCGTCTTCCGGCAGTACACAGTCTCACTCTAAAGAAGAGCAATAACAGCAAACGTTTAAAGTAAGAAACTGTGTTTTAAAACACTATTGGTAATGCGATCTCAGTAGCAGGGTGATGAAATTCTAATCTGCATTAGAAAAAAAAAAAATGAACCTTTCGAACTTTTTTTCTCTTTCATTTGATTACTTTTGTGTTATATCGTTCGAGGCAGCTGCTAACTTTTGACCACTACCAACCGCCTAGGAAATCAACTTCTTGCTAAACCAACAGCTCCGGGACGCGACTGAATAGAGAGAAAATGTTTTCAGGACCTGCTAGCTCATTGCTGCCACAGCCAACATCGATAAGGTTGCTTGCTTTTCAGACAAAATGTACCGGATCTTGCTCGGTGGATCGGCCCAGGCGGCATGCGTTATTGGTCCAATATCGGTACTATGTTCTACCGGAATTACCAACACATTGACAATGTTGGGCCAATGAATCGTGCTGCCTGGGTGTCAGCGTACACTGCGACCAGCTACTGCAATCCGGCAGTTCAGTTCCTCGTTGCTACTATACAAAGCATTCTCTCGCATATCTATTGCTGCGAAGAAGGATCACCAAAGTGCTGTGCATCGCACTTTAGTCATCGCAGATAACGCAGGCATTTTTATTAAACTTCATTGACCCATTTCATGCAAACTTTCAGTGTTCATGTATTCATTCAATGTCTCAATATACGACTAAGCTCGAACAGTGGCGCGGATCATCTAAGCATTATTAGACGCCTCCCGTTCCTTACGGTGTCCGTTGTGGCGTCAGGTACGTTTCGTCAGAGATGAACACTCTACGGATGCCCCACACCAGCGCGCGGAACTCGAGAGCACCTGATGCTGAAACATGCAATCAGTTGCACTATCACAGCGTGTTGCACACGAAAATGTGACAGCACTACCTCAAGTGCACCTTTTCGCAATCTCGAATAGGTATCTTAAATGGCATATGAACCGTCAAATTAAAACAGAGAGAGAAAGAGATTATACAGGTGAAACGACAAAAAATGCGCGTGGTTTCCTTCGCGTGTGCTTTGAGTATCAGATTGAACTCCAGAGTTTCCCTCGGTACCAAATGACTCCTATATATAAAACACCATCAAAAGCCGCGGGGTGTATGCTGGGTTTATCTCTTTATGGCGCCGAAGCGCCGACTATAAGTACTTGTGTGCGCTCCTATGCGTATTTACTCCACAGATGCAACTATTTCTTTGCGGGAACTATCTCGCTCCGGCAAAACTACAGAGCGTGTTTCCTCGTCTAAGGAATACGCGGAAATCGCCGGCGCCGGCAACTACGAAAGGCCATCGCATGAAAGCAAGCGGAGATATCTTAAACAGCCACTCCTCCGCACCGGCATGCTAGTAGGCAATGCGGGAAGTCTTAACGTGTCATGAAACAAAGGTAGACGCGGCGAACATGGCTGCCAGTAACGCGAAACGACTGCCTTACACAAACCTACCCATGGCAGTCAACATTGCAGCTATGAGCGAGACCTGTAGAGGGCTTAAATATGATGAGGATGTTTTTTCTTTTTCTTTTTTTTTTTTACCAACCGCAGGCTGCTATTTTGTGCTCGTGATTATTATTTTTTTTTTGCTAACACGGTCTCTCGCTCTTAATGTGACACAATCAAAGCGGTCGATCCACACATTGTGTAGAGGATGCTTTTGTATTAATCTGTTGCGGTCGCTTTCCTCACGATTCAATTTAGCGTTATGCGCTTTTTACCGCGTTTCATTGTTTTCTTCTCGGATTTCGCTCCTCAGCATTGTCATTGTCTCGTGTGAGTCTCTGAGCTGCCATAAATGAACAATTTTTTTTTCTTCTAATTTGACTCTCTTTTCAATTCTTCCTATCACCTGAAGCCGCAAACAAAAAGAAACCTCTGCTCCTGTTAATTAATACCACGTATGTTTACACAACTCTTCGGAAGCGTCACCGGTAAGTTGTATTCTTGATTCTTAAATAGGAGTCGAAAGATCAAAACCTAGCCCATCCGCTTCCTTTTTTTTTTTTTTTTTAACGCCGGAAAGTAGTAACGTTGCAATGAAGGCAGCTAAGACTGCCTTTATTGCAGTTTCCCCACAAATTCCAGATTTTTTTACGACAATATCTAGAGGCGTATTTGGTATTTTGGTGGCAGTAATCCGTAGTATATATGAGCATACCTGTGTAGCTAGTATGTGAGAGTGTATTAAGGCAGCCCCTTGAAAATGTCTCTCTTGGTGGTCACCTAGGTTGATAAAAAGGCAAGTCACGGTTAGTCCCTGGGTCTTAGTTATGTACTATCGGGCATAAAAGTCTCTGGACCGCACATGTCGCGGTTTTGGACTAGAAGTACGATGTAAACAAATTATCCCCTTATTTCTCTTGCACACATGAAAGAACTGAAGTCTAACTTTTACGTTGACAAGTATCGTCCGAGACTACTGGCCGATACGAAAGTTTTGCTCTTTTATTGCAGTTTGCGTGGTCCACAGGCATTTGTCCTCGATAGTATATTATACAACATTAAAGCCCTTTTAACAAACGCGTTATCTGCCCGCCTCTATGAAGGACATTTCGATCCGATGTATGACAGCGCGAAAACTCTACTCCGGTTCGAAAGAAGGCGTGATTACTACGCTAACAGCCGCGGTCTAACTATAGACTGTGCGCCTGCTGGTGTCATAGTGCGCCACTTTTTCCCCTTCTTTTTTTTTCTTTGAGATAACATTCCGCCACGATAGTGCTTTGCTAAACGAAGGGAAAAGATTGCTACGTCGTCTTAATGTTTGATGAGATGTTTTCATAGAGAGGTGCCACAGGCGATATCAGGGAGCTGTAAATTGCTTAGTAGTACTTGCGAGCGGGCTAGTTGGCTATACGACTCCGACGACCTCTGGCGCTGCATGGTTATACACAAACACAACACACACACAAGAGAATTTAACAAAGACGTTCACACAGATGATGCGCTCGCTACCAACTGCCTGTTTTTGTGGTACTAAGAAGAAGAATGCATCACAAAAAACGTAGGGCTGCAATAAGAAGAAGAAGTAAACAAAAGATTCAGAAAAAATTTGAAGAAATTCAGAAGGAAAAAATTAAACGAAAATGATGACAAATTGCGTCTAACTTCTTGTCACATTGTCAGAACGGAGAAGTATCACCTCCTTGCTGTTGAGCGCCACCGACGGAACACTCACGCATTCTCCTTCTTCCCCCGAAATCATCTTGAATGCTTCAATAATCTGTCTTTTAAAACTGTCTTTTGCGCCTGTCAGCACCTTGAAAGCAATGGGTCGCCAGGCTTCCTGGAGCAGACAATGCGGCACACGAATTTCTGTGTTCTCTTAGCCTTTCATTGATGCATCGGCCTATTTGCCCCACATAGGCCTTTCCGCATGTCAGGGCGATCTTGTAAACGACACCTGTGCGGCATTTGACAAAGCGTTCCCTGTGCAGTACTCCGCATCCTTCCTTAGTCTCACTCGTTTCATTCACCTTCCTGCACATACTTTTTAATTTGTTCGGTGCAGACAGCACGACTCTAATTTCAAATCGGCTGGCTATCTTCTTAAGACTGTGTGATATGCCATGTACGTAGGGCAGGACAACAACCTGTCTTCTCTTTTCACTCTCTTTAAGTTCTCTAGTTCGGGGTCGCATATTCTTCAAACAGCTTTCAGCCGCAGATATCAGCATGCTCCTCGGATATCCGCTTTGTTTCAGCCTTCCAAACCATGCAGCGCCAGAGGTCGTCGGAGTGTAAATTGCTTATAATTAATGTCTTCTAATTAACTATGAATGAACAGGACACTTCTTGACTTACCGCGTGCCTTCGCACCACAAGCTATAACGACCTCACCGAGCTCGTTTTTGTATGGTCGCCACGGCATGCCACAGCGTACCGACAGCGGGCAGCACCATTACCGGCTCAAGCGGGAAACAACTGTCGTGTTCTGTCGGCGCAGAAGCGTAGGAGGAAGCCCTACATATTTGCTCGCGATGGGCGCAGTGTCGCCTCTCGCCAGCACGTTAGCGTCAGAACATTGCGACCTACCAGGCGTGAGACCATAGCCGAAGTCTCTCGCAGACGAGACACTGAGCTCGAAAGTCATGCAGTGATTTACCTCCTTTCCGTGAGATGCCGCGTACGGAGCCAGGCAGCTGAAGGCCTACGAGAACAGAGTCAAATGGCCTATCCCAGGAGCCAAGTGCACGTTCGCGAAGTATTCTGCGGTCGTCCTGATTGGCATTTCTAGCCCACTGTACGAATGACTTCTGTGGGCGATTTGGACAGTGTCAGTGCAGGCGGTGCTGTGCCTCGAAGGTACGTATCGCTCTAGCGACTCGTTGAACGACAATAAAAAAAAAAAAAAAAAAAAAAAAAAAAAACTTACGTGTATCTAAGGATTTACATCGGCGAAGGAGCGATAAGCCAGCCAAGTGCAACTTTGAGAAATAAATGCTTCAAATTCGTATTGTCACCAAGTGATTTAGGTTAGCTCCACTCGATTTTGTTCCCTGGCGCAAGCAGGAGCAGAGTAACGGAGAGAGTAACCTTTTCTCCGTTATCTGTTATCCCTCTTCTTCTTCGTCATCTCGGGCGTAGGGCCCATTACCGTACACTGCGAACTGACACATCCATTTTCCCCTTTTCTTTCGCATAATGGCATCTTATGCGTGGGGTAGCAGCACTGATGTGACCGCTGAAAAAGAGCCGCCTTATTTCATATGGCCCACAGCCTTGCAAAGCTCTACGCCAAATGTCTCTCGGAGTTTTTCAGCGATTCGTCGAAATTCACAGGATCAAGGCAAAACCCCTCAATAAACTAAAAGTAGCGCCATCTCCTCTTTCCTCCACCGGTGCCGCCGCTCCTCCTCTCGTATTTCGACCGTGGCTCCACCTACGCGGTGCACGACTAGCGCGCGCTCTCTGGAGCAGACGCCGGTCACGGCCGCCTTGATCGGCGCGCGCCGCGTCGTTTTGCACCAGTGGAAAGCGCGCGCAAACACGTGACGGCGCTCGGCCAATTGGAGGGTCGAACGCCGAAGGAGAGCGCCGGAGAGCGGGCGGGCGGCAATCTTCACAAGTTGGCGCTACTTTTAGTTTATTGAGGGGTTTTAGATCAAGGGGGACGGCCACCTCCCCATGCGAAAGTTCGTAAGGCTGTGCCATACGAATTGGTACAATCGTACAATCCCTTCCGCGATGGCTCAGCCCGAAGGCGCGGGTCGGATTCTGGCTGCAGCCACCGTGTTTCAGTGGAGGTGAAAAGCAAGGCGCCTGTGTGCTGTGCAATGTCAGTGGGCGTTAAAAAAACCAGGTAGTCGAAATTATTCCGAACCCCTTTACTACAGCGCGCTCATGTAGGTACCGTCTTTGCCAAAAGTAACCAGGCTGCATGTTTTGCTTCTCACTTGTATTATAAAGCCGATGAGGATTCCCACTTTATCACAACTTGTTAAGAAGTGAGGACAGGTGCTCACCTTTACATTTCAGTGATTCAGAGCTTCAGAAGTAATATGAATCCGCTACCACAGAGCTGAAAAGCAAATCCTGCAGCCTGGTTACTTTTGGCAAAGACGCATGACGCATGATGCATGACGCTTGGAACGTGAAACCAAATACACCATACCATACCATACCACACCATGCCATACCATGCCATTGTCAGACCCATACCATACCATACCCCCCCCCCCCCCCCCCCATACCCTACCATACCATACCAAAATACTACATACGAACTTCATTCCGCTTGCGCCTTCAAATTTCAAGGTACTATCGCCAAGACTAGAAGCAAATACTACTGAGCAGTAACAAATTGTACTTAAATACGTTTTTCCTCCTTGGTAGATTCTTTGTTGTCACTCATGCGTAGCGAATAGTGGATGTTGTCAGGAAAACGACAGAATCAGCTTTTCGGCTGGTGTCTGGTATCTTACGCACTGTAATCATTTCGCAGGTATACAACATAATGTCTAAGAATTCGCGAAGCATGATGGCATTTTCATAATTGCCTTTGCTAATTTCTTTGGTGCCAACTCCAGGGGCTGGTAAAAAGCGCTAAGTACACTAACAAGGAGTAGGCTGATGACGATAGCACTGAAGCTGTTGCTATTCTTACAAGGTATGCATTAAAACTCACTAACCTATGGGCTGGCATGCGTAAAACAGAAGGGATGAGCCCAGCAGCAGCTCGGACGCCGAACGGTCGTACATCAAATGGCCCCAGAAAAAAAAAAAAAAAAAAGAGGTGATGGGCCTCAGATTTCCCCCAGAATAATTGCTCGCTGTAAAAGAATCGCCTCCCATATCTCGAGATACAGTACGTGACGAGCCTTATAAAGATGAAACGCCGTCCGTTTCTGGCCCGATGGTTCACTCACACGCGCCCTTATGTCCATGGAGTCCACTGAGAGGGGTCGAAATAGAAGAACGAACACTTAACCCGGCCCTATTCGCCAAACGACTGCGCTCCTCGACTCCTACGGCAGCTGCAGATAATCGCTGTCCATGAAGAGACCGCTGGCGCCAAGACGCCGGGGGCTTCTCCCGCAATGTGGCCGCCGCTCGCGAGCTGTTCCCCTGCTATGCATGACGGCGGGGCTTACCGCTAGAAGCCGCCAGCGCGTTGGCGAAATCCGTCTCCGTGACGTGGCATCTGGCGGTGCGTTTTAGGGGCATCAAAATCTTCCTCTTCGGTTCCAGGCGGAGGGGGGGGGGGGGGCGTATAATATGCGCGACTAAAGGCAGCGATCAAAATAAGCGCAACGTTGTCACTGTGCTGCGATAGAACCAAGTCACGTTTAAGTGCACTTTGCGAAATAAAAAATGGATGACATCTAAGCAGACGGTGAGGCGGGAGTGGCACGAAAGCAGTGGTATTTTTGCTGCTTTGGAAGACTCGTGCTTTATGCATACTTACGTAGGTCAACTTATTCGCCTGCACACGCCGACCCACCATCCCCCCCCCCCCCCCCCCCCTGCCTCCAATAGCGTCGTCAGATATGCTGCTCTTCTAATATGGATAATATGTAGAAAGCTTCGAGGTCTTCCATCCGAGCATCATGGTGAATAGCGCACAGCTCGCCTTACTGGCAGTTGCTGCACTTGGTTTGGCTGCATCCTCTTCGTCCTTCTGCCCACCTGCGTTTCTTGGAATTCGGAGCAAGTGGCTTTGTTATTCGTCGTTTGTAATGCGCCAATCTCACTCAGTGCTGCGATTGTGCAACTCACATCTTTTGCAATAGGTACTGTTAGTGAATAATGAATGCGCCTTGTAGCTTTAACGCGGGTGCACGCGTTGCGTGCGGGGCACGCATGTACCGATTCATGATAGATTTGAAAGCATGTGGCTAAAGCGCTTTTGTTAAGCGGCTTGTTCTGTGCTAAGCATTTGGTTGCCTTTTGATATTACTGTACGAATATCCTGTCACTGAAGATTATCATTTTAGCTGAACGCAAGAAAATAATCTCAGATAAAGCTTAGTTCAAATGTAAACAAAGTCTATCCCCAGCTTTCTCCCTGAATGTAAGAATTACTGAACGAAGGAATGTATGAGCAGAATAAGTTCAGGGCCAGTGCTTGAATCATTTTAGAGTTACTTTTCGCTGCGATGCGCGTTGGGATCTTTTCCTGTTATCTCTTTGATGTTTCATAGAAAAAGCACGTCGCTTTCACTGGTGAAAGGTTAAACACTTCCGACAGAGTTTTTTACTAATACAGATGACCGAGAATTTCAATGCAGTGATCACTGAGAAAGTCTAAATGGCTTAACTAACTTATAGATTGTAATAATCCAATGGTATGCAATGAGCAATGGCTCATCTTCAAAAAGCAAGCTCCATTTGTTTGTTCACGCAGCAATCGTTGTCCTTGAAATCCTCACGAGAAATCCTCACGAGAAATCCTCACGAGAAACATACGTCCAATATTCGGCCCACTACTTGCACAAGAGCGTCTCAGTCAGTCTGTACTGTCGATGGGGCGTAAGGCAGCAGCATGCTATAGCTGGAACACAATAACTGCTCACAACGTCCCGTAGTGGATAGCTGTTCATATATCCTTGATTGCAAATTAAAACAAAGGAAGGAACTCCAGTGAGTTCATTTTCTTTTTTTGCGTCAATGACTGCTAAAAATGATGGGGGAGTACTATGTGCACTTTTCATAATGACATCAGCTAGAGAGCAAAGAATGGCCAATATTTAAGTGGCTATCCTGAAGCGCTTCTGATTTTCACAGTTTTAAAAAGAAGCTGTCCATAACATTTCTGTTTAGCAGTCTGAACTAACAACAGGGATAAAACTGCACGAATTCGCATTGTGAAAGTTAAAGGAGAAACCTCAGTATTATTGCCAATTACGTCACAGCTGACCGGCTCTCAGTACAGGTCGCAGGAGACAAGTCCAGGAATCTGGAACATCTTTTAATTTTGACGGAACAGTGGAATATTATAAAATATATGCTATATGGATATATGTTCGAAAGAACATATACCCGCATATGAAGATACATGGTATGGAAGGACACCTTCTGGAGCCGTCACAAGCAACCGGAAATGCAAAATCATGAATTATAGGCAAGAGAAAACTCCCGGGTTCTGATTTTCGCAATGATTTGGCGGATGTTCCAACACCGCCGTCAACACGCGGCCTACTGATGCCCGATCCTCTCGTTCAACGCCGAAGGGAACAAGGACAAGGTAACCAAGCTTTTAGAACATCCGCTTGGGTTTCTGACGCATAGCCAAATCGTTTGCCTTCAATTAAACATCGATATTTTTTTTATATATCTTTACGACTGTAAAACTTCCTTCTTCAATGATTGCTTGAATATCACCACCTGTATGTCCATTGCTGCTGCATGAGCTGGTCACGAAGACAAACACCAAGCCTCTATTTTTGTGTGCGCGCGCGCGCGCGCGTGTGTGCGTGTGCGTGTGCGTGTGCGCGTGCGCGCGCGCGCGCGCGCGCGCGCGTGTGTGTGTGTGTGTGTGTGTGTGTGTGTGTGTGTGTGTGTGTGTGTGTGTGTGTGTGTGTGTGTGTGTGTGTGTGTGTGTGTGTGTGTGTGTGTGTGTTTGTGTGTGTGTATAGTTTATAGTATAGTATAGTTTATTTATAGTTTATAGTGTGTGTGTGTGTGTGTGTGTGTGTGTATAGTGTATAGTATAGTGTGTGTATACACTGCGGTATAGTTTTCAAGCCGTCAAGCGTGGCACCGTGTTACCGTGGCACCGTGCAAAAAGAAGATGGTAGCGGCGAACGACAATAGCGAGCTGCAGGGGCCGAAGGTTAGTTCGAACGTTTTGATGGCGGTGTGCCCCGCAGTTCGACTTAGAGACGATGTCATAACACTAGAACTCTTCTACACCCGGATGAGAATAATCGATGATGAGAGGCAAGGGGTGCTTATATGCGAAGTGATTCCTCTACGGCATAAATAAAGCTGAAATCATGGAGTAAACTACTATGGCAGAAGTCATGTCCGTGCTTTGAAGTTGAACTTAAGCGTAGCCATGCAGATTGCTATTGCGTAACTCCAGGTTTAACCACAAGCTAAACCACAGCTTTTTTTCCTCCACAGAAGCATTAAAAAAAAACAAGAAAATTCATAGGCTGAAAATAGTATTCTGCCAGAAACCCGGTAGTAGCGCTTTGGAAAAAAAAAGAACTAAGAGATCACAGCAACAACTGCACTGGAAGGATGTGCATTAGGGCTGGCGCAAAGTTGGTGGATCTTAGTTGTCGCCTTTCTACATCTACTTACACAATACGTTAACATTCTAACGCCACTCTTCGACCTCCGATGCAACCACTCAACAATGTGACTAAGCATTTCCTTGTCATTATTCATGACTCGCAAGACTCTATACTTTCATTTCACATGACTAATAAATCATGCTTCGTTGATGATACAGCACTTTTTTACCTTGACTTAGAACTTTCATACGGCTTATGATTGATGACGTCACTTGGTGACGACATCACGACGAGACCAACTTCCGTCGGCACTTTTCGGTGACACCTCCGGCGCCAGCATAGTGTACTAATTAATGTTCCCGTATTACTAAGAGTGACAAACGCCTGACAAAGTTTGAGAAATTGGAAACCAAAACATCTCAATCTTGCATATAAAGTGGGGCAATGTGTCCCTCTTGTCTCTGTTTCTTTTTTCAGTGACAGTTGTCCGTTAATTAAGTGGTGGATGAATATCGTTTTCATAGTTAACAAAATCTTCAGCGCAACAAATCGCCACCTGACCAGGCAACAAGGCAGCAAAAGCGGAACACACCTAAAAACAAACGGATATTACAATAAATCCTAATGAACGAAATCTTTCCTGAAAATTGGTTGTAAACCAGTCGTTGACCGCTGCCTTTGTACCCTTTTTACCCAACGGAATCATGAGAATGCATAAGAAATACTTACGGCCTTAAATGTATCACTGGTAGAGACAACAGTAAGTTCTTGGCAATATAGGCCGTGTTCTGGCTTCAGAGGGCTCAAATTCGCAAGTTAAATATTATTCACCAGCAAAGCGATATCAAAGGCTCCCATAGCTTGCCGGATGATCCTGGGGCAATACCAAAGTCTATGCTTATGTTGATGCAGCAGGCCCACTCAGGAAATGGGTTGTCAACCTTACAAAGTCCGCAACTACTAAGAAAATGTCAAAGCTACATTAAAAGTATAGTACGAGGAATTGACAGTCACACTCGACGTTATCGACCTCCTAGCAGATTTGCCACCTTACTTATGACTCAAATCGTAACACTTCAACAATTTAACGACAAAGACGGCCCTGCTACATGTTAAAGGTGAAGGTTTTTCTTTGAAATCATCAAACATGTTGATATCGAAGGCTCGTATCCTTCGAGTTAACGTATCAAATAACCCGGGACATCAGACAATCTAGCACAATCAGCCATTTCTACTTTGTTGGGTGCTTCGGGTTCGTCAGGACGCCAAATTTAGGCTCATGGAGCTCGTACGGTGAACCTGAAAGCCCCAATGGATGTTACTTTATTTCTCTTTTTATTAATAATGTTTTCTATCTTTCTCGTAAGTTCGAGCTACGGTTTCGTCTCAACGTTGGACATTCAACGAAAAAGAAAAGAAAAAAAAATTCCGGCGCGTGACTCTCATCTAACTAGAGATTTTGTGACAATTGGCGAATTCGAACCATTTCAAAATTTGGTCAAACATAAAAGTGCCATTTATTGGCTATATCAAACGTATATTCTTTGCTTGAGAAAAACTTCAAAGAGCCTGACCACACAAAAAGTCGCTGAGCGAGTTGAAAAGGCGTTATCATATTGCGCAGTGCCACTTGTACTGAGCAATTTTGCTCATGTGTGCAAACATTCCCCCGCACATATGGAGACATAAGTTATGCAAGTTGAACTGACTCAATACGCTTAAACACTTAACCAATGTGAATTAGTCGCGTCACTATACGTCTATAGTGGGCCCTACTGCGCAACTCGGGGTTATATTGGCCAACTATCTTAGCGCCGAGCCTACTTATCGACCGAGTATGGTGTCTGGACACTGGCACGTGAAGCACTGGCGTTTTACGCACTGGTTGCAAAGGCCAAGGAGAACTAGCTGCTCGCAGTTCACGAGCCAGCAGCTCAGTTCCGATTAGTGCGCATATAATACTCAATTCAGGTAAAAATAGAAAGAATGAAAAAAACCTCCTACGTAGTCTTACATTAGGCCCATTCACATATTGTCGAGTCTGTGTGATGTAAGTCTATAGATATGCTGACTGCGATAATGAAAGAGGAAAAGATCGCACCCTTCCGAACCGAAAACAAAAGAAGCAGAGTACTCAGTTTTCTCATTTGTGGTAACTCTGAATGTTAGTAAGCGACCTCTACAGAAAAGCCAGAGCACAAAATATGTTTTTACTGGGACTATAGGCTCACCGCTTTAAAAATTGTCGCCGTCTTATCGGCGTGACGTCGCAAAACTCATTACTCTTTTTCAAGTCTCTTCCAGTTGCAGAAATATTATTTACATATCTACAAAGCGATAAACGGGACAAGATGAGGAAACATATAAGGACAAATACAGCGCTAACTGACAACTGATTTTTTATTGCTTGTCCGGCCGGTATATAAACCCCACTGGAAGTTAGAAAGGAAGCCAAGGCACACATAACTTGAGTAAACTTAAGAATTCACACTCCTACAGGGATGGGTCAACACTCGCATTGGAAATAAGCTTTTTTTTGTTTTTTTTTTTTTTTTTTTTTTTTTTTTTTTTTACATTGTCACGGATGCGCACTTATCCAATCTTCCAAGAGCCTCGCTATAATACAGGCTTCCAACACCTCCCTTGTCAGCTGGTCATGATGACTTCTTATTACTACTACACATTCATTGTACAAAGGTTGGCAGGCATTTCCGTCGTTATTTTCGTCACCTTTCGTGCAGCTGATGCAGTTGGCTACATGACCGGTAATATGGACATGCCTGACGTTATAATGATGCCCATTTAATTTTTCGTTAAGACATCGGCCAGTATTGCCACCCAAATGATAGCTGCAGGGAATAGCTTACCTCCTCCTGGTCCTTTACAGCTAGTTTGGCGTGCCTTTTTTTTTTTTCTCCTTTCATTCTTTGCAGCCGCGCGGTTCATTGTTTTCTGAATTAAATTTCCTGACCAGTTCCGCCAGTCGGTTAGGAGCCGAAAAGACGTCAACTCCGGAATTTTTGGCAACACTTCTCAGGTTATGGGATACCTGACGCATATATGGCACAACAGGAAACTTTCGCTTGTCTTTCTCTGTTTTTTTTCTTGCCTTTCATCTCGAATTTCACTTTTTTCTGTACTTTTTCTACGACAGAAGTCAGAACGTCGGAAAGGTAACCGGCCTGGGTTAGGCGACCCATTCAGTTGTTGAACCTATAGGATACAGTCTGTGCTTAGATGTATTTTTTTGTTGTTTTTTTTTGCAAACGTAAAACACTGAATGGCCTTTTTTACAATATTACAATGTCGTAAAAAAGACACGTGAGCACAAGCTGGAGCCTATAGCTTCAACAACCAAGTGAGTCAGCTGATACAGGCCGGTTACCCTTCCGACGTTCTGACTTCCGTGGTAGAAAAAGTACAAAAAAAAAAGTTAACTCCGAGATGAAAGGCGCGAAATGAACAGAGAAACAAATGAGAAAGTTTGCTGTTAGGGGGGGGGGGGGGCGGACTGCACTATATGCATCAGGTATCCCATAACCTGAGAGGGATTGGCAAGCCTGCCAGAGTCGACGTCTTTTCGGCTCCTAATAGACTGGCAAAAGTGGTCAGGAAAGTAAATGCGGCAAATAATGAACCACGCGGCTGCAGAAACAAAAAGACAATAATAGCACGCCAAGCAATTTGTAAAGTGCCAGGAGAAGGTAATCTATTCCCTGCCGCTATCATGTGGCAGGCAATACATCGACCAGACTGGCCGATGTCTTAACGAAAGAATAATGGAGCATGATTATAACGTCACGCATGTGCCTATCCCCGGTCATGTAGCTAAGCACAGCTGCAGCTGCAGGAAAGGTGATGAAGATAACGACGGAAGTGCCTGCCAACTTTTATACAATGAATGTATAAAAATAGTATAGTATAGTATAGTATAGGAATAGTATAGTATAGTATAGGAATAGTATAGTAATAGTATAGTATAGGAATAGTATAGTAATAGTATAGTATAGTAATAGTATAGTATAGTAATAGAAAATCATTGTGACCAGTTGACAAGGGAGGTGGTGGAAGCCCAAATGATAGCGAGGCTCTCGTGAAGATTGCATAAGTGCACCGTCTGTGACACTGTCAAAAAAAGAAAAAGCTTACCTCTTATGCCACAGCTGACGCGTCGCTGTATAGGGCGTGAATTCTCATGTTTACTCATGTTATGTGTGCTGTGATTTCCTTTCCGCCCTCCAGTGGGGTATATATACCGGCTGTACAGTCAGTAGAAAATCAGTTGTCAGTCAGCGCTGTGTTTGTTCTAATATGTTTCCTCATCTTGTCCCGTTTATAGCGCTGTTGATATGGAACATCGTCACCAACTCGCCCAACAAGTGACCGTGCCGAGCATAAACATTTTATTCGTCGTGGTTTAGAAAACTGCACCCTATTGTAACTGAATCACTATCGCCTTATCAGGGCAGGTAGAATAAAATACGGCTGTTTTTAAAAGTAACGAACCAGGAAATAAAATTATGTAGACACCTAAGTTCGTCCATAATGGATATGACGCGACAGCTGCGTCAGTGGGGCCCGTCTGCGGCTCCCCTTGCAGATCCTCGCTCGCGTAGTACGTGCAGCCTTGGCCCTTGCTTGATACCTAATCCCTTAATTTACGCCTCTATTATCCCACACATATTCATTAGCATATAGCCTTAGGTATCACGTGATGTGAAAGGTTGCCCAACGTAAATACCTATAAAGCCCCGCTTTAAAAATATTACAGCTGTACGGATTTGGCTACGTGGCCTAGCGGGAAAGTCATACTCGCCGCCCGAGGGTCTTCGACCAGGAATTCCCATCTCAAAGAAGAAACCCAAGTTGGCGGTACCTGCCACGTCAAGTGGTCTCGTGACGTCACGTAACCCACTGCTTCAGTGCCCGGCCATGTCGCCGGCCAACTACCACCTGCCAGAGCAATGCCCGAGGTTTTGCGCCCTCAACTCCGACTGTACAGACAACGCCGACAACTCCACCAAAGCCGTATTTTCTGAAGGCGGCGACCTTTTCACCCCATGTCACATTAATATTGTAGCGAAAGCTACACTGCAATAGGTTTTCAAGCCGTCGACGTGGCACCGCGGCACCGTAGCATCGTGTTACCGGGTTACCATGGCACCGTGGAAGAAGAAGAAGAAGAGGAGGAGGAGTCGGTAGAATAGAAGAAGAAAAAAAGAAGGAGAGAAAAAGAAGAAAAAGACGAAGAAGAAGAAGTAAAAGTAAAAGAAGAAGAGGAAGGAGAAGATGGAGAACTTGGTAGTTGGTAGAGGAGAACGACAACAGCGCGTTGCGAGGACAGAAGGTTCGTTGGAACGTTGTGACGGCGGTGTGCCCCGGAGTTCGACGTAGAGACGATGTCATACCACTGGAAGTCTTCTACACCGAAATGAGAATGGTCAACGGCGAGCGGCAAGGGACGCTCATGCGTGATGCAATTCCCCTATGGTGTAAATAAAGCTGAAACCATGCATATAGTAAAATACTATGCGCAAAAGCCATGTCTTTACTTTGAAGCCGAGCCTAAGCGTAGCCATGTAGATTGCTTTTTGAGTAACTCCAGGTTTATCTACAAGCTATACCACCGCTAACTTTAATTTTCTGCTGGATGCTGAAGAGCTCTCGTATTTGCAACTTTCTGCAGCCACAGATGTGAATCTATGAGCACCATTTTTAAGAAAAGCGAGTTTCTATGACAAGTCAGCACTTCCAAGACATTCGCAAAGGCAAGGATGTAATATAAGGCAAAAATAAAGTGTTAAAAAAGTAAGAACAGTCCCAGAGCCACCATGGTGCATCATACTCTCACCGACGCCGACCGCAGTGTGTGTAATCGACAGATATTGAGCGTTATTATGTTATAATATGTCATGTCCACGCGATTCGTAGCAAAACAAGAGGAAGATAAATAATGAAACGCAGTATCGGCCAGCGCTGACTGAAGGTTTTCTTCGCCACCAGTTACAACGTTGTTTTCGACCTAGTTAAGCGCGCTGTCGTTAAATCCCTGTCTACAAGCTTTGACACCGCTAAAGTTAATGCGTTATACACGCGCCCTTTAAAACAGGACATTACACGTGAATCAACGCTGCAGTAAAATTCATTCCAAGCCACCCACTAGTGTCCGGTATCTGCGAAACGTGCAACGCCGGTTCCATATAATGTGGATCAGTACAATTGCGACCCGCGTATCGCGCAACACCCAGGAAGTCCTGCGGAGGCGCATGTCAGCTTTCTGCTTACGAGGAGCCACTGAAAAGGCGTGTATGTACTGAAGCAAACTGCGGCGAAGGTATGCGTCCGATTGCCGACACATCCGGCCCACACGGCGGACTTCGGAAGGAAAAAAAGAGAATGTGTGTTTTCCGCACTTTTGAGCCAATGCAGCGGCAGAGAAGGCCTGGTGGGTGACAATCGCGCGACGTTTAGCTGAGGTGAAATTTTTTGCAAATCACTCAGCTACTCACACAAGCTACCGAAGCCACGCCCTTTTGATGAAGCTACAGTATAAGTGGCTCAGCGCGTATACACCTAACATTAAAATTCGTTGCGCATTGGACACTGCCGCGGGCCACACACGCGAAGCCGAGCAGCTGCGTGCTGAAGCGTTGCTCAAAAGAAGAAATGACACCACCGTGGTTTCTCTGCCTCCTGAGTCGGCAGTTTGGGTTTCGCGGGCCAGCACTTGTTGATCCTGGCTCCTTTGTCATATCAGCTAGGAGTCGCGAGCTCTCGAGTGAGGGTCTTATAATATCTACCCTTTACCCCCGCGTCCTGTGTGTGCAACTACGGGTCTTCGCTCGCGTTGACATTAGATAACATTGCATAATGGCTCGAGCATTTTTTTAGGCCTCCAAGTGACTCAGAGTACATGAGGGACGCCGTAGTGGAGAGCTCCGGAAATTTTGACCACCTGGGACTCTTGAACATGCATTGAGATCGCACAGTATAGACTTACGCCTTGCTTCTGGTCTGTATCAAAATCGGCCACCTCAGCCGACATCGAACCCACGTGTTTGGGATCATCAGTCATATTCTCTTCCCAGTAACGCTTCAGGAAAGAAAGCCCCTCCGCCAGCTGGATGTCGCCAGACGGGATTTCGGGGTTAAATCGAAAAGGTGATAAGAAATTTCGGTTTGCGTTTGCCGGACAACCACAGCGCTGAACGAATAGGATGTCCAATGTCCCAAATTTGGGCATGGGCTATGAAAGACGCTGCGCTGAAGAAGAGATCCGGATTTATTTCAGCAACCTGGGGGCCTTCAACATGTGCTGACGTGGCAAAACCCACTGGCTCATTGCTATCCACGCCCCCCCCCCCCCCCCCCCCCTCTTCGAAATAGATGCCGCGACCTCGTTGGAATGGGCAGCTGAAAACACTGACATTTTTTGGTGCTCAGGCAACTGAAAACAAGCCGTGCGAGTTTACCAGCGATGCGATCTTTTAATGAAAGGCGGTGCAGTCTGGGTGGTAAATTTTATGCATAAAAACCAGCAAAAGGTGTTCAATTCGAACCCACCGCTGCCACGAATGCAGAATACAAAAAACTCTCATATACCCAGATCGTTTTGCACGTTTCGAAACCCCATGATGAAAGCCCCTCCGGAGTCGTTCAATTAGGCGGGAAGCGCAACCACTTCGTCGGTTGTGGACCTCAAGGTTTGGTTAAAGCATGTTCCTATCGGCCGACCGGCGCCAGCAGCTTTTTTGTTCCGCTAAACCAAGGAGACTGTTTCGACGGTCAATTCTGATTCACACCCCGACATCGGAATGAACCGTGATTTTCCAAATATCTTACTGCTTCGCAGATTCGGGGAACTGATCCGGATCGCCGACTGGAATACGCCATTATTTAGTTTCCTTAACCCTATACGCTATCAGCCTGATATCTTCTGAGAGGTTTAGAGCCGGATGAAAAACGATTTATTTGCATCATACGCTTAACGCATATTTCCGGCGGGAAAATCGCAACACAGCCAATGAAAAATGTATTTTCGTTTTAATAGGAAGCAAAGGAAGAAACAGAAAACTCTCCACGTCATTCTAAAATGGTTTAGTCGAATGTAATGGCTGACAACGAGGCAGAGAGGGCGAGCCCGACGCTTACTCGCACAATCGGGTTTATTGTGACAGGTATACGCCTCATTCATCAGCTAAGGTTCTGCCGGTTCGGGTCGGGCCAGCGTAACTGGCGGCGGCGTAGAGCAAAGGTGAGCACGATCGAAGAGCGGGGCCCTGATGAAGACCAGGGCTGTCGTCGCGAGGGAGGATTCTGATATCGGGAACTGTCAGCACGTCAGCGAGCACCGCCGGCTAACGAAAGAACGACATGCTAGGTGAAAACAACCAGACAGCCTCTGACAGGTCCAATAACCGAACGCCGCCGTGTTTATTCTCAGGCCGCGAAAACAGGACAGAAAGTACGACAACTCCTGCGCCGTTCGTCATTGCTATACGGAGCCTGCTTGCAGGACGTGGGAGCTCACTTTGGAACTGTTATAAAACAAAATACCGGCCGCTGCGCCGCTGGGCGTCAGAGGGCGCACGTGTCGAGTTCAGCGCTCCAGTGTAAGGGGCTGGGAGCGAGGCTGTACGCGGTTTCCTTTCCCAATACTATTTCAAAATCACAGTCCCCGGTGGCCTTGCAATTCAGCAGGTTTCACCGGTTATATTTACTGTCTGCTTTCATGTAATGCACTAAAACCATGTGATACAGAGTTCTAGATTTTCTTTGCTGACGTTGTCTCTCGATTCATACTTGTATCGGTATGTGAAAGTTACAGCGAGAAAGGGTGGTGATTGAAAGAACAACATAGACGCTTTGAGCAAGCCGAATACGCAGAAGGACCAGAAGATTCATTGAGCTGTTCTGAACTAGCATCCCTTTCCAGGCTGCCAATGGACTCTCAGTTGTGATGACCGAGTGAATTGTGGTACACTGTCGTAAAACTGGAACTCTCGTTGTTTTAGCAGTATTCAAACACTGATTACTCTGCACAGGCGGGCAGAAACGCCACAGTGGAAACAAACAAGCGTTCGGTAGTAACCTAACTAATTCGGTGAAGAGATTTTCAGCAATCACAAAAAAGCAACAACTATTTCATGCAGTCCCAAACCGTAACAATGTGAAATGTTTGTTCTAAAAGAAGCCGACATTTTGTTCTTTAGATCTGAATGAGGATGACAGCCAGCTTGGTTATAAAAAATGACAACGGTAAAGAAGAAATTGCGAACAGTAGGCGCAAAGCAGCGTGAAGGGTGCTGCGAGGCGAAGAAACAAACAATTGCTGCCTATATATGTTATTTCAAAATATGAAGTTTTATTACACATTGCTGCTAGCATTGTAAAATAATGGAAACGACAGATCTGTTTTTCATCAACGATATATCTTCTCTATAAAGAATGCATACGTATTTCAGCTTGCAAAGGCTAAGTAAACCCCAATGTTTTCGTTGTGTACTCCAACGAGTCATATATTTTGCCTCCTTGCGGCATAATGTTTCGGCCGCCATCCTACACCTGCAGATGCATCACATTAGTGGCTTTTTCTTTAATTTATGGATAGGCATGCATGATTGTCAATTGTTGCCTTGTTCTTTTGCTGGCTTCCCGAATTTATCGTCGTTGTTTGAAACACATCCCCATGCCCGCTGCTGCTCTTATTTCTTACAAACTTGCTTTCGGTACGGTCATTCTCTTCTGAACTCCCCTGTCGTATCTTTACTTACGGGAACCCAAAACTACAAGTAGTTACGCATTGTGCGATTGCCTTTTCGAATACTCCACGTCATTATCAGCGACGTCCTCCTTTACTAAGACAAGCGTATCCCTCTCTTAGTTTCCATGGGCGCGCTCTCGAACAGTTCGGTTAGAGGCACGGGGTTTCTGACGTAATAACTTTGCGCAACCGAATATCTCGCACAAAGGAGGTAGGCCGTGCGGACAGAGAGAGGAATAAAGGCTGGCGCAGAAGAAATCGCGCCAGCCTTCTGTTAATTCAACGCCACATTGACTGACGCGAGTGAAAGGAGCTCGAATTTCCCCAATGAGCTTCGTTACGCCAGCTCGGAGCCTGCTGGCTATAGTGGGCTTGGCCGGCCCCGATGCCTTCGCAGCCATGGAGCCGTGTGGTCCCAGAAGAATTCCAGTTCTTTCGTTCCCGCAAACGGGATAGCAGATCGTGCGTTTCTCTTCTCGAAGAAAGTGCGCAATGGCGTAGCTGGAAGCAGCATTTACATCCTGTGGTGACGCAGTACCTCGCTGCTATAGAAACCTTCCCAGCGAGGTCTTCTGAACACAGCCTTCGAAGGGGATTTGAGGACAAAAATCGATCACAAGGGTTTTTCCAATGCGAGTGCGCCATTCCTTATGCTGCTTGGCAGCATTCCATAGTGTTAAGAAGGCGGTTCAATGACAGGAACAAGAGTGAAAAAGGAAGGGTGGAGAGTAAAAAAAAAAAAAAATCATGAAGTATCGGAATCTACAGCCAGCTATGACGGAGGAACAAGTGGTTAGGGACGTAAATGCTCTACACTACGAGTGCATTGTTATTTGAGAGCTTCTGACGTAAGACTCAATCGGGTATTGCAAGGTGACGTGCGAATGTGCCTGGCCGTTCCTTGAATGATATTGGATCTTTCTTGAGCGCGTTTATCTCCTCCCATACCTTGCGCTTTTGCGCAACCTAAATGTGGCGAAGCTTCTTTTTCACCCTTCCATCTGGGGCAGCTGCAGTTGAGAGCGAGACGTAAAGTTGGGGAGATATTTTCGAAATCACATTATCTCCACATTTAAACGACTTTCCATATTTCATAGCATTCTCTTATCGCATACTATTAAGAGCAAAAAAGTGTATGTATCAATCTGATTGAGGCTGCTGGAAATTATTGAATAAAACGCCGGCTAACGGCTTGCTTCGAAATAGACGCAAGCTTCGCACGATGATCTGCTTTGATACTGTTTCCCCCCTACAAAAATGCCCTCAACGGGCGCTATAGGCACATGAATGAATGAGCGAATAAATAAATAAATAAATAAATAAATAAATAAATAAATAAATAAATAAATAAATAAATAAATAAATAAATAAATAAATAAATAAATAAATAAATAAATAAATAAATAAATAAATAAATAAATAAATAAATAAATAAATAAATAAACTGTAGTTCATTCCTCAGTTTCGCATTCCTGATGGTGCAAAGACGTTTGAGTCAGGCCATCGTCTTCATGTAAGTTCTTATTCCGCCAAATAACACCCACAACTGTAGCTATTTTAGTGCAAGAATTTGAGCATTTTATGTAACATCACGTACTGTTTAAAAAATTACTTTTATTCCATCTGCGGTGGTTTCCAAATGCACTACTAGGCCTCGAAAATAAAGTAGCGGTAATTCTCAGGGTGCACTCGCGCACACAAATCTAAGGGTCCTGTATTAGCTATACATAAGACACGAAGGTTCAAAGACGCTGGTGATGCACTTATGTAAAGGTGTTAAAAACGATTAATAAAACCAACTCATACTGTTCTTTCCGTAGTCTTCATTCTAACAGTCCGGATAGGATGGGAATGATGAAGCTGCTCTAGAAGCGCACTACGAGGCATCGAGAGTAGAGTTCTCGATCATTTCGTCCCAATGCTCACCGAAGTTCTTTCACGACGAGACATTGGGCAGTTTTCAATAATTACTAACATCTAAATCATTGCGTCATGGTTCTTTGTTCAGATTTAGCTGTTTTATCGAGCCGTTTATTTTTTTTTTTTCCTTTTTGTCTTACATTGGGTCCAATATATTATGGCCCGTGACCGTGAAAGCACACTTTGACCCGCCGTGATGGTGCGGCGGTTAGGGCGCTCGGCTACTGTTCCCAAGGATGCGGGATCGAATCCCGGCTGCGACGGCTGCTTTTCGGTGGAGGCGAAAAGCAAGGCGCCCGTGTGCTGTGCGATGTCAGTGCACGTTAAAGAACCCCAGGTGGTCGAAATTTCCGGAACCCTCCACTACGGTATCTCTCATAGCCTGAGTCGCTTTGAGGCGTCTAACATCACGCACTAAACCAAACCAAAAGCACACTTTGAAACGCAGGACGTTAAACTGAAAGCAGCATGTTATACATTGAAAGTGAATCTCACGTAAAACAAACAGCATTGTTTGTTTGCAATAAAGTCGCAACCGAACGGATAGAATACATTGTATTGTGCAGTGCCCGCAGTGAGGTGATCAAGCAAGGATCGCTTAATTGTAATATAATTGAGCTATAGATAACCGGCTATCATAATTCCCAGGTAGTCCACTAACAGGAAATACAGCCGCAGTGGTTGCAATAACGACCGCTGTATACTTGGTAGGCGTGTCACATGACTATCCAGCTGCATACGCCCTTCTTCAGGAACACCTGTATGTTAAGAATTCGTGCTGTATCCCTTATGTAAAATTCGGTGACCCAGAAAACAGATGCGTCCACCATGTGCGGTTCGCGGAATGTGTTATAGTCGTTTTACGTTCTTACGCGGAGCACTGAGCTGCGATTACAGCAGGGCTCTAAGCTCGTTAAGACCGATTTATTTGCGCCCTGCAGTAAAACGGCTCCGCCGGTACACGTGCGACGACGGTACATTCGAGGTTTTTCAGAGGCACAGGACGCTGTGAGACTATTATGCGCGTTCGAGGGCATGCATGCACGCGTATCTTTCCAACCTCACCTGTAGCAGCTTGCCACGTACAAAATAAGGCTAACATATATTCAGTTATTATTAACACCTCTTCTTTCTGTCCCTTTGTTCCTGCACCAAAATTGTTCTGCCCGCAGATCGATGATCTGAAATTTGCGCTTGATGTTTCAACTGGGATAATCTGGACTGCCGTTGAGTCAGTCTGCCCCGAACGTTGGGGCGGGTTTCTCATGAGCTCGAGCATATATCTGCATTGAAGTGACTAATATTTCACAGTTGATGTACGTTGTAACATCTAAAATCTTACGCGAAAAAGAGCAGGTGCTCTCTATAAGGGGAAAATAAAGGGAAGGATATTGCGTCAAGATCGAAGCTTTCTTCTTTTATTTTTTTTTGTTTGCTTTCGTTCAGTGTCAAACAATGTCAAGCAGGAGAGAAAGGGTGATGTGCCGTCTTGCATTGTTATGAACATTTCGTGCACTCTGTGGTTAGGAACAGCACACGCTGTTCGTCCCTGCAGTCTCCATCTTTTGGTATGTAACTATATTTGCTCGCAATAACTTCATAGGCATGCGTCTCCGCATCACCGAACGCACAACGGTTTGTAGAGCAGGCGACGAAAGTAAACCGAGTATGGGCGAGCGGGAAGCGGACTACAAATTCACGCGATACAGATGTCAGCGCGAAGTCATTCATGATTTCCACTGCGGAACTGAGCAATCCAATTGCCCGATATGCGCCTTCTGTGTGTCATTGGGCACTTATTTGGTGTGTTGCTGCATATAAATCTATACTTCGAGCACTTGCACTGAAGAGAGAGAGAGAGGTTAAAAGTGGCTAGTTGTTCGCGAATGCCGCTTGAGGGCTGTTACAATAGAACCTGTCCAAGCGACATTATTCTACGGTCGCAAGTGCATATATCCGGCTGATGCAAAGCTACTGCTGACCGGTGAAACAGAAGGGGAAGATGCATGCGTGCGTTCTCTTCTGTTAGCGCTGTCCTGTCGCTTACGTCCATATGCAGCAGCCATGCCGACTCAGCCGTCTTCTTGGCATATCAGGTGTCCCAGCTAAATGTGACCAAACATTTAATAAAAACGAACTGTCCTAGCCCGTGAATGTAAGATAGCTTGCCTGGCTACTCAGTGCTGTCCAGCACGGTGCCGCTGAGCATCGCTCGCCATTTCTTATGTTCAAAGGAAATCATAAAAAAAAAAATGCCGCCGCTCACCTAATTCGTTTTACTCACGCTACATTTTTTTTTTTCGGAGAGTAAAACAAGGTAAACAGTGTGTAAGAAGCCGACAGCTCTTAAAAAAAAAAAAAAAAAAAAAAGAAATGATTCACTATTGCTAGGGTTTTCCTTTTCGATATGCAAACGTTTGCAGCACATTTTAATTACCATATACTTTAACAAATTCAACAAAACGAGCTTGAAATGGCAACTCTCCCCCCTTGCTGGGGATTAATAAGCTGGCTTTCTCGCACGTGGATGCTTACAAGAACATTTAATTTTTTTAACACTTTACAAATCCAACAAACCGCACTCTCCGCTCGCAGGGGATTGTTAGGGCTTTTCCCCCCGAGATCGGGCACGGCTGCGGTAAAATTTTATTTGTTTACTCATTATAGATTCAACGAACTATGGCAGTAAAAAAAAAAATTACTCTAAAACTTGGCTGAACTGAAACATTCCACATGTCATGTGCACGTCTAGGTCAATTACGTTACGGTAAGGGCTGCCTATACCACTGGGTTCCCGTTGCGGCAGCCCAGTGCTTTGTTTTAGGCCAAAGTATGGTACACCTGAAACATCAGGTAAATAATCATCTACTAATGCTACCATCAGTGATCAGAAAGTTTGAACCAACAAAGAGAAAGTTTTTCTTTCTCGTGCGTGCATGCTGCCGCGCGCTACCTGGTCACAATGAACACGAAGTTATGGTTGAGTATACCACCACCGTCCATCAGCTCCAGCCGCTGCCATTGTATAACGCGGCCATCAAGCTGGGCCCCCATTCCAATGCTGTGCCCAGTTGCAACAGCACCTGCTGCTTTCATAATTCCCGACGGGCTCACCTCTCAACATAATAGAATTACGCGTGCACGAGAAAAAACGAACTCCCCCCCCCCCCCCTCCCCTTTCTCATCAGCCTGTATCTTGATACTCCGGTAGAACTCATTATGGACAGGGAACACTTCAACGAAACATGGTGAAAACAGGAGAAGAATTATATTCGCCGTTTCTCAAAACTACCAGCGTTTTGCACACGCACGCACGCACGCACAGGCGCGCGCGCACGCACCTTCCCTCTCGTAAAGCACTGATTGTCTGTTTAGAGTAGCAGTGGGTTGCGCATAATACATAACCAGATCTTTTTCAGGCCACTTTCTTGCCAGTGGAGGTATAACGGAGGGTGGCGATGAGCAGGAACCACTTGAGTAGTGGTAGTAAAAAGATTATTTTCGGAATAGAAGAATTAGGGCACTCAAAGTTGCGCTAGATGTTAACGCCTGCCAATTTCGATACCAGCTAGTGGCGCTACCTGAATCTAAAACTAAAGGTGCGCATCTTATATATAGATATTTTAGCGATCTGCATAGAGTTTGAATTATACCCTCCGTACTTTTATTCACTGACTCTTTCAAAGGTGGCACTCTCCAAAGCCGCGCCACATGCCGCCGCGGTCTGTCTGTGCGAGGGAACGATGAGACGCCTTGTAAGCGTGCGACAGCGTCGGTAATGATCGCACTAAGCATCACTGTTGAAAGACGTGGCAGACTTCAGTCAGGTTCAGACTACTCTGCCTTGAAGCCCGACCTTGGGGTCAAGGGCTGATTCATATAGGTTGCACTTAAAAAATTTAAAATTCGATGGTTTTCTCTCTCTTTTTTTTTTGTCATTTCGGAAATCATTTTTTGGCTTTTATTGCCAGTGATTTCAAGCAGCAATTCTTGTGTGGTGCAATAGTCACTTATGCCTATATAGGTGCTTTTGTGAGCATGAGTAACTTATTCGCCAGTAATTATAACACTGATGGTAGCACTTAAGTTTGTATCAGAAAGTTTCGCAAGTTACTTGAAGGGAGCGAACAACCATTGGCACCAAGTAGAGCACAGGGGAATTTATTTAGGTTAAACGCAGCATAAATACCTATAAAGATTGAAAATTGAACGGCCTTCGCCGAAGCTCAGTTAGTAGCGGACCGGACGCGAAATCCGGACGTGGTGGGTTCTCATCATGCTGATACATGCGGTCGCTTTTTCTTCTACTCTGCAGCCATATTTACCTCCATGACTACGTTATTATTTAACTTTGATCAACAAGAAAGTTTTTTGTGTTTTTCTTTGTGTCTATGACTCTTGGCTCTCTTCGTACCTATCTCAAAACAGACCTCTTATTTCCTTATATATTTCTTTATTGACTAGCCTAACGAGGGCCTTGATTTTGCAGCTTTGCTGCCACAGCTGACTAAGAAAGGGCTTATTGCATCGCTCCCATTTTAACTATTAGATCACGCTCCGCGTGCTATTCGCGGTAATACAGGAGGTACTAGCTCCGTCGCCGTGGACGAGGGCGGCGCTGGTGAATGCTCTAAAGGAAAGGTAACACGGAACATAAATACCTGCGAAACTAAAACACTGAAGAGCCGTCGCCATATAGTCGAGCACCAGGCGCGAAATTCAAAGGTCGTGGGTTCGACCCTACCAGCGGGCATGTTCTTCTTTTCCTTCTAATTTCTAATCAATTATCTTGATGATTACATTATAATTTCACATTGATCGCGTACACGTGAGCGTACGCGGACAAGGATCGTCAAAGGGGACAGAAAACGGGAGCAATTAATGCTCTCTAGACTTGCCCTTAAAGACTGAGTTCACTCGTACAACATCGATTAAGAGCTGTAATGCAGAGGATAAAATGCGAAATGACAAGGAACCCTCCCTGCCAAGGAAGCTCTAGTTTTGCGCAAGTTTGTCACATATTTTTGGTGCCTGCATACTTGGCCAATAGAAGCTTATTGTATACTATCTGGATGCTGATCGTCCCATTTACGGGCTGGACGACTAGTGCTTAGAAGACGCGTGGAGTAAATGATGCAACAGAGGAAAGTCAGGAGCGATTGTCACCTAAATAGCCACGTAGTTTTCTTTTTATTTAAACGCAATAGCAAAAAGAGTACCGGCCTGCAAAAAATCCGGCGTTTGTGTTGTCAAAGTTATAAGAGAAAAATCACGGGTATACATCTGACACGTGGTAGATGGCACGTGGCGTGGTCGGGCGCTGATTCGTCGGCGCGTCGTGTGACGTCACGAGACCACAATGCATAGGCGAGTTTCAGCGACACCACAGAGATTTTAACAAGGCCTTTGCATCACCTTCTCTCCCATCAGCGAACGTCATGACAAGCGGATGAGCGATAAAGGATCAGCCACTGAATCTGCGCGTACAGGCTTGGGTAAAAGGGTGAGATGACATCATGTGACTCGACACAGATTCGCGCTCGCACCTTCATTTGCTGGTACTTTATCGCCATCCGCCTGTGGTGACGTAGACTGCTGGGGTGCGCAGACCTTGCCAAGATCTCGGTGGCGACGGTTTCAGGCAGGTTTTTATGGAAGGTGAGATAAGGAAAGAACCCTGAACCCTTAGGTGCTGAGTGACACGCTTGCCCTAGAACATGCAGACTGATTCGTACGGCTTAGCTGAAACGGGGTTCCACATGTATGTCAGGTGGTGTTTCACATAATGACGTAGCTTACGTATGAAAATGAATATGTATCAGATAAGAGAGGCGAGAATAATGCATTAGGCTTCCCTTGCGGATGCACCAGGATCCGCAAGGGAAGCCGCCGACGGTTGTCACTGATGTTGTCGCGTCCTACCCCATAAAGGCTGGCCTTATACTTCGTCTCAGAAGATGTTTGCAGCACTACGGAAGGTAGAGGCACCCCGTCCAATCAGAATCACACGCGCTACAATAGGCAATTGTGCTCCTATGCGCCTCTCATCCCCCAAATTGTAGGGGGTGACAGTAGGAACACAATTCTCTATTATAGTGCGCAGGGCCGAGAGGCACTTAAGAGCACAATAAGAAGGGCTCCTCCGCCTTTCGCAGGGCTGCAGATATCTTGTGAGACGAAGTATAGGTGTGTGTTTTTTTTTTTTCTTTTTTGCTTCCATTATTCCAAATTATCTTCAGAGCTTATGCTCGCCTTCAAGGCTCACTTATAGTCAACATTCGCTGTTTTGATTACTTCTCAAGCGCCATTAGAGGTATTCCCTGTCTACTCCAATACAGAAAAGTATCATATTTTGGTGCACGTTTTCCGATATATGCATCCGTATTTAGGTTGCCTTGCGTTCTCCCCGAACGGCGAAATATACGGGAACTGTCCAAGTTTTTCTTCCTGGCTGCCAAGGAAAGGTATGCGCCCACTTCGATTCACGGACACTGTTTTTGTAATCCGCGCGTCTAGCCCCATCCAAGGCGCAATAAATTGGCGCTCCGTACCTGCAATTTTCTTCCACGGGGCGGCACTCCTGCCTTTGCGTGTTCTTTCTCTCAGCAGTGTCGAACTACGCGACTGGGTGCGATATTCTTGTCTTCGGGGCGATAAATTTCTGCTTGACGACCGCCACGGCTGCACGGTGACGCTTTACGAGCGTTGCCGAAATTCGGAAGAGCTCATCAGGGCTGCCGCGGTGTCTTGACTGGCTTCGCCAAGGTCAAGGGCTGCTGCGGCGCCCATTCGGCTCCCGTCTCTTTGCGTTACTTTGTGTGGCGTGCAACCCTCGCGAACGTCCACTGGCCTGCCGGCCGGCCGGCTTCGCGAGGCTGGCTGTCGAGGTGCGCCGAACTAATAGAGTTGAGGCGCTGCTGCGCAAGACGACGGGCTGTTGTTTTACGGCGCCGGCTAGCGGAATGGTCGCGACCCGAGACGCTGCGGACAGTTTCAAAAGCACCGTTCCGGCCAGGCTCCGGGCCGGGTGCGACCGCTCACCCTTTGTCTACTGGATCCCCCTCCCCTCCGCGAGACGCGGGGCCAGTAAATTTGTGACGGGCTTCGTGGTTCACAGCTTTCAGGGTGAGTACTTTAATGTGAGAATTCCAAGTGGAAACCTCGGGAAAAGAGAAGAAGGGCTCGAGTAATAAGCCTTTCCTTCCATCGGTGAGGCCCATTATGCATGCCGGAACCAGCGGCTGCGGAATACATCGTACGCAAACACGGTGCTAAGTCTTCGCACACGAATAAAAGGAATTATATTCTGCGCAGCGAAAGGAAAGAGAGAAAGAATCGAAGTAAGGGCGGAGGTGGCCCTGCGAGGAACTTTTCTGCGTTCGCAGTGTGTTTCGCAAGAAAAAGCGGAGTTTGGACGGCCTAAAGCTCCTTTGAAGAGATGACCGGAGTCGCCAGACAAATATATCCTGAAGTACTTGGATAGGTGGGTGCGCTGATCAATAATCCAAGAGTTCACAGGGTTTGTGCGTATATAGGCCAGATTTGCATCATGAAAGCAACCAGTCACTAGCAGTGGATTTTTCCCTTACGCCTCGAATACCCCTCTGTTTTCTATCGACGCTTGAGCTGCACTGTGAAGGTTCTTATGCAAATGCAGTTCACTTGTGTCAAGTGAGTTATTTGATAAACTTTTTTTGCTGGAAAGTTTCGAGTCATAATGAATTCACTCTACATTGTCCCGAAATAAAATTTTCCGAAAAGGCCAGTCAAAGGCAGAAAAACAATCGTTTCCTGAAGTGTAAACCGCTTATAATAAGTATGAGAGCATATGGTTCTAAACTATATATACTACAGAATTTGCCTTTGTTCGCCTGTGAGGACACATACGCGGATTACACAGTACGCGCACATCCACTGATCGGCCGGCTCCGTGGCGCTGGCTTTCCTGATAAACATACAAACCATATTAACAAACGGCATATATGTTAGGTACCTTGAATCATTCGTGGTTTACCTCCCGTGAGAAACAACACGACTTCCCTTAAAATCGTGGCGTCGGTATATTTAACCCGACGCATTCGCCATAGGTTTTTTACATTTCTCTAGGTCAAGAAGAGGTCAAGAAATGAAAAGTGGTATAAATTGGCGAATTGAAGGAAGCTATATTGGTGTGAACAACTCTCACATTGATGGTAAAGTTGAAAATGTGACAGAAGTTCGTCTGGCCGGGTTGGTACATTTTGACGAAACAAGTCGCCGACCAATGAAAACAAAAAACAAAAAAAAAAAAACAGATTTCTGTTGATGTTTCGGCTCCCATCACGGGGGCCTTGTTTATAAGACCACTGTGAACAAGGCTCCCGTGCTGGGAGGAGAAACGTCCACATATATCTGTTTTTTTTTTTCTTTTTTTTTTTTTCATTGGTCAGCGACCCTTGCTTCGTCCAAGTTACATTGGCGGTACAACATTTCTGTCTGGCCTAGTTGGTTAGTGGCTGATTGCTCGTTCTCGTCCACAGTGCTTGTTCTGTACTGTGTGTTCCTTTGTCTGCGTTCTTTCGCAAAGTTTTTTTTTTTCGTCAATTTACATTAGTGACATCAAGGATTCGCGAAAGGCGTGCAGAGCTTAGTTCCCTTCATACAAATAGAGCTTCTGTAAAATATCACTTTCCCAAAATAGGGCCGTAGTGGGACCATGAGGTTTAAAATTACGCCTAGTTCGGAAACACGCCGAAATCGAGTCAGTGCACGAGTTGAATGCGCTAGACGGAAGCGCAGTGTGTTGCATAACGAATCATTTTCAAGCGCTCCCTGAGTACGTTTGCTAGAACAATACCGAAATGCGAACGTGTATCTCCATCTCTTCGTGCACTCTGAGGCCTGTTTTCCAGTTGGCTTGCGAGAAACAAGTTTGAAGCTTTAACTGCGCTCCCTGTTTTTCACGATAGCGTATATTTAGCTGATTGCGCCGAAAAGCCATCGCCGGCTTAGACAGCGATCAGGAAAAAACCGGATTGATCGGCAGGGTCATGACGTCACATCTCATGACCTCTAGTGATAATTCATCCACCCCACTTCCGAATAAAGTTCACATTTGTGGGAGGGCTGAAATAAAGACATCCATCAATTATTCAATCAATCAATCAATCAATCAATCAATCAATCAATCAATCAATCAATCAATCAATCAATCAATCAATGGATTTATTTTTCCAGAAAGGAAATGGCGAGGAGGCCCCTTTAACGAAGTTATCGAGAAAATAGAAGTAATTCAAGAAAATATATTTGGCGCCTTAGGGTTCGAACCTATGCTACGCATGCCAGGCGGTCATATAACGCATAGGTTATGAATGGTCGTTAGCCCCAAGCGCGTTAGAACAAGATGGGATACGTATCACTTACTATACTTAGGATGAGTACCGATGTTACAGTAATAGTAATATAAAAATTAAACAATTCAAAGAGAAAATTAAAAACAAAAACAGGCAAAGCACTTAATGAATGGTCGTTAGTACCAAGCGTGTTAGAACAAGATGGCATGTGCATCACTTACTAACGTGTGCGTAGGACGAGTACTGATGTTACAGAAATGGTAATAAAAATTAAACGAGTCAACTAGAAAATAAAAAATAAAAACAGGGAAAGCTCTTGAAGCGATCGAAGCTTAAGCGCCCACCTAACTTTAGCGCGATAGCAGCAAAGATGTGCTATGCCGGTACTCTCAATGCCGCTAATTCTACCAAAGCAAACTTTAAAAAAAAAAAAAAAAGAAGAAAAAAAGAAGAAAGGATTCATTTACCAAACCTACGAACATTCAGTAACCGAAGAGAAAAGAAAGCTTAGCACTCCCTTAGCTCCGCAATGGAACGTAATCGCCCGAGCTGGACTTGATTTGGAAACTTTCAAATATTTACCAGTCTGTGTTTTGGATGACATATTTAGCGTCTATTTCGCAAGAACAGGCGTCGCTGTGAAAAGATCCGGATTAACTGAGACCTTAAAGGAATCATGAGAACCTAACCGGATCATCATGCTTGCGTTATGAATTTACATTCTCCCGAAAAAGCTATCGGCAGTGTCAGAAGCGACACCAGTGAAACGGAGAATATTTAGCTCGTTCAAGCTCGAATAAACCAGCTTAATTTCTCGTCACTTGCATTTGTTAATTCCTCCCGCGACTTTCATCACCGTGTTTGCTCTGGCCCACTGAATGTTTGCTTTTTTTTTTTTTTCTTGTAATCCTCGAGCCTCTGTTTCGTTCAAACGGAGCAAGGGTAAACTTCTGAAAATAAAGTTTCGTTCAGTACATATTTGGGCTCATATCTGCACTGAAAACGCGAATTTCCCGGTATGGGAGTAAAAATGGAGGAACACGTCCCCGAGCCCGTTATCTAAATATAGGAGCAGGACATTCTTTTAAAGCACGCGGTAGATTTCTTCGCTAAATATACGGAATGCCATTCTGTTAACCACATCAGCACATTTCCACCTTAAACAACGTTCATATGATTTAATTAGCAATTGTAGAAGACATTCAGCCGCGGCTATAGAAGTCGTGAGACTAGCAATTAGAGTAGATTTAAACGTCGATTAAAATCGTGACAACTGCGAGGGCTTCCCATTTTTTAAAGAAAGAATCCGCTTCTGTTGGAAACTATTAATGTTCTTTATGTTTATAAATAAAAACGTCTCCAAGGACTTAGGCAGCATACCCTGGTTCTATAGGGAGAGCGCTAGAAAACATGTTACTCCCTTATAGGCTTAATCGTGTTTCGAGTGTAGGGAGAAAGAGCAGAAAATAACTGCAGTGAATGGCAACGTGAGTTTGAGCCTGTGGGGAGCATTAACTTCCTTGCTAAGAACCTCAGTTACCCACGTAAAATAGATGAGCAACAGGTGCTGCTCAGACACGCGAATCTAGTCTGCTGCGACGCGCATCATTTGTCTCACGCATCGTACCTGTAACCAGGGGCTTAACATAACCTCCTCCGACAGAGGCCGCTGTGATCCGCATCAAGCGGCTTTGCCGCACGCAACGAGGGTGTGCAGAAAGCGCATTCCTAGTGCACGTTGTCGTGACGCTGGGACTAAGTCGGCCCGGCCTTCACTTGGTAGCGTGCAGAGACTCCGGGTTGATGAAGGATTGAATCTTCGAAGTTGGTAAAATATATACAAGCAGGTTTAATGGCACTTTGAGAAAACTTATTTACATGAAAAACAAAAAAAAGGGTAAATCAGCAAAATGGCAAGCGTTAAGACTTCATAGCGAGAAGCGTCTGGAAGAGCCGTTTACCCAGGGCTCAGAGCGTCATTTCGTGATCTGCAACGTCCTTAAATCCCCTATGTCCAGCCCCTCTCTGAAGATGCTGACCAACCAGTTCCAGGGCACACCTCTCAGATATCGGCAACCAATCGATCACATCACTGCACTGATGGTCTGATGCACTGACTTGTCCAGTATTGTTTCGTCGGGCGTGGTCACTTGTTGGCGGGTAGAGCTTGGGAACGGCGAGGAGGTAAATTTCGATTCTTCTGCAAAGATTCCCTATGTTGGTTCCGGCAAGTGGATTTCCTTCTCAGAAACCCAAGTGTACGTGCGCGCCACGAATACTGCTCCCAGCATTGTCCCTTTCCGGCAATTGCAACTCTTTCCTGCATTCCCGGGAAATCCTCTAATGGCCATAATCATCATGCTCCTTTCTTCTCCTGTACGTCAGCGGACGTGTCACTCCGATCGTCTCCTTTGGACAATAGGCATTCCTCACTTGACAATAGCACCTCTCGACGGGAAGGGTGAACTGTTGAACAAAAACACTTCCGGCTATTTCTCACAGGGCGACGTTTCTTTGTTTTTTTATTGACGTTCCCTTGACAGGGCCAACTTGGCAGTTGCAGGGTCACGACAAAGCAAAACAGGCTCACACAAAAATATTCATGGAAACAGACTCACTTAGCCCTTCCACCAACAGCAAATATCAATACCATGCCCACAGACGAACAATAGTGCGCGCCAGCGCGGACCATGCACGGTCACAACAGCCTCCTCCCCCGCCAGAAGAGTCACGGAGGGCAGCAGTCGCAGCTGCTGCATGGAGAGACGACTTAATGGCCTGCACATGAACGCTTGAAGCTCGCTGTCGCTTGTCGCGTTGTCTTGATTGTCGCAGGCCAAATTGCTTGAGCTGTCTGAAACTCAACCACATGTCTAAGCAAGCACTCGGCTCCCGTCTGAAGAGACCAGGTCAAAAGAAAACTGCCATCGTTGTCCGAGAAAAGCCCACACTCAAGGCGCTCGGGACCCACATATATATACGCCTAGAAAACCATACGTGCTGCTTTACATAGTCACATATATACAAACGCACGAAAAAAAGAAAAAAACCTGAGTATCAATTGGGATACATAGTGAGGAGCACCTCGGACCGCTTAGAAACAGCGGCTAAGCACGTCCGCATTCCCATTTAACTTCCCCTTTTTGTATCTTATTTCAAAATTGTACTGCTGTAAAATCAAGCTCCACCTCAGAAGGCGACTGTTCTTCGATGTCGCAGTCTGCAGCCAAGCCAGGGGACAATGGTCCATCTCTATGGTCAATTTGGCCCCTCCCAGATAGCACTGCAATTTTTGAATGGCCCATACAATACAAGCGCACTCTTTCTCTGACGCGCAATAAGCCCTCTCTCTAGAGCTCAGTTTTCTGCTCAGGTAGAGCACGGGGTGCTCATTACCGTCATCATCCCTCTGGCAGAGAACAGCACCTAGCCCTCGATCACTTGCATCACACTGGACCGTGAATTCTCGGTTGTAGTCTGGAGCTCGCAATACCGGACGGCTAATCAGCACAGCCTTCAGGTTTAAGAAGGAGGCTTCCTTCTGCACATAAGGCTTCATAAGATTGCAATGATAAATGCGCACTTCTTTACGCCTACCGGGGATTTTCACTGCGTAGTTAGTGTTAGAAAGCTTTGCAACGACTTCAGCAGGTCCTTTCCACTGTACTTCGAGCTTATTCTGCCTTGAACCTCTCAGCAACATCACCTGGTCCCCGAGACGAAACGTCCTTATCATAGTACACTTTAGAACGAGCCTGGGCTGACTTCATGCTGGCCTCAACGAGTTCCTTAGTGTTATGTAAGCGATTCAGGAGGTTCAGAATGAATTCTACTACTGTTGGGTCTTCTCCGCGCCCCTCCCAGGCTTCGCGCACCATTCGCAAAGGTGAGCGCAGTGACCTTCCGTACACCAACTCGGCTGGGCTAAATCCAGTGGATTCGTGCGGCACTGACCGCAAAGCGAAAAGTGCTGCAGGCAGGCAGGTATCCCATTTGCGCTTGTTTTCATAGCACAGTCCCCTCAGGACGCGTTTGAGAACAGAATGCCATCTTTCTACGCTGTTGCTCTGCGGATGGTGGATCGAGCTGTGCACTACCTTAATGCCGCATCGCTCGAGAAACGAGGTGGTGAGGACACTTGTGAAAACGCTACCCTGATCACTTTGGACCTCGGAAGGGAATCCAACTCGTGCAAACACTGACAGAAGCGAATCCACTACACTCTCGGACGTCACCTCGCGCAGCGGAACAGCCTCTGGAAACTTTGTGACTAGGCATAACATAGTGAGGATATAACGGTACCCTGACTCTGTCACAGGAAGTGGCCCAACTACATCTATTACTAACCGGTGAAACGGCTCGGTAATGATTGGTACTAACACCATCGGAGCTTTCCACTTATCTTGCGCCTTTCCAACCCGCTGGCATGTGTCGCATGACCGTACAAAATTTTCCGTGTCCTTAAAACATCCAGGCCAATAGTATCCTTGCAACAGCCTTTGCTTTGTTTTCCTTATTCCAAGGTGACATGACCACGAGCTGCCATGGGAAAGTCGCAGTAAGTCTTCGCGGTACTTTTGGGGAACGACTAATTGGTCCCGCTCTAATCCGCGCTTATCCTTGAATAAGCAATACAGCACTCCCTTTCTCATCTCGAAAGAAATAATCTTGGCTGTCTAAGTGGCGCGGTGGCGCCCCCTTATCTCCTGTATCTTGGGATCATTGGCTTATTCCATAGCTAAGTCCTCTGGGGTTCCAGTTAGAAGTCTCGTGAGATTATTAGACACTGGCGGCAAGAGGTTACTCTCAAGAACGTCCTCATTCCGAGTCTCATCAAGCTCACTTTTAAGTTGACTTATCTGAGATGCCTCGCTCTCAAAGTTTTCTGAACAGCTATCTTCCGCATTGACCACTGTTTTAACTGCTGTTTCCTCCGCTGTGGAATTTTCTGGAATGAGCAGTGTAGCTAGTTCTCGCGCCTTTGAGCGTGTTAAGGCTTGCACAACTCTGTCTCCGAAAAGGATGCCCCTCTTTCGCAGCAGCATGTCCGATTTGTTGGAAAACAAATACGGATAGCACTTAGGAAGCTTTCCTGAAACGGCAGCCTCGGTTGTTAACTCGCCGAAAGAGCCCTCGATGACCACGTTCGCGATTGGCAAGCACACACTCTGTTCCTCCATTACCTGGCGGATCCATGCACACTGTCCTGTATAGTCGGAAGGCGACACATACGCCGGATGGACAACATCCATCGTTGCGGCCGAATCGCGCAGTACCTTGCAAGGCTTCCCGTTAACTACTACGTCATGCATGTAGGGTTCCAAAAGCCTCGTTTTCATCGCAGTCACTGACATACGAGAAAGCAATCTTTTCTTTCCGACAGTTGACGGCAATGTGACCCTGCTCATTACACCTAAAGCATGTGAGCGGCTTCGTAGCCTCAAGCTTATTCTTTGTGTTCTGCGCGTTGGTCACTTCCCCACTTTTCTCATTGCCGTCCTTTCTAGGGAGTTTCCCTGAAGAAGCCTTCCTTTCTTCGTTTCCAACTCTAGCAAAGAGCCTTTCCTGACGGTTGTTCACATTCAACTTGGGATTGCGGGGCCTATCCACTGCTGGGTTGCTGAATTGTCGGCGCGAAGCGTACTCCTCAATGGGTTCGGCAGCTTCAGTTGCCGACTTAATGTCGCCTCGGTCCTGTAACCAATTTCTTTCTTTTTCTGGGAGGCAGTTATAAAACTGCTCCAAAAGAATTCGCTCGACTACAGCGTCCCTATCACTGTAGGAATCAGTGCTTTGTAGCCACTCGCCCAAATTGACTCTTAAATTGTACAGGAATTCAAGGTAACTCTCGTCCCTGGACTTAGTAGCGTTCTGAAAACGTTGTCTGAACGCCTCGGCGCTAAGCCTATACTTTCTCAGAAGGCAAGCCTTGACCTTCTCGTTGTTGTCCGCGTTCTCCTTGCTTAGCCGCGCGACAACCTCCGCTGCCTCGAAGGGCAGAACCGTCAATAATCTCTGAGACCAATTGTCTCGCTGGAAGGACAGTTTTTCGCAGGTTCGCTCAGAGTTAGCCAGATACAGACCGATATCCCCTGATATCACATATGGCTGCATGTACTTTGACATCTTGAAATCTGCCTCCTTGTTGAGAAGAGGTACCGCTAGCTGGGGACAATTGCCCGACCTCTTGCTCAACTCTACTTCTAATTTCCGGAGCTCAATTTCACGCTCTCGCCTTTTTCCCGCTCTTTCTGCTGTCTGAGCTGCTCCTCCTTTTTTTGTCCGATGAGGTTCCATGCTTCACTGAGCTCCTCATCATCGGTTCCCAAATCAGTGATTGCCTTCAAAATCAAGGGTTTTCGTGCCAAACCACTTGTATCAATTCCCAATTCCTCACACAATAGCAACAGTTCCGGTTTCTGCAACTTTTGTAGGTCCATGATCGCTCCGAGTGTCGGCTACTTCCAAAACAACTGTGCAAACTACCAAACCAAAAGGCGTTTCAACACTCTTTACCAGTTCTAAAATCTAACCCTGTTCTAGAACCTGGTCCACATCAGAACAAAAGCCAAGCACTCACCCACACATGCGATCGATGTTCCGAGCTGCTCTCTTGTTCGCCGATTGTTGCTCCTGCTTGTTGCTTGAGATGCCACCTCCGATCACCAGATGTTGTGGCTTGTGGCTTCAGATGCCACCTCCGATCACCAGATGTTGTGGCTTGCAGATTCTGATCCACCTCCAATCACCAGATGTTGTGGCTTGTAGATTCAGATCCCAACGCTGGTCACCAGTTGTCGTGACGCTGGGACTAAGTCGACCCGGCCTTCACTTGGTAGCGTGCAGAGACTCCGAGTTGATGATGGATTGAATCATCGAAGTTGGTAAAATATATACAAGCAGGTTTAATGGAAACTTGAGACAACTTATTTACATGAAAGAAAAGGGTATATCAGCAAAATGGCAAGCGTTCAGAGTTCATAGCGAGAAGCGTCTGGATGAGCCGTTTACCCAGGGCTCAGAGCGTCATTTCGTGCTCTGCAACGTTCTTAAAACTCCCTATGTCCAGCCCCTCTCTGAAGATGCTGACCAATCAGTTCCAGGGCACACCCCTCAGATATCGGCAACCAATCGATCACATCACTGCACTGATGGTCTGATGCACTGACTGGTCCAGTATTGTTTCGTCGGGCGTGGTCACTTGTTGGCGGGTAGAGCTTGGGAACGGCGAGGAGGTAAATTTCGATTCTTCTGCAAAGATTCGCTATGTTGGTTCCGGCAAGTGGATTTCCTTCTCAGAAACCCAAGTGTACGTGCGCGCCACGAATACTGCTCCCAGCATTGTCCCTTTCCGGCAATTGCAACTCTTTTCTGCATTCCCGGGAAATCCTCTAATGGCCATAATCATCATGCTCCTTTCTTCTCCTGTACATCAGCGGACGTGTCACTCCGACCGTCTCCTTTGGACAATAGGCATTCCTCACTTTACAATAGCGCCTCTCGACGGGAAGGGTGAACAGTTGAACAAAAGCACTTCCGGCTATTTCTCACAGGGCGACGTTTCTTTATATTTTTCTTGATGTTTCCTTGACAGGGCCAACTTGGCAGCTGCAGGGTCACGACAAAACAAAGCATGCTCACACAAAAAGATTCATGGAAACAGGCTCACTTAGAGCCCTTGCACCAACAGCACATATCAATACCATGCCCACAGGTGAACAATAGTGCGCGCAAGCGCGGACCATGCACGGTCAAAACAACGTAGGAAATGAGTGGTGCATAATCGACTCTGGCAGGCAGTAACAATTGCATCTGCTCTTCGCACTATGGCATTAAAACGGGCAATTCGGTCCCGCCCTTCCGAAGGTTTTAGATGGTGCCTTACTTAGTATGCGCCAAATGCGAGCAGTTTTTTGTTTTTTTTTTTGTCAATGATGGCGGTTTACTGATGGAGTCCAGTATAGTGAGAACGATCCAGCAGCCGGTTTTTCAACATAGTTCTTACTGAACAAGCATGGACAACGCGGATCGTTCTGAAGAAGAAATGGATCTGCTTTGCTTTTGCACTGGGAAAAAAATTAACAAATTCATTCTGTAACATTAATATTAACGAACTCACGGCAGACGGCCGTGAAGCGCTATGCGGTGAACCAGAGCAGCGTAAGAGGTGGCAAAGGGCAATCCCTTTGGTCGCACATGAATATTTAGTTTCGAAAGTCTTGCCGCATCACTTCGTCATCCGCCGCAACACAGCGAGTTGTGTGATGCTGGTGTCATACTGTCACAGAAACGGTCCGGTTGACACTACTTTTGAAGTTCGACTGTCTGAATTCTAGTTTCACGACAACGCACCCTTCTTTGTTGAAGCATTTCCCTCGTTTGCTTTGTTACCGCGCCTGAGCAGCTCTAATTCTGAAGAGACAGACTTATAAGAACCGACGAATATATTGTGGATAAAATATAAATTTAGTGGCCTCTGTCAGTTTCATTCAAAGGGCGCAGATTTGCGCAGTATGACGTGGTGTTATAAATGTACAAATCTGCATTTTTTCGTGCATGTTTATATCTGGTGTTTGTAGAGGATAATTTAAATGAGTACAAGGAAGAAATGAACACAGACGAAATGTGACAAGTTAGCGTCCCTCTAAACTTAGATGACAAAGCTTAAAAAAAGATCTAGCATCCTTGGATTTAAAGGGCGGACTTATGATAGCTGTTTTATTGAGAAGCGAGCAGAAGTACTGCATTAAAATAAACCGAAATGAAAGGCAGCCTTCAATCCCTCGACGAGTACTCTCCTCTCGAGCAATGCCGTTTAGCAATGCGATTACTGCCCATTGTGTGCTGTGGGGCGGTATATACGTTTTTTCTCAGCAAAACAAGTCCGAGCGTAAAATACAAGTTCCGATAATAATGCAGAGAAACCGCGCTAAGCCTACTTAACGAGGATTAGGCCGCCGCCGCGTCTTCTGTCCGGCCTCCTTTCATCCGGTCTGGAAGTCACTTGACGACGCTCTTCGAGAAATGCACGGGACGATTTTATTCCGCGGGTCGCGTGAAAAGGCCACTATAGCTTTTCTAACATTTTGCTTCTCCACGCTGGAACCCACAAAAGAGATCGGCTCTCGGTCTCCCCCTGTCGTCCGCGCCCATGAAAAGAACCCGAGGGCCTCACGGCCAGCGAGTGGCGTTTTGTTTTGTTTTTATTATTTTTTTTTCCCCGATAGTCCGTTCGTTGTTCATTCACAAAGGCGGCTGGAAACGAGCGAATAGGGAGCGTGTACATTTGCGCAAGATCAATGCAGCCGCGAATCTGAGAACGTGAGCTTCTACTAGAATATTTTCTAAACTACTCGTATATGTGTGTGGTCGCTGAACGCTAAGCTAACTACACGCCGTATACACGATTTATCGCAGAGTATGGTGAGTATTTTAAAAGGTACCCAGCCGGATGCCGCAGTTAGGCAACATTCCTAGGGAAGGGAGACGTATCATAATACATCGGAACCCTGAATTGTGAACAAGGAATTTCTCTTCTTTTGTGTTCATAGCTTAAGACCTCCGTTAATGCCTGAAAGCCACGTCGCGTGACGCTGTGGCTGCATGCAGTTGGGCGCCCTTCGTTCCTGTGCGGGCAGTCTTGCTTTATTAAAAGGTTCCCGATTGAAGTATCCGACTTTGAATAAATGCGAATTTCCTTGCTTACGAAGTGAAATTGCCGCAAAAGCGATAGGAACTCGTACGAGACAAAATCACAAAAACTAGAGATATACGCTACAGGAAGAATGAGTGCACATAAGTCCGAAATCCACCATATCCTGCCATCTTCCTCAGGTAGGGCAGTCTAGAGGATCGTCAGTCTTCAACAGCTCACCCATCTAACTTGCTGCCCAAGCCTCCGCCGAGCCGGTAAGCCAGAGACAAGTGTTTAACCTCTACAGCCCCTCCAAACGCACCCTTTTTTATGTACAACTCAGTCGCTGCAGCTTGTGCAAGAACGGGGTTGTGCATTCTGCAGTTTCAAAAACATACCCACACAAAGGGAAGTTTGACCTGCTGGCCAAAACACAAATCAACTTTTCTAATCCTCTCACACCAATTCGCATTGTTCCTTCATAGACTAATGCGACATCATTCCTCCCTGCAGCTATACACAAACGCGCCCAGGCGGCCCTTCCAAACTTGTTCAAAACTCAGAGTAGCTCTTCAACGGACCGGAAGTCACCACACGTTTTCACAGAATTAAGCGGCTTGTGCCTTGACGTGCGCCCAGATATCCCACCCTTCTTTCGACCAGGTTTACTTTCCTCATCTATCGAAGCCTACCGAGGTCTACCCAAGAGATGGTCCGACGAATACGACCCCTGTCGCACAGTACAAAGATCCTAAGGATGAACGCAAGGCCATCCTGGGAGAGCATCGACTCTATACCAACGCGTACACTGTATCCGCACCCTACCTTCTCTTCTCACGGAGACACAGCAAGTATACTGGCGGGCACTCGGATACAAGCCAACTTTACTGACCGTTATGCACACACTACGGGCAAAGACCCGATGATCTCCACTGCAAATTTTGCGTTGCCTGTCCGATAACGCTGATGCATTCGTAGACTTGCAACTCATTCAGTCCTCCTTCATCTAGTGCAACCTCAAACCCGCCTTATTTTTGGGGAAAACTCACTTGCTTCATCATCATCCACACTTCGCACTTACTGTGAATCACGGTACAAGTATCACGAAGGGTAAGGACTTTTTTATTATTCATCATCATCATCATCATCATCAGCCTGACTATACCCACTGCAGGGCGAAGGACTCTCCCATATTTCTCCACTTAACCCGGTTCTGTGCTAGCTGCATCCACTTGACCCCCGCGGACTTCTTAACCTCATCCACCCACCTAACTTTCTGCCGCCCCCTGCTACGCTTTCCTTCCCTTGGAATCCAGTTTGTTACGCTAAGCGACCATCGGTTATCCTCTCTTCGCACTACATGTTCTGCCCATGTCCATTTCTTCTTCTTAATTTCTACTAGAATGTCGGTAACTTGAGTTATTTCTCTGGCCCACTCTGCACGCTGCCTATCTCTTAATGTTACCCCTACCATTTTTCGTTCCATAGCCCTCTGGGTTGTCCTCAACTTAAGTAGAACTCTCTTGGTTAGCCTCCACGTTTCAGCCCCATAGGTGAGTACAGGTAAGATGCAACTGTTGTATACTTTCCTCTTGAGCGATACCGGCAAGCTGCTAGTCATAATCTGCGAGTGCTTGCCAAATGCGCTCCATCCCAGTCTTATTCTTCTTGTTATTTCCTTTTCATGGTCCGGATCTGCGGTTACTACCTGTCCTAAGTAGACATAATCGCCTACTACTTATTACTATTACTTACTTAATATTATTAAATAAAGACGCTTTCTCTCTCACATTCAGAATCAGGTTCTCTTTCTTTGTAAGCAGATGGGAAACTGATCACTGTCATAATTAGGCGATCGATGGCATAATTACGCGCTTTTATAAAAAAAAAAATATCCACTGATTAAGGCAGACTTTGCACTAATTCGTGGCAATTAATATCCAGCGGTATGATGAAGTATGAAAGGCGGAATTCTTGCTTAATTATAACTCACGCTTGTTAGTTTACAGATCTGACCATTCGTGAAGCAGTAATAAGGCGTTTATTGCGTCTGTACTTATACACATATCTCGTACAAACCACAGGAAAGACAGTGGTAGAAGGAATGACAGCGATACGCGGATAAGTAGGTTGTCACTATAGCAGTAAATAGTAGTTTCAAGGTATTTTTAAAATAAATGTTGCAGTTCTTTTATATGCTCCATTCACTATAGCGGGTAGTCACTTGTTGGCAGCTTAAACTTACAAAAGTAACCGGGGCTTAACTATCAAGTCTATTTTTCTCCAACAAGGAATAAAGAAGCAGAAGGATGGACAACCGCTTCTGAAGATCAGATGATAACAGAACCGCATTATAAATAGGTAAATCGTACGTTTGATTTTACCCGCCGATATGATGTCGACTACTTTCAGCAAAGTTGTTACTAGTAAATCATTACTGATATCCATTGCGTCGCTAAAATGCAAGAAAAACAATATCAGACATATTCTCTTATGTTTGCTCTTGCTGCAGTGAATGCTGGCTTCTTTTGCGCTATGCTTTCAAAGCCTTATTAAGATGACATTGTGAACTATATCACAGCGTGCAATTAAGCAGTTTGTTATATTATCCCGCATATTCTACGCGGCATTCTTCAGTAATAATAAGCACTTTGCCTGATTTTTGCTTGATTTTTGGTTTAAGGTTATCTGCGTAACACCGACATTAAGGTGAAGTTAAATGAGATAACACTCCTCCTGTACCACTTTAAAAATTAGCCGGGATTTAACTTCGCTTAAACTGATTAGGGCGCGCGAAAGCAATGCTTTTCATGGTAAGGCATGGTTTTGCTTGCTGGCTTAGCATTGAAAGGGTGGCACTGACTTTGGCAGTGTTAAACATCTATAATTTGTTTTTGTTTTTTTGTTTGTTTGTTTGTTTGTTTTTTTTTGGGGGGGGGGGGCGAAAGGAAAGGCGCATTATCTATTTCACTTCTTGATAGACACCTACAATTACATCTAACGGCATTCGTTTGGAGGTAGATATGTCATTGGTTCGAACCCCTGTCGTTGACTAGCATCCAAATAGACTAGCAAAGGGATGCTAAACAGGAGTGAAATGATATGAGACCACTATGAAAACAACACCAAGAACGACTTCATCAAAATTTTAGTATGAAATCACGTCATTTTTTTTTTTTTGTATTCTTTCCTGCTTATGACATGCATGAGACAAATAAGGTTCGGTTTATGGGGTTTAACGTGCCAAATCGAATCAGGCTATGAGAGACGCCGTAGTGGAGGGCTCCGGAAATTTCAACAACTGGGGGTTCTTTAACGTGCACTGACATCGCACTGCACACGGGCGCCTTGCTTGTCGCCTCCACCGAAAAGCGGCCGCCGCGGAAGCTAATAAGGATTTGGCCTTAAGACGCAAAAATGTTCATTTCTTAACTGCCGTATAGGACATTTGGAAGGTTGCACTGGGAGGCAGCTTGCCTAAGTATGTTATACTAAGGGAGTGTTATCGCTCGAAGAGTGACTTTTACTTCATGCGAACCCCCCCCCCCCCCCCCTTTTTTTTTTTCCACTGTTAAATTACTGCACCACGCTATAGAAGCGAAACCGTTTGTTTTCCAAATCTTTACCTGGATATGCTTTCAAGAGAACGCCGTAATTGATTTCGAAGAAGGTTTTCAGTCACGACAGTGTGTAATGCATCGAGAGAGAGATAGAAGAGAAAGGGGTGGGGGGGGGGGGGGGGGGGGCTGTCCGGGCCGCCTACGTTCAAGATACCCGCTGTTCCTGTCCCGAATCACGCATGACAGGACGACGACTTCCGCTTGCGTCCAGTTGAGGGCGAACAAAGAGATAGCGCGACGAGAGAAGCACTGAAGGAAGGAATGTGCCTGCTTTTCATTCATTCCTGTATTGCGTCCACTGTTCAGGAGCCGTCCTTACGGCTGGCTTTCTTCATTGCAACCATAAGCCGGAGCATTCACAGAACCCTTCCATGGCTGAGACTGAATGACGCATTCACGGCGGTTCTTTTAAGAATGTGCCTTTTTACACCCCGCGGGAAGAAGACAGGCTTTTATTGAGTCAGACGTGGGTTGCACATCTTCGTAAAGAAGTTTGAAGCACTTCGAGCACAACGGACGTAACCATGATGTTTACCGCATGAAAGTTTTGCGCTCACATCTGGCGTTCATTTGCTTGCCCTGAGAATTTTTTTTTTTTTTTTTACCTTTCTTGTATGCACAACCTCTCGGCTTTGCACTGTCAGAACTTACGCATGCCCGAGCAACTTTTCCTAATAAGATAGATGAGAAGTTTCAGAGGGTACTGACGAAAAGTTCGTCCTTTATTAAGATCACCGGGACTACGTTACTGGAGAACGTATAAAACTACCTTGTTTAGTTGTTGTTTTTTCCTTCAGCTCTCACTGACTGGATGGGCTTTCTACTATCTTGGACCGCAGTAGCGCTCCTGCGAGCCTAAACTTGCCCTTACGATTGAGCTTAAAGCTGCCAACTGGGGACAGGCTTCAGTCGATTTCAATTTTGTTTAGACGGCATAAAACCCAAGGCACTTTTTTTTTTTTCGATTGCGGTAGTTCTGGTTTAACGGTGCGCGTTGAGTGAAACCGTACGAGGCCAGTTACGATTATTTACGGTCCCTATCTCAACAAGTGATGGCAATTTGAGCTTAAAGACTACCGACCTCATCTTAGCCTGAAATAAAAATTGGCGACTTAACTCGGCATCAACCTCATCATTTGATGTTAGAGTCGCCTGCGGCACCCTCATCTCACTTTTACTGCTACCAAGTTGTAGCCTGACTCAACGTTATCTTAAACTCACACTGCGACATTGTGGTCGGGTGCCTGACATAAAAAAATATCAATAAAATAGTTATGCACTTAAAACTAAATAAAGTGGAAGCATTTTTGCGCGCGGCATAGTCAACGAGATAGTCTGAAGACAATCTATACTTGATGGAGATAAAAATTTATCGAGAACCCTGACAGATGTATCCTTTATGATGGCTAAAACAATATATGCGGATGTATTTATTTAGTGTATCGTGCACACAACGAACTTGGCAATAAATAAAGTACTATTCCAATTAAAGTAATATATTTAGCTATTTATTATTACTTTAGGGTACATTAATTCGCTCCTGTAGTAATTTAGAAATGCAAGTATTACAATGGAGCAGTGATCCAACCCCTCCTCCTCCTCCAAATAAAATAATTACTTCTGCCCAGCATATTTTCATTAAAAATCCACCATCGATTTTTATATCAGCAATGTTCTAGCCTATGGCTTGCCAGATAAGGCCCCTCGATAGCAAAATCGATGAGCTGGAAGTCTGGGGCAGCAAGCCTGCGATAAGCCGAACGTGGGTGAGTGTGGGTGAACCGCCTCTTTGACACCAAGTCCGAAGGGTAAACTAGCACGAAACATAGCAGCCGGAACACACGCACGCACCGACGCACCACAGACACGGCCGTCTCAAGCACTCTGTGGCAACCACGTCCGTACAGGCGCGCTGAAAGCTCATGAACAAGTCGTTGCCTCTTGAATGTCCTATTGTGCACCGGTTATCGGCCTTGAAAGAAGTTTCCACTCGCATTTCATAACCGAGAATTCTGGAAAAGAGAGAATCCGTGGCAGGATCTGAAACTATTTTGAACTCAAGGATTAGGCAACAATATCCCAATGGTGTGCAAAGCGATGTCACCAAGCGCATTTTCGTGACAATGGGTGAGAGTTTGCAGTAGCGGGTGCGAGTCACGCGGAAGGAAAAACTCTTCGATACCAGCATGGCCGGACTGAATGACTCGTGGAACTATGAACTATACTGTCCAATGAAGTGCGAAGGCGACGATTTTATATACGGTTATTGAGTCGTGCCTGACGCTGGGGAAGCAGTTCCTCGAGCACAATTCTTGAATGCTCGTACATGTGTTTCGAGAGTGGCATACAAAATCTCAAAAGATTCTTGGAGCTACATTTTTGACACTCACTTTCCCGCTGTTCTTTCAAATGATGCATTAGGCATTAGAATACAGTGATCACACTGTGTGGTATTCGCCTAGCTGCGACACAAAATAATGTAAAACCGAATTTATTCCTTGACGTTATTTCGTTGTTGTTTTTATCGGCAGAACGAGATGATTGGGTCGTGTATTTGGGGTTAAGGTCGCGTGATACATTAAAAAAAGACTGCAATATAACAGCTGATGCGCAGTTTCGACTCTCCCCCTCAGTTAGATCAGCCTGCTTCAGGTGCTGGGATGACGATAGGTGCCGTATGAGGACTTGTATTACCGTTTATTTAAGTAATCTGAGGCGATCTCTTTCGAGCCAATTCCTTAACTTGTCTTCCTCCAACATAAGACTAATCAATGGCATGCCAGCGCCCTCGACGTTGTACACCAGCTAACTGAGGTTGTACTGCTCGAAGCCATTTATGCCTTAGAGTGAGGCTTACAGATATTATGACAAAAAGGGGGAGAAAAGGGGTCGTAGAAAGGAGAGAAACACGAAGCCGTGACCTCACTCCCGCTTCTAAAGTTCTGTTCCATTGTAGTCTATCTCTGGGGCGCCTAGCTCTGCTTGCGGGGTGCTCTGCCGAACTGCCAGAATTTGCGTCCCCAAACATTTTCCCGCCCTGTGTTGGTCTCGATCTTGGGGAAGAGTGCTAGCAATAGACGGTGAAAGCACTCCACTGTCCGACTCGCGTTCCTTAACTCGCGTCGAAATATAATTGTTTCAAAAAGAATCAGCAAAGAAATGATCCGTTTAGGAAAAGGGAATGGGGCGATTGCATACACAGAATAAACTTGTGGAGGTTTAGCTCTTCTAAACTTAGATGTAGAGCGAGAGCTCTGTTTGGCTTAGTTGCGCTTGTTAAGCTTCCATGTCGAAAACCAAGGTGAAACATCTAAGGTCAGAGGTCAAAATACAAGGTCGCTGGGGTATCTGATCAGCGCAATTTTAGGCTGCCTACCTAACTTTAGACCACACCGAAAGATCCTGGCATCAAGGTCAAATTGTCCCAGCCAACGACATTGGCGAAAACTGTCATAATTAAATAGAGCTCTCAGTCTACAAAACGGACCTCACTGACAAAATTCAGAACTGTCGCCGCCCTCACCTCAACCTCACCTTCCACTGTGATGTTGAAGCCGACATCGCGAGGTCTAAACCTTATGGTGCTGCCTACGCCTGCTCTTAAGCGGAGCCTCTTATGCGCGCATTGCATCGCGACAGGTCGGCTCAGCGCTTGTAGAAGCTGTGGTAAAGAGGACAGCATGCAATTACACAGATGGCTTCGCTTCTGTGTCGGCACATGCTTGAGCAATACTGCAAACAAGAGAAAGGGCGTGATTAATGATAGTGCTGGTGTCAGCAGCGGGCGCCCAATTAGCAGCTCCGACAATCACTCTCTCGCACTTCCGCGCGAAGACTATATGAGCGTGTGGGCGTAAACGACAGCGTTGCTCGGGTCCTCAAAGTGGTGACGTCGGCGATAACGGAGCCGAAGTGAATTACGCGGGTGGAGTTGTGATCATCTAAAAGCGGGACAAAAAAAATTAATAAGCGATGAGAGGGATTACTGTTCTCATCTCTGGCATCTGCTTAAAGGGACAGGCATTTCTAGATGGAAAGGGAAAAGGAAAGAAAAAGAAGAGAGTGGGGGCGAAACATGACATGGAACAAAATGCGACATATGTCACTGCTGATCACTCTATATCCTTCAAAAGATCGATCATGTGGAATTGATTATTTGATGGTATACCCTCCCACTACGACTTATTTAAGGCTGACTAGATGCTTCCTTCTAAGTAGATAAGCGCAAGGTGGCCGATATAAGGAAGTATAACATAGATAAAATTGAGCACGCTGTAAAGAACGGGGGAAGCCTCAAAGCGGTAAAGAAGAAATTGGGCATAGGCAGAAACCAGATGTATGCGATAAAGAATAAGGCAGGCAACGTCATCACGAATATGGACAAGATAGTCAAGGTATCCGAGGAGTTCTATACAGATCTCTACAGTAGCCAAAGTAGTCAGAACTGTAATCAGATTGGCGGTAAGGGAAAATAGTCAGACGTTCCACCAGTGACGAAGAACGAGGTCAAAAAAGCATTAGAAACTATGAAAATGGGAAAATCAGCTGGAGAGGATCAGATAACTACAGATTTGTTAAAGGACGCGGGGAATATCGTGCTAGAAAAACTGGCCACCCTGTATACGCAGTGCCTGGTGTCATCGACGGTACAGGAACCATGAAATAATGCAAACATTATCCTCATTCATAAGAAAGGGGATTCTGAGGACCTTAAAAATTACAGACCAATCAGCTTACTGTCTGTTACGTATAACATATACTTACTAAGGTAATCGCTAATAGAATCAGGACAACCTTAGACTGCAATCAAGCAAAGGATCAAGCAGGTTTTCGGAAACGGTACTCTACTACCGATCATATCCATACCATCAACCAGGTGATAGAAAAATGATCGGAATATAACCAGCCCTTATACATTGCATTCATTGATTACGAAAAAGCATTTGACTCAGTTGAAACCTCGGTGGTGATGCAGGCATTGCGAAATGAGGGGGTAGACGAGCCGTACGTGAAAGTGCTGGAAGATATATATAGTGGCTGCACAGCAACCATAGTTCTGCATAAAGAAAGTAACAAAACTCCCATAAAGAAAGGTGTTCGGTAAGGAGACACGATCTCCCCTGTACTGTTCACAGCTAGCTTAGAGGAAGTATTCAGAGACTTGGAATGGGAGCAGTTAGAGATAAGGGTAGATGGAGAATACCTCAGTAATCTGCGATTTGCTGATGGCATTGCCTTGCTAAGTAACTCGGGGCATGAACTGCAAATAATGATTGATGAGACCTAGACAGGGAAAGTAGAAAGGTAGGCTTAAAAATCAATATTCAGAAGACTAAGGTAATGTTCAACAGCCTCGGGAAGTAACAGCAGTTTACGTTAAGTAGCGAAGCACTGGAAGTAGTAGGCGAATATGTCTACTTAGGACAGGTAGTAACCGCAGATCCGGACCATGAAAAGGAAATAACAAGAAGAATAAGATTGGGATGGAGCGCATTTGGCAAGCACTCGCAGATTATGACTGGCAACTTACTGGTATCGCTCAAGAGGAAAGTATACAACAATTGCATCTTACCTGTACTCACCTATGGGGCTGAAACGTGGAGGCTAACCAAGAGGGTTCTACTTAAGTTGAGGACAACTCAGAGGGCTATGGAACGAAAAATGGTAGGGGTAACATTAGAGATAGGAAGCACGCAGATTGGGTCTGAGAAATAACTCAAGTTACCGACATTCTAGCGGAAATCAAGAAGAAGAAATGGGCATGGGCAGGACATGTAGTGCGAAGAGAGGATAACCGATGGTCGCTTAGGGCAACAAACTGGATTCCAGCAGGGGGCGGCAGAAAGTTGGGTGGGCAGATGAGGTTAAGAAGTTCGCAGAGGTCAAGTGGATGCAGCTAGCACAGAAGCGGGTTAATTGGAGAAATATTAGAGAGGCCTTCGCCCTGCAGTGGGTATAGTCAGGATGATGATGATGATGATGATGATTTAATCAAACTTCACTGTGGTCCTACTCAGCTGGCAATAATTCTACAGTTATTATTTTCATAACAGTGAATGAAAAATAACAGCAACTATTCACATACTCGTGTCGTTTTTCGAGCCCATCTCCACATCAACGCGGAAAACCAGCGTTCCAGTAAATCAGAGTCAGCCGAGCGCAATGACAGCCACACAATAATATCCATATTCTCTAAGATGGGTCAATTTTCAACTTTCAACACTTCAGCAAACTTGGAGTTAAAACATACCTTGGCTCAATGTTCTGTGTCCTCAACGTTTTCCCTTATTGTTGCTGCCAAGCAACCCGTTATCGCTAGAAAGGCGGGCACTCATGCAAAAGCTGAAAAAAGGCTGGATGCAGGGCAAATGAAAATTAATTTCACTAAAACAGTTGCGATGACATTCAGTAACAAAAAGAATCCGCTGCATTTCACATACAGTAATAACGATAATTGCTTGACCCTTGTCAGCGTTTTCAGATACCTGGGTGTTACCTTTTCATATAACTTAAAATGGAATGTTCACATTAATAATATTACTCGGAAAGCACTTCGCAAGCTTGGCTATCTCAAACGAACCTTAGAAAATGCCACGAAAGAATGTAAATTAACTACTTACAAATCGGTAATTCGACCGATCTTGTAGTACGCCTCATCTATTTGGTCCCCCCATCACGTTCGCGACATTGACCGTTTAGAATCAGTTTAAAAAACAAAAAAAAAACAATTTGATTCATCTTCGCCCGGTACGATCGCTACTTTTCACCTTCTTCACATGGCACACCTTATCATTGCAAACGTTAGAACATAGGCGTACACGTGAACGCATCATCATGGCATCATCATGTCATCTGGCATCAAGGCACCCTTCTTATTTGTGCCCTCAAGCGCACGTACAACCCGACTTAACCACCCATTAAACATTGTTCCTTTCAAACCTTGTGTAGATAGCTCTAAATTTTTTTTTCCACTAACTATTGAAATTTGGAATCGATTGGACGGTCGCGCACTTCGCTCATTGGCAATTGAAGAGTTCGTTGTTCAGTTGCCTAACAATTTGACCTGTTGATCTGTTTTTCAATGCTTCTATGTTATCTATTTCTATGTTACCGATGTTATTTGTTTCTACTATTGTATTTACCCTCTTCTGCTACGTCTGCCCTCCGAAACAGAAGTATTTGTAAATAAAAGAAAATAAAAAAGAGTCTTGTATACACAACCAGCGGATCATCAAATTACAATTCATTGCCTATGAATGCAAACAGGTAAACAGGAGAACGCGGATATGAACTCCGAATGAATTGAAGCTTACAGCGTGAAAATTAAATTTGAATTCTCATTTGTTCAGTCCCCATTTTTGTTTCATTTTTTTAAGTTCTAATTTCAGGTAACACGAATTAAGGGGCCAATTAGGGTCGCACAAAAAATAGCAGTAAAATTTGTCGCCCCAGCTTGCAGGAATGCGTTTAACGTGCATGTTTTTTTTTTACTTCTTACCAATAATTTATCTCTTTGTCATCTTCTTTTTATATGTTTACAAGGTTGGTGACAGCAATAAAGGCAATTAAAAATAAATTTTTAGGCTTTCGTTACGTATTGCTGAGTTTTGGACGGATTATTTGCAACAAACGCTTTCTACCCAGCGGTATTCAGAATTGAAATATCACTGTGTGTGTGTGTGTGTGTGTGTGTGTGTGTGTGTGTGTGTGTGTGTGTGTGTGTGTGTGTGTGTGTGTGTGTGTGTGTGTGTGTGTGTGTGTGTGTGTGTGTGTGTGTGTGTGTGTGTGTGTGTGTGTGTGTGTGTGTGTGTGTGTGTGTGTGTGTGTGTGTGTGTGTGTGTGTGTGTGTGTGTGCGTGTGCGTGTGTGCGTGTGCGTGTGCGTGTGCGTGTGCGTGTGCGTGTGCGTGTGCGTGTGCGTGTGCGTGTGCGTGTGTGTGTGTGTGTGTGTGTGCGTGTGTGTGTGCGTGTGTGTGTGTGTGTGTGTGTGTGCGTGTGTGTGTGTGTGCGCGTGTGCGTGTGCGTGTGCGTGTGCGCGTGTGCGTGTGCGTGTGCGTGTGCGTGTGCGTGTGCGCGTGCGCGTGCGCGTGCGCGTGTGCGTGTGCGTGTGCGTGTGCGTGTGCGTGTGCGCGTGTGCGTGTGCGCGTGTGTGTGTGTGTGTGTGTGTGTGTGTGTGTGTGAGAGAGAGAGAGAGCGCTTAATATCGTAATATCGTAGAATGACAGCACCGCGCTATAATTTTGAGGCGCATAGAAGAAATCAATAGCGAAATTCAAAAATGTAAATAATAGCGTGTGCATATATATATATATATATATATATATATATATATATATATATATATATATATATATATATATAGGGAAAATGACGGTGCTCGTTATAATACATGAAGGAAACAAGCCAACAGTCGGCGAGGCCAAGGAAAGCGTTGGGGATGGTACTTTAGGTCTTTTTTTTTTAATGTTTACGTGGGTAAGCACAGAAATTAGTAATGTAATCTGTTTAGGGGAAAGATAATTAAACACAAAGTAGAAGAAAATACAACGACGTGCCGATGGTGGGAACCGAACCCACGACCTCCGAATATACTTTGTGTTTAATTATCTTTCCCCTAAACAGATTACATTACTAATTTCTGTGGTTATCCAAGTAAACATTAAAAAAAAAGACATAAAGTACCATTCCCAACGCTTTCCTTGGCTTCGCCGACTGTTGGCTTCTTTCCTTCATATATATATATATATATATATATATATAACAAAAAAACTACAAATCACGACCGCTTTTGCCGGCGGTAAGAATTCCTAAGTAAAGGCTCGAAGCTCGAGAGACGATTCCAAAAATCAGAGGATTAAGAGCGGTGCATGCTGTTCCCATGGGAATCACCTGACATTGCATCCAATTTTCAGTTTTCCAGCGGTTCCTGTGCGTCAGTCCAGTCGGTCGTTTGCTGGCCACGCTCGCTCGCTTTTTTCGCGAACTCTGGCTCTAGCAGCTGCCAGAACTCGAATTCATCTCATTCTCTTCTTTCACCAGGCGCAGAAACCTGCCGTGTCCGTTCATTAAGCGAATGGGCGTCTCGCAATTTCCACCGCCACCATCTAAGCAGAGTTTGGCGAAAGATTGCGGTTGGAGACAAGTTAGTGGTTCTTTACTTTTTTTTTTTTTAATCATCTCGACAACGCTTGTTTCACAAAGCAAACCCTCAATCAGTCTTCGCTGCTCAAATGGCGGCACAGAATACATAAGTTGGTCTCTTTCTGGTCCTTTCATTTCCGACTTGTGGAAAGTACGCAAGAAGGCAAAGCCCGCCCGCGAACAATTGCTCGGCGGCCGCAAGAAGACGCTTTAAGTGTCACCGCACTTTGCCTTTCTTTCTTTTTTTTTTTTCCAGTTTCCCGCTGCTTTGTTTCGTTTCCCCCATTGATCGATGCAACCGCGCAAAGTTGATCCAGGCGCCGGATTACGGGCGCGGTTCTATAGCTTTTTGTTTAATTGTCTCGGTTTTCGTTCAAAAGCGCGCTCTAAATTACCACACAACTGAATGGAGGAGAAAGTTTTTAGAGAAAAAGGGCAGCTCGACGACAATTGTCGACCGCATTCCTGTTGAATGCAGCCCGAAAACAGTCGATGAGTGCCGACCAGGCGAGTCGCCTCGGAGGTTTTTAGGCATGCCAAAGGGAAATGCTCGAATTCTATAGCACTCGCGCAGGAAAAAAAATGCGCACACAAGGCGCGCACTGCAGAGAGCAACTTCTCAAATTCGCACGTTGCGCGCCTACTCCTACCCTCGTGTAGGATATAAATGGTGAAGTATCTTTGTCGCCACATGCTTTCGCGTGCGAATTATTGAACGCGCAGCCAGCAAGTGCTCGACTTGATTCTCGATAGAGGCACGTAGGTTTGATACGGCGAGCCAATAAAACGAGAAGTCTTGTCGCACTCATTCAGAGCAGAGCGCGAGCGTAGCAAAAGGACACGCGAGATAGGCGTAGGCGGACCGGGAATAAAATTAATTGCGGCTTTGGCCATGCGACAACTACGTCACATGTCTCTGCTGGTTTAAACATGTATGCGTCTCGCTTCAAGTAAACTGCCTCAGGATCAGTGGTGCACAAGCATTCAGATGAGCACTCGAAACCTGCACATGGGTAATTCCAGATGACATCATAAGATGAGTGAAGGGTAGACGTCTTGGCTTTGCCCGCTACCACCCGAGCATTGGAAAGAAAGGATCCAAACTTGCTTTTTCTTCCAGTAAACCTATTTCAAAGCGTAAAGAATTCTGGATCATGCTCCGGTAGACATCCACCATCAGGCTCATCGGTGTCTTTTTTCGCGACCACTGTAAATTTATAGCGAGCAGGTAGCAAAATCTGTTCTACAAACATACATTCTGAGCACAAATTACCCTATAAATGACACAAAAAGGACACGGTATTCACTCCATTCCCTGGGACAAATTTTTCACCACTGAATGCACGGAATACTATACTATTGGCAACAAAGCCACCGCGGTGGCGCAGAGGATACGGCGCTCGACGCTCGACTTAGAATTGGCCAAGGATGCGGCCGGTTCGGCGCCCGCATCCTTGCCCAGCTTCGGCGACCGGTTTTCGGTGGAGGCGAAAAGCAAGGCGCCCGTGTGCTGTGCGATGTCAGTGCCCGTTAGAGAACCCCAGGTGGTCGAAATGTCCAGAGTCCTCCACTACGGCGTCTCTCATACGTTAAGCCCCACAACCAAACCAAACCATGTGGCAACAAGGGAGCATTTAGTCCTCACATCATATTTATTTCATGCCATTACCAATGGCCGAACACTTTAACGGCTGCACCAGGCATTCTCAGGTTAGCAGCTAGAAGACACTAACACTTGGGTTAAAATCTTGGCAATTGGTATGGATGTTCCCGGAGTTGGTAGTGTGAAAATCAGCTTCAGTTGAAAACCATAGCTTTTCTGTATTTGCAGATACGAAATATCTACCAGAGCTTGGAAAGAATGTCGTGGCCTAACAAGGAAATACGCTGGAGTACATGCTGCCCCCTTTTTACTTCCGTATCATCTTATTCGTGTTTAGAGTGCTCTGAAGCGCACCCAGTTTTATTTGACAAATTCTGAAATGTATTCAACTTGAAAATTTTGCAAACTTAAGGCACAGAAAACTTTCTCGCCACTTTTCTTCTGAGGAAGGAATAACCAATAAGTTAACCCTGCTTCCTATAAAAACCTATCTACTGATACAAAGGGCAGTAAAGCATCTTATGAAAAAGGGGGCATTATCAGTGCACCAACTTCAAAAAACGGGCAAGAACTTAGAACTGTCATTTTGAGAAAAAAAAATTGATTTTAATATATTTTGCACTCTGCCAAGATATTGTGCACTCTATTAATACTCATATAAGCAGGGAAACCTCCTTGTATAATGCTGATGTAGAAGATAGAGCACCTTCAAAAAGGCCCTTTTAGCGCCCGTTGCTGGTCTTGCCGATTTTGGCAGTGCATAGCAGGAAACGTCTTGCAAGAACATGCTTGAAAAATCTTCGCAACCATTTCTAACAACCAAACAGTCATTCAGTCAATTTAAATTTTCATTCTTTTTCTTTGTTTCACTGAAGCTCCTTTCTTAACTTTGCAGACCTTGATCTCAGAAGATATGTCTGCTGCAATCTTAATTAGTTTACAATGCTTGCCACGCGCACTGATGTACTAAACCATATAAATTCGGCTTACAATAGTTCAAGCATAAGGATGTATTAATATTTGAAGTTCGAGGCAGTGAACTTTTTGCTTGACCAATAAATTCCATCTTAATATTTCTACGTTCCCCTATCTGCGTTCTTCATTATATCAATATTGGTAAGAATTATAAAAAAAAAAAAAGTTGCGTGACAGTGCTCGCTATAACCCAAAACGCCTCATGACGCGCACGTGCAAGGTCCCGAATCCTCATATTTTGCAGCCTGTTTGAAATTCAGGTGTTTTCCTTTCGAGCGGCGTCTGAGTTAAGCAAATGCACAACGTGGCGTGTAAAATGGCGTGTTAACTTAGCACGCATCCCATACAGCTCAGGCAATAAATAGCCGGCTATATGGACTTTTACATTTCTACCGCTCAAAACGCAGGGCAGCGGCATTAAGTGGACAAGCTGCGAGCATTTAACGCCTTTTACGAGTGACGCGAAGCACGCGCCACGTTGTGGCCAGGTGCCGAAAAGCTGGACATGTACATATAATATGCTTACTTGACTGCTCCTCCTGTGTGCAACAGTGGAAGCGCCGTGTTCTGACTACAGCGCCTTAAGTAAAAGGAGCAATATTTTTTAGTACGTATGCAACCTCATTTATCACAGAATGCCTAGAAGGAATGTAAAAGCAATTAAGAGCATTTTAATCGCCATATAGGCTCGTTACTCAGGACTTTCTTGAATTACCAAGATACTTTGTTGGGCGAGTTTGTACTTATTCATTATTAATTTAAACAGCGCGAACAGGGGTTGTTTCACGTGATTGTTTCGTTTTCTTTATGTTTGTTATTTCTGTGCCTTGGAGTAAAGGGCTTGTACTGTGGCTTTATTTTATCGTGTCCTTTGTCTTCGTGTTCGCGCTGTTTAAATTAATAATGAACGGTCTTGAATGTTGAGTAATCGTACTTCCTTAGCCGTAAATGGCACAGCAGAAACGTTTTTTTTTGCCATCTATAACAGGCTAGTGGGCATGAAAAGCATTGTAGAGTAGTTATAGTCTTTTTTTTATTATTATTATTATACTACATAATGACCGCCAAAGTTAGCAAAAACTCCCTGTTCACGAAAATTGCAAACTTTTAGATATTCATTAAGTTGCCAAGAATAGCTGGGCCCGCATAAATGCCGTTATAAACATCCCTCAAAATTTTGGTGCCACCGTTGTGAAATATATTACGTTATTCAGAACCAAATTTTCCAAAAGAACAGTATATCATCGTAGCAACTTAGATGGTTTATTCACGCTGTTTGTAGCAACCCCGCTTTGTCATACAATATTTGTTTAATGCTAGTGATTATTCATACTGTTCACGAAAATAAAGCTGGCTGAAAAACATTAAAAGAAAAAACTTTTTATTCGTCATTCAAAGTTATTTTGGTTGTATCGTTTTCTTTTAAAGTTTGCACAATAAAATGCACCTTTCCGTGAAAGGTATGTCAGGGACTTTTAAGTAGTAGATAGGTCTGTGCGGAATATGACTTTAAATGTTAGTTTTAATGTCTTACTTCTTATTTACGAAACAGCATCTTCTTAATTAGGAAAAAGAGAAAGCATGTAACGTGAACTGGAGGGCTAGTTGGTCTGACATCTTCAAGCGCTGTTTGTCCCATTCTCTTGTCTATATGCTTCTTGCCGTTGCGCTGCACCACTTGAAGATTTAGCGTGTAAGCAGATTCCTGAGTTGTGAATGAAAGGAAAAAAATTGGAAACAGTGAAGAATTGCCACGCGTGACTTGACGCAATTTTAAATTGGTCGTATTGATTTCGAATTATCTCCTTGCAGCATTTTTTTTTTTTTCAGCTGTCCGGGGGAAATTTGGCAAAATACCGCCACATATGCGTATGGGTCCGCCTTTTGCGTTCACAAGAATCGTTTGCTATTAGAAATAATTGATAATTTTGATTTAGTCTGGGTGTTTGAGTCGATGACTTTTCAATGGTATTTTTTTCTTTTTCTCTTATATTTTTTTTTATTTTAGTTCTATCATCTTATGCTTCATTTTCATCGCATTCTTAGGGTGAGACTATAGCCCACATTCTTTGTGAGCGCCCCACATACACTGCCGAAAGACAGTCTCTCTGCCGTGCACTGGAAAGTCTACATGTGTGTCCGCTGACAGAAATGAAGATTCTAGGCCACTGGCCTTGGTTATCGTCGGCGGCACTGCTTCGCTTCTTGAGAACCACGAACCTGATCGATAGGCTGTGATTTACTGACTTCTTATTCCTGTAGCTCCCTTATAGTCATCATTTTTATATCCACTCACCCCTTTCCCCCAGTGCAGGGTAGCAAACCGGTTTCTTCTTCAGTTTAACCTCCTTGCCTATCCTCCTCCTTGTCCTCCTCCTCCTCCTAGGCGTCAGAGCACATGTACGTGCTTTTCAAATCTGTTTTGCTTAATCACTATGCATGTTTCTCGTATCCCAGTTCTGTTATTCATCTGGAACATAGTTTATTGACCTACTTTTTCAAATTTTGTATAAAGCTTACTTGTCAAGTTATTTGTTACCCTGACATATATATAGTTAACATGATCTCTCATCTTGTTTGTTGCTTTGACCCCGTTTTGCTTCTATATTCCCCATGCTGGGCTTTTAGAGCATCTGAAAAAAAAAAAAAAAAAAGAAAGAAATAAATTGTCTGATTAAATCTAACTGCAGACGGCTTTTTTTCCGTGATCAGGCAATTACAAATAGATTAAGTGAACCGAAAAGTCTCGACAAGCTAATCTTAGCATGATGTTTTTTTTAATCGCCCATTTAACGGCGCATAGCAAAAGACTACTGTGTCACGTGTAGCAGTGAATGCTCGAAATATGTTCGTTTTGAGCCGCAATAAGGACTAAATCTTTACGTAATCATAAAAGGTGTAAACGCTCAGTGGAACTGATTTGGCAGTATGGCTTTAGAATTGGGATTATTCTCTTTGCGTTCTTCTATGTGTTTAGTATTTCCTTTCCATTGTCCCGAATTGCCTAACCTCTCTATCGTCTCTCTCCTGCTTGCCCCTTCCACATTGCTGACTTTGTCACCGGCTTTCCGTCGCCGCGGACAGGTTTCGTTGGAGGCGAAATGCAAAAAGTCCCCGCGCAGTACGCCACGGTAGGACACGTTAAGGATCCTCAGGTGGTTAGAGTTATTTTGGGTCTCTCCACCGCGACATCCTTTCTTTTCTCACTCCTACCTCTATTTCCACCTCCAGCTTCTTCTTTCCCTTGTTTCCCGAAAGGAGAAGAGCGATTTCCTCTGTAGACTTGTCTGCCTGTAAGCCGAGGCTTGACGGATGGAAAGACGGAGAATGTTTTTGAATGCGGGGCCTCCAAGGCCATGGCCTTAAAACACCATACCAGAGATAATGCGGATAAGCGATTGCTTTGTGTGGGCGCATTCCTACCTCATTTGAAATTTTCTTGGGGAACCGCATTTATCTTGTTCTGAGCCTCCGGCAAATTATCTTTTTTTTTTTTTTGTTTTTTTTTTTTTTTTTTTTTTGCTGAGGCAAAAGCTTTAACGTCCAAGCTTGTGAGTTGTAAGCAATGGACAATCAAATAATAATCTCAGCTTCGAGTAACAAATGCATAGTTTCGTAATCTTGTTGATAGTGCTAAGCTTAAACGCTACTTCAACTTAACAAACCTTTATCTGCCGTCACGAGATGTTTCTGCAATTGTATATGCCCGCGGTTGTCGCGTAATACTTCCCCACAGCCGAAATTACTTCGATGCTGATAGATGTTCTCAACTGTATATCGGAAGCTTGTTCAGAGTAGGCAATCCATATCTTAATCTGGACTCACCCGACGGGTTTTCTCGGCTCTTGTGCAGCCTGGGCTTCAGTTTTTTGCTCACTGTGCTGGGAAAGTGCCGTCTATAAGTTCATGATCTTCAATGGCCCATTACTTTTATTTGCCATATCCGCTTCGACGAGCAGCTCAACAGTTCATTCTCCGCGGAAGCAGTCGCATTTCGACGAAGCTCAAATGCTAAATCGCTCCTAATTAATCCAAAGTATTTTCTTACATGGCGTGGCTGAAACACGAGTTTTCTGCTTCTAAATGTAAACATTATGTTTCTTTCTGTTCCTAGCATGTTCCACAACGGCGCTGGAAGCTTGTTCCGGGGTTTCGGTTAAACCTACATAGCACCAGTCCTGCCAGCAAAGCATTGTGTCAGGGCCCCATTTTTTTTTTTCGAAATGTTGCGTCAGCACCTCCGAAGAGCTCCACCAGCGTTTCGCGTTGTGTCAAGTTGAGTGTCGAAATTAAGTCTTTCGAAAGCGCAAAACTTCGACACCGCGATCAAAACGAACTAGCACAGTTGGAAACACTTTTAGAAACAAAAAACTTTCGCGAGTATACTGAGGAATCTGCACTGCAGAAATGCCAAAGCCTAAGTGCTGCTGGTGCACAGGGTGCATCACGTTTGCTCTCATTATCGTTATACACTAAATGCACCATCATTGTCATTGCTACTGTCATCATTGTCATTATCACTAATTGCAGCGTCAATGTCACTGCTACTATCATCCTCACGGTGTACATGGAGAATTGTGATGTGCGCTTCACGATTCCTGGCGTGGCGCAATCTGCCTTTTGCGGGAGGATGTGGCGCCATCATGCGGGAAGCGGTGGGAAACACACTGGACGGCAGTGTAGCAGACGACACGAAAGCGCACCATGCGAAACGGCCACGCCAACGCAGGTAGAAAGCGAAAGCTCCCCCTTTTTTTGCCTTCGGGGCGGAAAGTAGTAACAGTGATTCCAGTTTCATATTCACGCAGGATGGGGCAATGTTTAAGCGTTTTCACAATCTCTCTTCGTACTGTAAGAGCGAGTAGCGCGGGCCATGGCGCAGGCTGTGTTCAACGTGACAGAATGAGACTCTCTCAGCGTGAAGATTCACGACCGACTTAAATTTATTGTAAAAAAAAAATCGACAGGAGAGCGCGGAGGCAGAGACGGAGAGAGGGGCATTTCAAAGAGCAAATCAGCCAGGGGTTTGTTGATGCTGCAGAGCTAGGTGGAATCGTATCCACACCCCCTGAACAGGGCATTCCACCCAGCTCCTGTGGGCGTCTTGAATTACCGAACGCGGTCACCGCGGCGCCGGCATGGTGCAATATGGGCATCGCTTCCTCCTCGCGTCATCTACAAGCGTGCAGCTATAGGATTTCATCTACGAAGCTCGGCAGAGAGGCACTTATCCACACCCCCTGAACAGGGCATTGTCCCGGTTGGAATGCACACCTGCATGAAACGCGCGGCATTTTTCTGGCAATGGACGATTCAACGCTATAGCCGGTTTCTGCCCCCATAGTGGTTGTGGTCGCAGTGGTGAAAAGGTTCTCGATGCACAGAGAATGGTCATTCTGTTTTGAAAGGATCCACAACGTTCCTTTCTGCCTCCGCCGCGATTTCTGCGAAATCAACGACTGCACGCTGACACATGCGCATCTCTTACACATCGGATGCGCATGTCGATCAGGAATCAACGCTGTTTTACGTCCAGAGCGCTCCACTCTGCAAGTGAACGAGCATGAACCCTCCAGGAGACTCATTTGTGCCCGGTGGTTTCCGTGCCGTTGCAGACGTTAGGACGAGAACAATGACTTTCGAGCTCCCTAATAAAGTGCAGTTGATTGCGCACACCGAAGGAACAAAATCTGAATGCTTTGGCGAGAACGAAGACGAGCTTGTATGGTAAAAAAAATAATAATACTGTGCGTCGTGCAAGAGTGTCAAGTGCATCATATGCTCAGAGCGGCAAAAACACAGATACTACAGGTATGTGTGCATCTAAAGGAAATATGCATGATGAAAAGTACCTACTGGAGTTTGCACCCAGCCTGTAACGCACCAGTGATAGCTGCAATGAGGGTTTGTTCGGTGCGTGTTTTCGTTATGTGCGGCGGGTCCTGATGGTGATGAGTTTTGTCGCCGGACTAACAAGAAAAAAAAAATACGGTGTTTGTTATGATGCGCCGCCGTTCGCGAGCCTCATGACCAAGCGGCGCATCATAACAAACGCCGTATTTTTTTTTTTCATTGTTAGTCAGGCGGCAGTCGCGATAAAAGATGTTAAATATTACGGCCTAGCGCACACAGCCGCCTGTGATATCTGCGCTACCCAGCCCCTTCGCACATAAAGAAAACAAACGACAAAATACATCACGATCAGGCCCCGTCGCTCATAAACCAAACACGCACCTAACAAATATTCACTGCAGCTATCACTGTTGGGTTACAGACTTGGTGCTAACTCCAGTAGGTACTTTTCATCATGCACATTTCCTTTGGATGTATACACACCTGTAACGAAGTGTTTTTCGCACAGTCGAGAGTACGCAGTCGTTGCTGAGGTCGCCCATTCACATGTTGACGCTTGGTAGCCCTAATTGTAGCTTCACGTCGTTGGTGGTCGCACCCCAGCACGCCTCGAGAGTGGCAACTGTACGCGGCAGATGCGGTTGTCATTTCTTTGCCAAGCCTGCGACGGTCACTATGCCGCCAGCCCCCGTGCACTGGCGGCGACGAGAAACGCCGTCGACGCCGTCCAATATGTTTTCATCAGTCGCCGCTGGGACTCCGCGCATGCGCATAGAACTCGCGCAAAAGGCGGATTGGTTAGAACACTCGGCTGGGGATCCGAGGGATGGAGGTTCGGTCCCCGGTGGTGACAGAATTTTTTATTTTTCGAAGGAAGTCATCAGGACGATTGACAAGTGACACCTCAGCACACAAATCCGACGCACATACCCCGCGCACAACTCTCGCGCACGGGATTTCGTTAGGCCTTAAAAATTCACTGCGAAACAGTGGGGAACGGGTCACCAAACATTGACAATTCTGCGCCACCATGCTCATCGGGACGCCGGTGTTCCCACGTTCAGACCCCATATTATAAGCATGAATCGAATAACATAGTTGCGGTTTCATCGTTAAGGAAATAGGCCATACATGCATACCATCGTGTGTCAGTCAAGTATTTCCCGTATCAACCCCTCTTGGCATGACTTCAGACCACCAGAAGCGCTCTATTCAAGCAAACTAAAAGCGCTCTTGACAGATCAGAAGGAATCGACGAAAAACATACGCCGTCTCGATCACGCTCGTTTCACGAAGGAGATATAACGCGTCCCCAAAAATGTACCGCGAAAGTTCCGGCTGGCGACACTGCTGACCTCAGCAGCTTTCCGCGCCCGGCACGTGACGAGGCCGTCGTAGAAGGGTTGCAGTATATACGTGGCCAGAGGCAATGCGCGGGACAATGAGCGCTCCCCCCTCTCTCTCTCCCTCCTCCCTACTTTTTTCACGCGATCTCCACAGAGAATAACGGCGGGCTCACGTCTCGCGCTCCAGCTCTGCGGCGGTGGAGGCGAGAAAAAGAAAGGCAAAAGAAAGGCAAGGGCCACGCGGGGTGCGTCATAGCACTACAGGCTTGATGCTCTCCGTCGCAGTTGCATCCCTGGCCTTGATCCATTTCGTTCGCGCACTGATCGATGCGACTGGGCACAGTTGCCATCCGGGCGCGCCAGATTGTAGCCCTTCCTTGGCGGCTTTATATTTCGTTTGCGGGAGTACTCATTGGAAAGCGACAGCGTGAGGAAAATAAAGCGTCCAGGAATGCCAGTAAAAGTAAAAAAAAAAAGAAAAAAAAAAAACGGAAATATGCGAGGACTTGGGGACAGCAGCTCGCAGAGGCCGCGCGAGTCGTCGTCTTGAATCGAGCCTTGCTTCCGCGTGGGCGGCGACGAAAACAGCGTCGCTCCATGGGGCGGCTCTTTGCAACCGCTCCGAAGGGTTTTGCAGCGACTCTTCATCGTATTATTATTTTTTTTTTATTGCACGTGTGCTTTACCGTACTGGTCACGGTGTGAGGTGGCGAGCTGCAAGAAAAGCATTCACGCGTGGAAGCTGGTCACGTGTTCCATGTGCCGGCGGTAGGAGCGGGAAAGACCCGCGTCAAGCAGAGGAACTGAGTGTTGTCCGGCGCATCCCCAGAGTTTATTAAATGCGTCGGAACACGGCCAGTTTAAAGCGAGTTGCAACTGCACGTGGTCTCGCCCTCGGACCACCGCGGCTCTGTGAAAACTACCATCTGATGTCACACTAGTCGCGCCTTCCGCGCCGCTGTGTTCTGGTTCCAAGAAGAAAATGTAATGCCGGGCGAAGCTGTCTTGAGCAGTTCCTCCGCGGCGCCCACTTTTCTGTTCTCTCGGCTGTGCTGTCATTTTTCTATCGGCGGTGATTTTTCCTCACGCCGCGCCTTTTTGCCACGAATGAAGCTCATGCCAAGGCCCGAGTTGTTTATGGGTTGGTTTGTTTGTTTGTTCGTTTGTTTGTTTGTTTGTTTGTTTTTTCTCCACTGCATGACGGCCAAGGAAACATTTATGTATGAAGGCTAAAACTTGTCTCAGGCTAAAAGGTCGCTGGGGTAGTTAAAGCATATTCCTCGCGAATGTTTTTGCGAAATTAGGGAAAGCCCTGTTTTGTGAGCTTCCGCGCGGTCACCTTCGCAGTGGCATCTGATCGTCAACAGACAAGTGCTCTCAACGCGTTTTTTTTTTTTTTTTTCTGTACAGCTTAGACGTTGACAGCGCTGTGCGTAACCTCTTGTACCTGCTTCTGCCATGAGCGTCAGTCCTTAGTGCCCGATCGCGGATTACACTTATACCAACGAGACCTTTCAGTGTTGCTTTGCCATAAGCTCTGCATAACTCGATAAATACGTTCATTTGTTGAAGCGAAACCACGAGAAATAGCTTCAGTGTTCCTGGTAATTTTAGGACAAGCATATGTACTACCACATTGAGAGAGTTTAGGATATATATATATATATATATATAATATTGATCGCGACAGACTGCGTACAAGCATATAGTTTCTGTAACTGCGCTTTCGTTCAGTCGACTCCGCTGCGAAATGGTCTGCCGACGCTGTTCCATTGATTTCGCTAGTTCCCTCCCGTTCCTATTCAACGCATCTTATCCTTTTTAATATTTTATTTTGTGAGTTACAGACTTTGCTTTTGCACAGTGAATACAAAAATGCATTCATATGGCAGAAATTCTGAGCCGCAGCCTGGACTTTCTTGTCGTTTGGAATGCGTCAAAAAAGAGTACCGACAGCCGTCCTTCGCAACAGGGGATTTACTTCTTGGACTACAAAGAGCAAAAAAAATTCCATGGTCTACTACGCCTTCCAGAGTGTGCGTTAATTATATCTTCCCTGAAGTCTCTTTCTCTCTTTGCTCAGGAATCGTTCAGACTTGCTTCATTCTGTTAGCCCTATCGTATGCATACTTGAATCGCGTTCAGCGTCTTATGCGGTGAACACACTGCCCATAGTCGAACACAGTTCATGTAATACAAAGTACCTTACCAGCCGTAACATCCGATGAACGCTTTTCGGCGCCCAGTGTTCGCCTTCGCGCGACGAGGCCCAGCACCGGTACACTGCTCCCCAGCGCATCTGAGCTCTGAGGCGGAAACTCGCGGCCCAACAAGAAACAGAAATGAGCAGAGGCTTGCGACGCCTGTTCGACACTCGTCCCAAGGCTTTTGCTGTCTAATTCCTTAGCCGCCCTTCGTCGCTGAGCGATAATCTCTTTATCGGATTCATCTGAGAAGAAAACGAGCGCCAACAGAGAGAAATGAGCGAGCTCAAAGGAAGCGTCTCTTTTCAATCGATATGACGTCGATGTGAGAAGGGACAGAGAAAACAGTGCGGGTGGTGCGGACGCATTCAAATAGACAGGCTGATGAGTAAACGCGCAAATGCACGCCAGATAAAGCAAGTGTACAAACCGAACAATGCTTGCTGGAACGGGCTCGTAGCGCGCATTTGCATAGCGCACAATGTGGGCGCGCGGGGGCCTTCCCGTGGGGACGGTCAAGTGAAAAAAAGAAAAAAAAAAAGAAACGACAGACCATTCTGGAGCCATTCACAGTCTGCGGTCATGTTATTCGGAGGCCTTCGCGGATCCAGCAGGTCCGCTCGGTTGTAGCATACATTATCGGCAAATTAGCATCGCCAGATGACCCGCGGCTGACGTGCGTCGGCACGAGGTGCCGAAGGGCCAGTTCGGTGCGCGCGATCCAACTTCAAATATCGCCCTCCTCCTGGCTGCGCGCTCCCCGCGAATTTACTTTGTGCGAATACTGGCGCACGTCGCCAAGAGTTAAACGGCGCGGCGGTGGTAATGAACGCGGCATGCTAATTATGCTGCCGCACAAAAGGATGGGAACTCGGATCAGCGCTCGCGAAGGCGCCGCTATGAGAGATGTCTCTTTATTCGTGGCCTCCGATTACGTAGCGTACCAACCGGACAATACCTTGAAAAGATTGAGTGAAAGAGACGCAGGCAACCAACTGGGATGCTTTAAGGGTGGATGCCGCTTGAATGCGGAAACCGCATTTGAGGAAGCTGAAAATGAAGGTGCCGGTTGTTTTGCAGCTCTGTCTTTAGTCATCGCGATTTGCATAACCACGCCAAGCAAGTGCACTAACCGGCAATTCCTCTCGTTCTTTTTACTGCCCTTATTTCAACACAAACTAATAGGCCTTCCAACAACATCAACAAAAAGCCTATTACAGTGTATCACGGAGGTGTCTATACCACACGTTCGCAGTTGCACTACATGTATAACTTCACACGTCTACATGCAAATGGTATGCGGGCATGACTGGATTAACATAACATGCCTCTGTCCCGCCTTGTCATAAATACAATTTGCATCAGAACACGTTTGCTCCGAGTGTGTGCATTGAGGATCGTTCTTCTGTGGGTGGTTCATCGCATGCCCCTATATTTCTCTATTTTAAACCTATATTCCCAACTTTTGGGTCTCCTAAGTCATTACAATCCCTTCCTCACGCATCACTGAAAACATATTCTACCACTAGCTGCATTTCTTGAACGCAAGAAGCGAAGAATACCTTGGTAAGCCAGCAGATTAAGTTGAATGGCGCACTTTTATGACAAGCGGCCGATCGAGCTTCTCGCGGCGTGGCTGCATATGCCGAAAGTATGCGCCTACATTATCGATCACGATTGCGTTATGAAGGGCAGATGAAAGCCAAATAGAAGTGAAAACCCAGACTTCCTGCTCACAAACCATTTGGAGGCAACTTGGTCCTACTATTCTAGTAAAAACAAAATCATCACTACATCTCATAATAGGGTGTGTGCTGCTTCCTTCACAGCCCGATTAACTCTTTTCTTTAAAAATGCATAAAACTACTAGTGCTTCATCGTGAGCTTTACTGCTGCTTCACAACTTTCACTAAGAGGTTGTACATACCCAGGGGCAATGGTAATTAACAGGGAGTGAGTTAATTTTTAGTGTAAAACAGCAAGACAACAAGAAAAAGGCTTCACAGCTTGGGGATTTCCACGGCCTGTTTGCGCGTTTAAAATTCTGGCATTAGCTCACTCAACCACGGTCTTCAAGCTGCTCTCATTCGAACTCACATTCAATGAATGCTTCTTTCTTGCCCTTCGGCTTTGCTGCTTCGATGGAAGTCGCGATTATGTGCGTTTCAGAGGAGAGAACCGTCTCCATAGTCTCAGCTACAACATGCACTCATTGTTGTTGTTGCTCACCTCACAACAGAATGACGCGTACCTTCAAAACGAATTCGCCACTATTAGGCTGCAGCAAACTAAGATATATACAGTTCAGTCGACGGGAGGGATTTCCCATGGGGCGGTTGTCTTCGCCAATAGCAAACGAAGCGGCGGCGCTGCATTCGTCCACTTTTGAACGCGTTCATACGGCGTTTCTGAGTTCCCTCTATAAACAGAATTGATAACTTGCGCGGTGGTGCGTGCCTGGCGCTTCAAACGAAATATTTCTTTCTGGTTACGCGATCAGTATGCCAACAGTGCTTTCGGTAAAAAAAAAAAAAAAAAAAAAAAACGCATTATTGAGCTCTCCAGCGCCATTGCAAAACACAGGTTTCTGGTGGCGAAGATTGAAACAGGCGACGTTTTGGGAAAAAACAGAGACACCCGTCCGCCACTCTATTTAATCTAGTTTACTGTAACCATGCAGGCGGTGTCTAGCAGTCTCTTTTAAAGGAATAACTGGAGATGAAAACAGTATAGGCAATAAGAGAAATAATTAGATTATTGAATTCAGGAAGGGACATGATTGAAGGCGGAAAATGGGCGTCACAAGACTAACTTTTGGAGCAGACAATAACAAGGGAAATGTTTATAAACAATGTCTATAGGCAGGCGTTCTGTTTTAAGAAGCGAAATTCGAATTACAGGGAGTATACATTTCGGTTGCTATGTTCGCGCATAGATGTCCCAAGGGACTAAAACAACCAGAGAAGATAGGCACAAACCAAGTTGCTGAATTAGAGTTTCTAGCAGTCGTCGTCTTTGCGAAGAGAAGCGATAACAGAAGAGGTGAAAATTACGCATTGCTTCGTCCCCAGCACAACATGGAACAATGAGGAGACCGTCGGACCAGGCCTAGAGATCCAGAAACTAAGCTGCCGCATGCGACAACGTAACCAAATAAAAGATAGCCCAAGCTTGCGTGATCGTCAAACCTTACTGCTCCAGGAGAACAAGAGAAGCGTAAAATAGTAGAAGAGCAGAGGGGACGAATTATCGCATTGCTATACTTATTCGAAGCCTATAGCCGCTGGCACGTATGCATAGCTCTGAAGGAGCTCAACGTTTTAACACCCAGCCATCCTTTTTCCTCGCCGCACATGGTTTCGCGGAACCACAGACGACGTTCCCCCAATGCAAAATCTACTCGACAAAAATCTGGGAGATAGGGCACCAGCATAAAAAGCCTATGCGAAAGTGTTTGCATAAACAAACGCGTTCATAAAAGGCTTTAGAATACTGCTGCGATAGTTCGATATGGTATGATATCCAGCGAAGATGAAATTCGCTTCGTTGTCAACGTCGGAGTTTTATGCTTCAACGCAACATCTCCCATTCTTGTTCTAGACAAAATAAATGCTATTCAAACCGACCCCCGAGCAGTAAGCGTCCGAAATATGTAGCCGAGTCGGTCATGTAATCCAGCTATAGGTCTTTTATATAGGCCTTTTATATATCGGTCTATATACCTTTTATATGTATTTCAGGTTACCTACTGGCGACGGTAAGCGTTCTCCTTAGATTTCCGTTTTGATGAGCAGAAGGAAAACCTATAGTGTTCGCATGTCCTGCAGAAGCAGAGTAACGATGTAATTATTTCTAGTATATATTAGATATGCGCTGCACAGTGTGTACATATTGTTTGATCAGCTTTTATGTATGCAGTGTAATGTATGCGCAAATATTTGCATGCGATCGGTATATAAGTTGTACGTTTTACCTATAGAAGCGTGACCGTTTTGCGCAGAGTTAAAGTTATTTACCACATCGCTCCTCCTCCTCAACGGAGATGAGGGCTTTTGTCAGGAGTTTAGTGGCTTTTTCCGCATCCTTGATGCTCTGGAAGAAATCGCTGCCTTTGTATGCGAGCGAGTCCCTGCGTCGCCGTTTTCAAACTTGGTACGAAGAAAAGTGTTAAAGCCATCGGCCTGCTTAGACCTCTGGCCCAATGTGCGCACATCGGTTGAGATCAGCGTTTCAAGGGCCAACCACAAGGAGCGAACTTTCTCTGCGAACTTCATGCGGCGCGGCGGAACGCCGACGCACCGTCGCCGTCCCGAACCACATGCAGCGAAACAATGGCGGCGTCGGCAGCGTCGGCGCCCGCGTGAGAAAACGCACGACCTGGGTCTGCTTCAACAACGCACTTTTCACACTTAATGACATTTCAAGAGCAACGCTTAAAATAGGCAGCGTCTCAAATTGCTCCCGACAGTACATGTATACAGCCTCCGAGTTCGCCGCCGCAGCAACAAAGTACTGCAGGCACGTCTCTCTGAAGCAGGGTTTGAGCCAATGTTGAGCGGAACGTCGAAAAAGCTCCCTCTTCAGTTGTATCATCAGAGTAGGCAAAATCGCAACGCTTAGAGCACCTTATAGTGGAACCTTACCAAAGCAGTGCCGCCCGCTGGCGTTGCGGACGACAGTGCTCTGCCGTGCGTTGCTCCCTAGTCATCGCTAGACCTATTTTGTTTCGCATCGATGGTACATGAAACGGCGCTATGAAATTCCTTCGTGTTATAGTAAATGGTTTACTCATAGTACTGCCTAACTCTCAATCCCATTCTCTAAAAATAAAAGAAAAATATGATTAATTTTGGCTCCACGTTTTAGCGGAGGCAGCGTGCAAGCGGACTGGAGCAGCCGTGTCGCAACGGCGGCAGCTGGTTGTAAGCAGAACCTTGCTTGCATCGCTGTCGCTTCTATATCAGTTACTCGGTACGGCTCAGCGATCCTCAGGAAGGTTTCAGTATTGACATTTTGTTTATTATTTGCAGGAACAACAAACTTTAGCACACTTTTCTGGAGATTTCGTATCGTCGGCGCGCACGACTCGAAGCTGCAGTCGGCGCGGAGCGGTAGCAAGTGCTGCCATTCACGGTGGTCGCGCCCAGGAGCGGCCGTTCTCCCGGCCGCCTGTGGAAATAGCTGGCCCGGCTTGATAGTCGGCGAACGGCCGCCGGGCGGCGGTTCGCAAGGTTTGCTGCGGGAAAATCGCTCCATGTGGGTCGGCCTTTAGACTGTTTCCTAGGGCTACGCATCCTACATGGGCATGCGCTGAGCTAGAGCACGCCACATAAACCGCCATCTCCACTCCGCGCCCGCAGCAGAAATAAGAGATTATCAATAGTGCGCAGTAAACAGGCGAGACATGCTCGAGCAACTGGTTAAACCGGACCAACGATCTTCCCCGTGGCAGCGAAGAACACCTACTCAAGCGGAGTCTACAACTATCTTCGGTTTATTCGCTTGTGAAAATTTATTGGGCCGTACGCTGCTCAGTATGGTAGACGGTTCAAGCTCGACTTGCACCGTACACGCAATTACAAGGTGCATAGAGTGTACAGACGCGTTAGCTGACCAGCCAGATGTCCAGCCCCGCCCTTTTTACACATTTTCAGTATCCTGCCCTTAACCTTGCTGAGTCGCTTCGTATTTTGTTCCGGTCGCATCAAACGCCATGCACGTTTCAGACCCAACCGAAAAATTAAAAAAATAAGAAAATAGAGAGCTGTTGTTCACAGGAACGGATGATATTGGCCAAGCGCGAAACATTTACAAGTTCATTATGGGGGCATCCGGCCCCGTGATATGGAGCGGAAAGACGTAGTCGAATACCGCCAAAATTGGGGTACAATGTCGCGAGCAAATTCGTTTCGTCCGCCGTGGGGAGAAGGCTGATTTGAATTCCACAACACACAAGCTGGATGGAGGTACCTTTGCTCCTTAAGTAAGCCCCGCGGGCATGCCTCAGAAAGCTGCAAACAGATCGTCGTGTAGATCTTGGAGCGAATTCTCTCGCCGCCTTGACGTAAAACGCAGGGAAATGGGCTCATTTATACCAAAACCTAGTGAGCGAAAAGGAATCGAATTAGCGGAGGAATGCCGTGTGCACAGTAGAAGCAGCGGTCGTTAATGACGTGCGTAATTAACGAGCTCCTTCATCAAAAGCTTCCTGCCCTCATGTCCCGCGGCACAGCACGTCCGCCGTCCGTTTCAGGGATCCCCATGCAGGGGCAATCCTAAAGGACTGCTCCTCATTTATTAAACGATTTTGTGGCCCCTAATGACACCGACCACCGCTGACCGCGGTGACGTACCAGACGGAGCAAAGAGACCGCTCTCATTGAGTCTTAAACGTAGGCCGCTGAGTTCAGTGGAATGCGGAAGCGACTAAATGGCAGGAAGCGAAGAATAAAAGACGCCCAGTCGTTTTTAAGCCAGCTCTGTCCAGACTTGGAGAGCGAAACGCCGTTCGACGGCTGCGTTTCGCATGGATCGTCCCCCAAAGTGAGGTGGAATTCCGAATATTATCCGCGTTCTTTTGAATAGCTGATCTAGAATGAAGGCGAAATGGGAAGTTGCATTTCGAACGGTTATTCAGACCCTAGGAACACTTATTAAATAGCAATGAATTTGCACTGCATGCAGCCTGCTCTACCGGTAAGACGCCCGACTACTGTGCCGGAGTACTCGGGTTCGATCCCGACTGCGGCGGCTGCGTTTCGATGGAGGCGAAACGAAGAGGGGTCCATGTCAGCGCACGTTAAAGATCCCCAGGTGGTTGAGATTACTCCGTAGCCCTCCACTGCGGCTCCTCCTTCTTTCCTTTCACTGTCTCTCCCACATTCCTCCCTTCTCTTACGGCGCGGTTCAAGTGTCCACAAAAACAAGTGTGACAGATACTGCGCCTTTCCCTTCCTGTGAACCAATTATAATATATAATAGTGCGTTCAGCATAATTCCACAGATTACATTGACTTCTACCACCGGCAGTCACCAGCAAATGTTCGGCCAGCCACTTTAACACAGCCAAATGGGAGTGCTTTGTTTGCGTAGCTTTCGTACGTGCGGACTGTAACAGCCCTTGATGTAGGTTTTTTGAGCGCTAACAAAGACAAAGACAACAAAGGCGAGACGTACACACACAAGCGCTAAAGATGATGAAGAAACACAGAAAGAGGGGCCCACTGTATAAGAAATAAACTTCATTAAAACTTCCTACTGGGAGAGTTGGTAGTTCATCTTGATGTAGGGGTTTTTTAGCGCAAACAAAGACAAAGACAAGAAAGGCGAGACGTACACACACACAGCTCATACCACCAACTGTTGCGAACTTAGTTTACTAGTTTTCAAGCTTTGTTTAAAAGTTGAAATTCATTTTGACGTGTTTCCTAGTAGTAAGGTGTATTTAAGCGAGCCCCACGGCTCTCAGGAGCAAGATTATACCGGCAGTTCGGTTAAATGTCATTTCATCCCGCCAATTTTTCAGGGGTATAGATCGGGCGAGGAGGTTGTCGAAACGCCTCCTCTCTGGACTGTTGAAGCCGGTTCCGCTTCCGCCTCCACTGTGTTGACGTCAGGCGCACAAGACAGCCCAGCGAGCAATTTGGCGACGCCCAGGAGGCCCTCGTTGCAAAGGTCTATAGAGGAAGGTGGATATCTGGGAAATGTGAATTGGAGGCTCTGAAGGCCGGAAAGTACACGCGGTGTGTAAGGCGCGCTCGTATTGAGAAGCTGTTTCTTTATCTCGCCGCGTTCGTAATACGGCCGCCGCGGCAGGGATCGAACCACCATCCTTGGGGTTGCCAGACAAACGCCAAAGCCACAAAGACACCGTAACAAGTGAATGCTGTTCTGCGGCGCGCTGACCAAGCAGAATAGATCTTCTAATAAAGTCCAAACAAATAACCTTTACGCCGCCAGGATTCCACTCTAATAAAACGGGCTAGAGGTAACAGTGTTCGGCACTCTTTGCCGTGTTTGTTTTGTGAGCGACTGTCATGCTTCAGTTTCCTCGAGGTTCAATGCGCACGCGCTTCCCGGCAGTCAAAAAGGGCGGAAAGAAACATTGTGAATCGAGGAAAAAGAGCGATGTGCGCACAAAGGGAAGCTGGGCACCGTGGGAGTTTGCACAAGCGAGTGGTGACAGTCAATCGTATGTGCTCCTCACATAAGCACAGCAATGTTCGCGTCAACGGCTGTTGTTACTCGGATGCACACGCCTCCAACGCACAAAACAAACTAACGTACTCAAGTGCGCCTACTTCTGATTGCTTGTTTTTCGTGCAAGCATCCGAAAAAGTATCGCAAGCGGCTTTTGTAACGAGACGTTCATTTCCAACCTGCGCTTGGAGTCGCCCTCTCCCTCCCTTCCCCCAAGCGTAGGTGGCCGAGAACTGCGAACAGCCAGACTTCCGCTAAAAACAAAGGGGCCGGGGAGGGGGGAGGGAGGAGGGGGGGGGGGGCAGGAAAAGGTATGAATGTAGACAACGGGCTGAAAGGCACGCTCGGCGCAGAGTAATGAGGAAATGACTCCGCACGATTCGTGAACGGCTTGAACGCCAGCTCGGCTCCCTGGCTGTTCTGACAGCTGGCGGCACGTGTTTACGAGCTCTGGAGCCGTTATTCCGCGTTTTCGTCGTTATTGAAGTGCCGCTATCTCCCCGACCTCGAGTCATCTGATTGGTGGAAACGTCGGAACCGGAAGTGGTAGTGACATCTGGTTCCGACGTTTCCACCAACCAGATGACTCGAGGTCGGGGAGACAGCGACACTTTCAATAACGACGCAAACTCAGAATACGACCCCTGATCGAAACAAGGAAGCTGAAGGCAGACATCTTTGTCCCAAGCTTAAGGTAAATCTCTGCGGGGGCTCTTCAGGCGGTTCAATTAATTTTTTTCTGAATTGAATTCAATTTCATTTGCCGGGAGATTCTAGTGTCGGTTGCCTAAGGTGTGCATCTGCCTAAGAATTGCAAAGGAGAGCAACTAAGGAGTGCGTCTGGAGTGATCATTAGCCAGCACTAATAGGCTTGCCAAATCTTGCTGAAGATTATTAAAGCGCAGAAAAGGAGGATTTATTGAAGTTGTTCTCTTCATACCACCCGTGGTATAGTTGGCGGCCCGTCCTGGGAATGGCAAGACCTAATGCGAAGCTTACTGCGCCATCAATTTCACTCCAGCATAGCTTAGAGCTATCTTCATGCGTTGCTATTGAGCAAGAAAACAAAAATGAAATGGCGCTTAAGCAAATTATTATTGATGCTTCATTTCTTACGAAGCAGGAAGTGTAGTTACCCTGATTTTCTTTCTTTGTTTCTCGAAAATAAAAATAAATTGAATTTTTCTTCTTTTTTTCTGCTGCACGAAGGGGACAAAGTGCGCTAATGTGTCACTAGCTCATTCAACTTTATTTCCGCATTATAACATTCTGAGACCTCGTGTCACAAGGATACACAGTGACCGTACGGCATTAAAGACTAAAGAGGGAAAAAAACGCCGCAAAACTTGGGTTGGAAGCTACAACAGTTCACTTTTTTATTTTCAATAACAGAGCAGCGAAGGACTTAACAGTGTTCCAAGTAATTTACTTTCTCTAAATTAATTAGATTTCTTCTCCCAGCGGCCAAGCAGGTGCCAAGCTCCTTTCTGTTTGGATTTGAGTCCTGTTTCAGGCGCGCTTGTAATATGTCCTTATATGCGTCCTATAAGACACTGCTTCATGCTTCTGGTGGCTCCAAGCTCCGTAGCACAGTGCACAGGGAAAAGTCACGAAGGAAGAACTGGTTCGCCTGTGGTTGCAAAAATGTATCTGCGTTTGGAGAAACGGCGACGTTTAGTAAATGTATTTTGATTGACGATAGCAAACCCAGCTTTTGCTGGCCTCCCGGGTGGTTAGAAATTGAGATTGCCGGCTTAATTTTTTTGCTGCAGCTTTTGATTCCTGAGCTGCTGTAAATCAAGCAGCACAAAAACCGCGGTCCAAAATAATTTTAAAATTTATGGCATCTACTACACTGCTTGCTTCGTTATGTTAATAACGGAGACATCACGTGAATTTTATGCCTATACGTCTGTATTGAGCGCTCGTTGTCAATCTGGTATAGAATGCAGCGCCGATCCCTCAAGAGCCAGCGGCCATTGCTACGCATTCAGTGACCCCACGGGACAAAGAAGGAAAACAGTCCGTACTAGGTCCTCAATTTTACGCACTGCATAAAACAGGAAAACCTAAAGGTGCAGACTTTGCGCGTCGCCTGGAAGTCCCTGCTTTGAGGTTTTTCGTTCTTCATAAAGCGTTTTTTTTTTCTTTGTTTTTCAGCCGCTGAATCATGCCGGAAATTTTACTTCCAAGAACGAAGCAAGATCACCAAAATAGAGGAAGCCTTGAGCATGCATCAAATTCCATGCTTGGTCTTCGTTAAGAAGGCAAGTCCTTGAGGGAACACGAAGCGAGAGTCTCATATGGCTGCCGTCCGGATACTGCCAATCTTTGGTATTTTTAATGAAAGGCTAACTTTTTCAGTTCTAAGAAAAATAACGGTAATCGGAGAATACGGAAGTTTAAGGGAGGAAGGAAGGCGGCGTGCACACGTCTGCTGTCAGTGAAAGCTGAGGGGCTAATGACGCGAAAGAAGAGACCGAAGTTGGGGGCGTGCAAGCGACACGTGTCTGCTCAGTCCGGAGTAACACGCGCTTGTACAACGCCACCCGAGGACGGCCGCGTCTGTGATAGGTGGGTTGCAGAAACCTAGAAGTCAGCTTCTCTGCAGAGCAAAAACCCCCTCACCATGGCAGCCAAACCTGTTTTGGGTACAGAAGTTGGGTACAGCACAGAATACTTCCATGTCCAGCCTGATGTCATGCACAAACCTTTTGAGCAGAATTCCTTCACTATTGAGAGCCTGGAGGAGGTAGGGGCAGGGGAGGCGTTATGAATGGCACTCACAAACGGAGGGGTTCTTAATCCCATAATTGCGACAAGAAGAAGAGGGGTGCAGGAAATGGATGTGGCCATTATTGCCACAATAGACGACTCCTGCACTGCACCTACTTTCTTCCCCCAAAACAGGTTTGGCCGCCATGGTGAAGGGGTTTTTGCTCTGCAGAGAAGCTGACTTCAAGGTTTCTGCAACCCACCTGTACGCGCCACTTTGTCATTGGCTGCAGACGTGCGACTGCTCCGCCTCTTTATTGGCTAAGCCGCCTGAAGCGCTCCTCACCTCCTTCTCTTCTTTCGCTCTTCAAGTTCACGGAGAAAGAGCTAGAGCGGCCTCGGACAGACATAGGCAAAATACGTGATTGCGGCTTTTGGTGCTACGCACTGCAAGGAAATGCGTCTCAAGTGACATTTCAAAGCCGCACGGTCTTGCATGCAACTTTGTCCAAACACGTTCTCAAGGCCACTAATTCCATTGCCAGAACACTAATTCAAGACCACATTGAATTAGGAAGCGAATTCTCTGCGATAATCCCGCTGAGATGATGTAGTACACTATAACCGATTTGCAATACTGAGTGCCGAGGACTTCAACACAGATTTCACGCTGTAAAGGCCTTATGTTGCATTTCCTCATCATAGCAGCATTGTGGGAGCGCTTCGCCTTTTTTTTTTTTTTTCATCTTAAGAAACATTTAGGCACAGCAGCTTTTCTAGACCCTACTCAAGAGTCATGTACAAGCATGCACATGAGAAGAAATTGAATGACATAGCTTTATTTCCTACTTCTGCATGAAAGCAATTAAGCCGCAACTTGTGGTGCTCTAAGGAATAGATCCAGAGTACTGGTGATAACACTGAAGTTTCTCTAAGAATCCATGTAGAAGCACAAACCAAAACAAGCGATCAGAAAAAGCCGTTTTCATTTTTCTGGGGAAGGGGGGGGGGGGGGGAATCCTCATTTCTCGAATACTCACTCTACTCTATTTCCTTTCATTCGATGATAGCTTTATTCCGGGAGTGTTACTGGGACAACTATATCTGAAAGTGAATGAAGAAGTGAAGAAAGTTCAAGTCCGGGTGGGCTGGCTGTGCGCAGCTGACGCAGCTGAGCACACTGGCCACTGTAAGTGTCGTCTTTGAACAAAGCTAGTGTTCTTGAATTCAATGTTCAGGTCCCGTGGTGAAGCTGAAAGAAAACTTCTACAGCGATGAGAGTTCTTCGTTCGCTCTATTTTTAGCGACAAAAAAAAAAAAATACGCTTCATGAATGGCGTCTATCACTATATGCGAGTGTCATTTCGCAGAGATTCGGAATCGGCTAGCCCATTCGCAATGCCGCGCCAAACAAGATCTCCTTTCTGCCCAAGAGGGCTAAAGCCGCACTTCCGCGCCAATCTCGGCGAAAGCTTCTCTAATCGGCCCGAAGTGGACCGCACTATAGCTCTCCAAAGGCGTGATATTGCCGCTTGACGTTTGCCCAAAACGGGGCAAGCTTGAAAATTGAGGCCCTTTCCTGCAGGCTGCCCAGGGCTGTGGAGCTGTACGCTGAGCGCTCGCCGCCGCATAAGCCAAAATCGAATCGAAACTCCGCGTTTCGGGCCACCTGTATGCTTCCGCTGAAGCTGCGAAAGGCGATAACTTGTTTTGCGGCCGCGCTGCATTCTCCGGGCGCCATTTGAAGGCGCGGGAGATGCGAGGCAGCGTGCATGCGTATGCGGAGAAATCCTTTTGTGTGGAGCATGCAGAATCCGGTGGCACGGTGAGAGCCGCGGCGAAGACATCGCCCGCGCTCTGCCGCGCCATCGGCGATGCGACGAACATAACAAGTGGGGAGGGAGAAGAGGTGAGAAGGGCGCGTCCGTTCGTGCTCGCATACATTCCGCGCTCTCTCTCCACCTTGCTCTCCTCCCGATGCAAAAATATTCAGGCTTGATTTTTCTTTTCGCGCGCCAACGGGCGACACTCCCGCGTTGCCAGGCAACGACACTTGACACTGTTCTTACGCCTTCGTTGCTCGTTGCTTGCCTAGGAAAGCAGTGATTGTCGCCCGTGAGGGTCGACCCTGATAGTTATTTTATTTTTTATTTTTCGAGCTGGCTCTTTGAGTGCACGCGAACAGCCGGTGCGCTTTTTCTGCGTCCATCAGTGCAAGAAACGAAGTGAGATATCGTGGCTACGGGTGCCGGTTTGAGAAAACTTTCGCTCTTTGCAGTGTTGACTCGAGGCAAAGCTGTCACTGGTGTTCGCTCAGTGAAACCGAAACTAAGAAGCAATCGGGCGTTAACTCTCGGCGGGAGCACGTTTCGGCGCGTTTGCAGAATGGTCCGCTTTCTCGCTGCGTTCAATGCACCAGCTTTCTAACTTGGAACGTAAACCACTTTAGGAAGGTAGGTGATGCCAGCGCGTCTGAAAAACATTTCACCGTCGATTCATAACAGGCGTATACAAAATCTTCCTTCGATGGGTGCTTATTTTGTTGTCTTTTACGCCGTCCCTCTTTGTTGTGCTAGCTGTCTCTGCTGAATTGGCAATTTAAACCTTCGTCGTACTGCCGTTCGAATAACTTAACAACTAATAATATCCATCTGCCAGGACTGGCAGATGAGTATCAATTTAAATAAGTCTATTCTCTTATCTATAACGAGGAAAAACGTTCATCTGTTTTTCAGTACACCTTAAACATTCCCCTTGGATCTCTTCATGAGCATAACTACCTTGGTGTGACACTAACTTCTGACTTCAGGTAGAGCTGTTATGTTAACAACATCACGCCAGCCTCCCTAAGACAGCTACTCTTTATTAACGGACGCCAAACTAGCACCATCTGAAACAAAGTTACTTGCATGTAAAACACTTATCAGACCAGTACTATAGTACGCTAATACCGTTTGGCTCCCGTTTACTGACCAGCTCATTAAAGAACTGTGGGCGGTACCAAGAAATACACTAAGATTTATAATAATAAATAGTTCATTAGAGACTCGCCAACAGAATTATTCAAACGCGTATAACTTCCAACCTTCGAAAACAGAGCCTGTCTTGCAAGGCTTTAAACCTTATACCCGTTAATGCACAATCAACTAAATCTGCCGGTTACAAAGTACATATCGACGTCCTCAAACAGATTAACCCGTTATAACTTTACTTTAAGCGAATTCTCATTCAATACTGATATTTTCAAATGCTCATTTTTTCCAAATGCGACACGCAAACTAAACAGTCTAAACACGAGTATTACTAACAGCTCATCCTTACCTGCGTTTAGTTCCTTGATTGCAGATGAACTATACGCATCGCAGTAATAATTGTATTCCTTATTTTCATACTTCCTTGCTCCCTTATGTTATTTTTACTCGCCTCTTTGTGCCTTGATTCAAGCTGTGAATTCATTGTAATAGATTTTTTTCTTTCTTTAGTATTTATGTAACCTTGATTGTGGCTAGACTGTTAATTATAACTTTAATGCTGATTCCATCACTGACTCTGCGACTGCAATTATTCTTGTCATATCCCTTTTGTACCAGTTGCTACTTTCCATAATCATGTAAGCAATATATGTAACGTACCCTTTTTTTTTTTCGATTATTGTAAGCTTGTATGTGTTCATGTAACACTCTGCATCATGTAGCATTATGCATGTTTTCAAGCTTTAATGTATGTATACTCACAGTACTTCCATTTGCGATCCCTGATGGAATTCACACTATCCAATAAATAAATAAAATAATTATTGGCAAGCACCATCGATTGAAGAGGTTCCCACTCCACATCTGTTATTGAAAGGCAGCCTAAACAATTTGAATTAATTCTTATCATAAATCGTCAATGAGCGTCAACTTATTAGGGTATTCAGCTTTCACTTCATATTAAACCCCCCCCCCCCCCTTTTTCTTCTAAAGATTTCATGTAAATCATAGATTAATTAAATCAAGAGCTTGAATCTAACATTTCGCCATCTTAAATATAGACCTTCTTCACTCTGGTGCGGTGGCATTGTCATCATTAGTGACCTTCGCGTGGTGGGCAAAACAACGCGTCAGTCCCTTTGCCTACCGTGATTGTGGGGTGGTTTCTGCGGCCGGAAAATGTAGAGCACCATGCCGACTAGTCGTGGTGCCATGAAATGTGCTGAAAGACGCAAAAAAATTGCGGACGATTACATTACTTCCTAATGCGAAATTTGAGCGCAACTCATCAGCGGTTTCAGCTTTTTCATAGATTAAGGCAAATAATTCGAGAAAACATGTATGTACAATTACAGACAGCTGTTTTTATTTTTCACACATATTCCTTCAAGAAACACTCCACTAACAGTTCTTGACTGTTATGGAGGAAGCTTTGTGGATCGGGAGGTAGCGGGAGGCAGCGCGTGCAGCCAAGGTAGATATATACCTTGGTGCAGCGACTGACTGATGCCACTGACGCATCTAGCGAATTAAGTCAATGTGGCTCTGAATTTTGGCTTGGGATGCACGCACCGTGATCTGCTGATGCCGAGTCGGCGCTTCGGCGACCGGAGAACACCGTCGCCGCTACGCAAGAAGAGGAGGAGGAGGAGGAGGAGAGTGTAGACGCAGCGGCGAACGGTGATGGCAGGAGCGCGCGCTGTGCCTCGGCTACGGAGCTCGTTACGAGGCACAACGTCGACGGCGATGACGCCGCGAAACGCAGGAACGGGCGCCAAAGGGCTGCGCTCTTTAATAAATTTCAGTAAGCTTGCACGGGTCTCTTAGGTTTCTAACAATGGTCGCCGTAAACTGTGGACCGCCAAGGGTATGCGCGAAAGTGTGGATACCGACGCCGGCTCATCGAATTTGCGGCAAACACATCACGGCTAAGCTGGAGCTTATTCAACTTTACGCCAGAGCGGTTTACCTGCTCAATGGTCGCGAATAACTCGAGTTTGGTCTTTTTACGAAGCATGATGGGATCTTGGTACTGTTTTGGTGAGGGTGCGAGTGCGAGGCAGCCAGTATATATATGTATTGTAATGCGTAGACTTGTCTCTTGTTGGAGCGTGCGTAGATGTCTTACATAGGTAAACAATTCCTCAAGCACGTTTTTTTTTTCACTTTGGTAATTGCACGTATGCGTAGTGAGCTGCTAAGCGGGAGATCTGTGTTGCACTCCTCCGTGGTTATATATGTTGCATGGCTACCATTGCGGCGTTCACCCGACATTATTTTAATCTACTTCGTGATGAATATTCGCACTGCATGTTGACAGCTGTTGATTTGGATTGTAGCTGCATTTTATTGCAAAAGCAATACTGCTCGCAGTTTGAGCCGTCAGCGTGGTCCGGCGGTGACTACCATTGACCTTTGACCTTTAGACGACCCCCGTAGACGACCCCAAGCTGGCAGAAGCTGCCAACTTGGGTCTCTCGTTTCACATGGGACGTTTATGTCAGAATCAGCCTGCCAGGACCCTAGCATTCACGTTACTCCTAGAGCCCAATAAGGCACATTCATACGGCTTGGTTAAAGAGGGGCTTTATATGTGGGCTGGCAGGAGCTGCCAACTTGGGTCTCTCGTTTCACATGGGACGCTTATGTGAGAATCAGCCTGCCAGGACCTTGGCATTTCGTTACCTAGGCCACTAAGGCACATTCATACGGCTTGGTTAAAGCGGGGCTTTGTGTGTGGACTGGGGAAGAAGAAGAATAATTAGAAGAATGCTCGGTCACCCACAGCTATTGCTTTCGCTCAATATTCGGTTCAGCAGCGTTGAACACTTCTATTTTTTTTTATATACTTAATGGTTTTAGTTCCATTCACAGCGACTAATGCGAGTTGTAGAGTTGAGCATCACGGAGCGACATATTGGCCCGGGATTAAGACTCTCTGAAGATGTCTACATCAACTACGGTTTGCACGAGTTTATCCTACATTGAAACACGGCCACAGTGGCCGAGACTAAACTGGACCGCCCTAACTACGGAACCACAGCGGCCGCTGCAGCTAGTAATTGTAATGCAAGCTGAAAGCAAGAATACCCGTGATAAAATTGATGGCACTAACGCCGTCAGTCTCCCAAGAACAGGGCAGATACAACAGACGCGCAGCGTTGTGATTTCAACTAATAACGCAAGGATAAGCAAATCCGTAAAGTGCCAAGGCTACTGCTGTCATACTTACTTAAACCCTATTAACCATACAGCCGTCTGACGCAGCGAGGGGCTAGTGCTTGCCAAGAACGCTCATCTGCCGCTCGGTATGAAGAATCATCCGATAATGCAATGATGCTTCGGGCTGACTACTACGTACGTGGTCACTATTTACGAGCGACAAAAGTCACCGCCTACTTACTCAACTTAATTATTGTAAGCACTCGAAGCTTTGTAAATATCAATGCGTTCCGCGCTTAATTTTCGGGGCGAAAACAGCAAATAAATTAAAACGTCGCTCATTTTCTCTGGCAGGCAGCAACGCTTTCCTTGTGCGCCTTGAACTGCACTCTCCGTCTAGTACGGCGTGCGGGTCCGTACGCTACACGCTGTGTAGGCGGAGTTTTTCAATGTATCGATTGTTTCCTCACCACTGAGGCTCACGAAATACTAGCATATGGGTATTTCATCTGTCAAAAGGCACCTGCAGATCAAAATAACCAGGCCTTGACAAGCTTGGTCACATGTGCAGCTGCCGTGCACATGTGGCCAATCTACATTTTCCACTTTCGGTATAATTCCACACTCTGTTTCTTTTCCATCGAGTTTATCCAATTTTTACCTTCTGTGTTTTTCAGCTGTTGCTTAATGCTCTTTATATCTCCGTCCTTGTTACCAGCATACTTACTAGTTAGTTTCCTAGTTCTTTTCCTCCATTGTGAGTCAATGCTTTTTAGATACAGGTATTTAAATACTTTAGCTGCCCATCTGTTACTGTCCAATTTCCTCAGGCGTTCCTCATATAATATTTTACTCTGAGCTTCCCGTACTTCGAAAGATGCCCAGCCCATATCTCCCTGTACCGCCTCATTTGTAGTTTTGCCGTGGGCACCTAGTGCTAATCGTCCAACGGATCTCTGATTTGTTTCTAATGTCGACTGTACCTCTGATTTTAGGCACAAAACCGCATTTCCGAAAGTAAGTCCGGGCGCCATAATTCCATTCCAAATACCCCTCAAAACCTCATACCTATTGTATCCCCACAATGCCTTATGCTTCATTATCCCGGCATTCCTTCGCCCTTTGGCCTTAAGTGATTGCTCATGCTTTCCAATGAATGCCAATCCTTCGTTTACCCATACCTCCAGATATTTATATTCTGCTACTTTAGGTATTTCAAGGCCTTGTATTTTAAGACCCTGATCAGTTGAGTCGTTGAAAATCATCAGACCCGACTTAACTGCACTGAAACTGAAGCCTAGAGCGTCCCCTTCGTCTCCGCAATGCCTAACTAGAGTTTGCAATTCTTCCAGACTCTCAGCTAGCAGCACAATATCGTCTGCATACATCAAACCGGGGAGGCGCTGCTCTACCGCCTTTCCACCTAATCTATATGACAGGTTAAAACCTAGGTTACTGTCTTGTATTCTCCGTTCCAGGTTTATCATATAAAGCATGAACAGCACCGGTGATAGAGGACAGCCTTGTCTTAATCCTTTGCATACTTTGACATCCTCCGTACTTCTTATCCCTTCCCACGTAATTTCTGCTTTGTTATCCCGGTATATTTCCTGTAGGAACTCTATTATCTCATAACCGATTCCTTCTTCTTTTAATATGTTCCACAGGAGTTCCCTGCTTACGTTGTCGTACGCCCCGTTTATGTCCATGAAGGCCAAATACAAAGGTCTATTTTCCACTCTAGATATTTCGATGCCTTGGGTAAGCACGAACAGGCTATCATCTAAGCGCCTAGATCGCTGACGACAGCAGCGCCACCTCGATCGCCTGTTTGTTAGTAAACATGGAGGGGGTCTATAGAGATTTGCGCAGCCAAAGCGCCGGCTAAAGTTAGCTACTACAAGCACACGCTAGAATGGCATAGCAGCATGCGTAAGAATACCGTCGAACAAACATCACCTGCATTATGGATGCAATTATTTCAGTGATCGCGTCATCGCGTGCTGTGGAGTTTCCTGTGAAATAGTCGGTTTAGGTCACCACTGATGTACAGACATGATGTACAGACTTGCATGCAGACATGAACGTTGCGGGATAGGGCGTAAAATGGTGGGTGGTGTTCGTACGTGGGTAAGCCACTTGTGTTGGCTCTGCTAGGGTGATTCAACTTCCGAAACTGCTGCAACCACTAGTGCTTCTGAATCTTCTCTCCCCGCCCGAAACGTTGCCTGTTTCCCTTCATGGATCACCAAGCATGGAAGGCGCTTTTGTAACGCGTTTAAGGCAAAAAGCGGACAACAGTGCGTCTCCGTGTTGCAAATTTGAAGTCTAGAAGACGTTTGCGCATTACGAAAGGTTATGGGGTAAGCAGAGAAAATAGAAAGAGGTATAGCTTCGAGGACGTCAGGTTGGCTGGTAGTAAGCGAGTGTCTTATTGTTGTGTTAGGCTCGGATGACATTTAGCCAGTAACGAAAGATGGCGTAAGTCAAGCATTGCAAGCAATCAGAATTGGGAAAGTCGCTGGGGAGAATCTGAGAGCTAGATATTGTCATGACCCAAAGAGCTTCATACGTACGAGTAGACGCTGTGCGAACGCGGCTGTTTGGGTCGTGACAATAGGGAGTTTTAGAATAGGGGGACCCTATCGATTAGGGGGATAGGGTAATATCGGGGCGCGAGTGCGCATGCGCAGAACCCAAGCGGGCCTTGGGATTTTGGGTCAGCGGACGACGGTCACCCTATCTCGGCGAAATAGCGTGGACTCTACCGTCGAATAGGGTCGGGGAAAATGGCGGCGTCCGGCCAAGCGGCGGCCGCTCGCCTCAGCACACATTCGTCATTACCGCTCCATGGTGTCACGCGTTCAAGGCAAACGAAAGGCCAACGAAGCTTGTGCTATGTCTCATGATGCCCGCACCACCAAAATTTAAACGATAAAACGCCCCATATTTTCTGATTGCTTCCGGATTTACCGAGCTGCTAGGCTTGGCGAGTTCGCCTCGTTTGGTTGCCATGGGGACCAGACGTCGGAAAGCGCGGAAGGTTCAAATGAGGTTTCCCGGCTCAGCCTGGATTGGTTAAGATTGGCCGATTTCGTCTTGTCTGAAGAAAAAAGTTTATATGAGTGGTATTTTTAAGATAGCTTTCTACAATGACAGCAGTTTCTGTTTAATAAAATAGCATTGTTGACTTTTATATATTTATATGCTTTTCACAGTTTACCGTCTGGTCGCTGCAATCGACAAACGCAAGCCCCGCTCCTCTGCGTCGGGAAAACCCTATTCTAAAACTCGCCGTTTGCCTAGAACGTTGCGCCGCGGCACACTATTTTCTTGGAGGCCCCAAGCCTTGGGTTCCCCTATTCTAAAACTCCCTAATATCTATTGCAGGATAACGGGGCGATTGTGTCAGATAAACTAGCTGATGTATCCGTCTAGAGTGTGCCAAACTCATAAGAAACTGGACATCAAGGACTTGGAAAAATTGCACACATATCACCGTCTGTTGCCTATACGATGCATTTACAAAGGTAGCTGCTAATAGAATCAGAAGAACCTTAGACTGCGATCCGCCGGGGCAACAAGCTGGCTTTCGTGAAAAGCTACTCGACCATAAACCATATTCGAATCATCACTCATTCGATAGGGAAATGCTCTGAATATATAACCTACCCACGTTTATACCCTTCACATATTGCGAGGAAGCTTATGACTGTTGAAATCGCAGCAGTCTTACAGGCATTACGAAACCAGAGCGCAGAACAAGGCTATGTAAACAGCGCATATTTTAAAATATCTTTAGCAGATGCGCAGAAAGCGCTATCCTCCACGAATACAACACGCCCATGATTAGGAGAAGAAAAAAACAACTTAACTAAACGTAAATATTTTCATTTTACCAATAGTTTTCTGTACAGCACACACAAGTGGAACGACTGTTCATGCGCCTACATTTCGCTGTCATGGCGCTTAACGTCTGATTTCTCTCTTGCATAACAACAAAGCCGAAATTTCTTTCCCTTCGTTTCCAAACGAGATTTAGATAAGCAAGAATTGTCAAGAATAATCGCAGCGTTTCTTTTTGCTTTTACAAGGAAGAACACAATCATAAAACATTCTAAACTCACAAACAGGGCTTTGGAATGTTCGGTGTACACGTTCAAAACGCTCCGTTCTTCAGCCCTTTTGTTTACGCCGTCGCTAACTGCTTTCTTAGATTTTTTTTTTTTTTTTTACTAGGTGAATATACTGAAGGAATCAATAAATTTAAAAACCTGTCAACAACTTAACGGTTATGCATAGTTCAGGCGTAGCAAGAAGATCCCGTGAAAATGAGTCCCTGTCAGATTGCGGGAGTACCCATTTTTTCTCTTTCCTTCCTTCTGTCTTTCTTTGTTTCTTTGTTTGCTTGTTTGCTTCTTTCTTTCCCTCTGTCTCTCTCTGTCTCTCTTTCTCTTCAAAAATGTTTCTAACTGCGTGGTTTGCTCCTTATACCGTGACTTAGCCTCTCCTGTAACTGCAGGTCACTATTCGGTGCTTCATTAAGAGGTCCAGCTTCGGGATTCGCACGCAGGTCTAGATATTTGCAGTGCTGCTAATGGGTTGCTAACAACGCAGATAGTATTTTCTAAAAGCTCTCGCGATCGATTTGGATCTCACCAGGAGTAAATTTGAGCACAATTAGTACATCCCCTCCGGCACGTCGCCTAATATACCCTTTGAGAACGACTCACATCCGATTTGCGAAGACTGGACAAGTCAGGATGAACTTTCTTCCCAGATGCTTCCTCTAATGATCATGGTGCGAATAAAGTTCGGACAGGCCTGTTGGCGCGTGAGTAATTATAAATTTTAGATCCAGCGTCCTGATGGCTGACCAAGACGTGCAAGGAGTTTCTAGAAAACTTTACCTCATCCTTATGTCGAAATTTTTTTTTCTTTTTTTTTAGGCAGTAGCTACAGGAAAGTAAGTTTGCAGCAGTTGTGCTATAGTGTATGGTACAAGGTTTAACATCCCAAAGCAACATGATATATCTATTAGGGATGCAGTAGTTATGGTATTGGGATTAATTTCGGCAACCTGCCGTTCTACGTACGCCGGCACTGAACAGTACAATGACGCCTTCGTTTCGCTTGCAGAGAAACGCTGTCGACGAGGCTTGGATCGAACCCGAATTTTGAGGCAAAGCAAGCCTAGCGCTCTAACCACTGAGCCGCTGTGGCGGAACAACTTACGGGAATTAAGGAGTTGCTTCCCGTAGAGCAAAAGGACAGGTATATGAAAGAACCAGGTATTACAGACATCTCTCGCTAACCTGGGAACAGAAACAGTAATAATTAGTGATTTCTTTCTACCAATGTTACATTCCATCTGTGAAGAAAAAGAGTAGTGATCGCCGCCAGTTTAATCAGCTAGTTGCTGAATATACATGTTCTAGTGGTACCAGGGGAGCAGGGGAGCACTGTTGCGAAAGGGGTGCATCGCGCAGGAGCGTTAGGAATAATTTCAACCACCGGGGTGTTTTTAACGTGCGCTGAATTGTCGGCACAGAGGTGTGCATTGGAACCTCAATTTAAAATAGTGTAGTTCCATGTTAGTGTCAGAGCGAAGTACAATGACCTATTGTAGGCACGTTCACTAAACCTCTCTCTTTCTCGTCTCCGCGTTTTACTTTTCCACCTGTGTGGCTCTGGTCCCAAGGCGACGGCCGAAATTGTGCTGAGTTTTACGACGCACGAACAGTATTTGTAAATTACTTCTCATTGTTTATGATTACTGGTGTGCCTTTATTAGGTCTCGAAAAAAGCATGCAGCCTTGAAAACACACACACACACACACACACACACACACACACACACACACACACACACACACACACACACACACACACACACACACACACACACACACACACACACACACACACACACACACACACACACACACACACACACACACACACACACACACGCACACGCACACGCACACGCACACGCACACGCACACACACACAGAAAAAAAAATGAATATTCGTGAGTGGAAAGTACCTCCGCTTATATCTTCATAGATAAGGAATTGCAGCTGACATCAAGTTGCCGAATCGGGCTTCTGCAATAACATACAAGCATGATAAAGTTTCTCTGTTTACTTTTAGCCAGGGGGAAGCTTTCCGCGTAGACAGAGACTGAAAGCTTCAGACAGAAACTGCGCGCACGCACGCACGCACGCACGCACGCACGCACGCACGCACGCACGCACGCACGCACGCACGCACGCACGCACGCACGCACACACACACACACACACACACACACACACACGCACACGCACACGCACACGCACACACACACACACACACACGCACACACGCGCACACGCACACGCACACGCACACGCACACGCACACACACACACACACACACACACACACACACACACACACACACACACACACACACACACACACACACACACACACACACACACACACGCGCGCGCACGCACGCGCGCGCCCACGCTGACCGATGGAGTGTTTTACTGGAAAATCTAAACGGCATTGGCTTCTATACCACTTCCAGGCTGAACTTGTTGGACAAAGGTGGGCACAAGAAAGGGGAACATGAAGAAACATTACAAGCATTAGCGAGTACTCTATACTACTAGAAGTGCATTGCAGTTCGCATAGAAAAAACCCTTTACGTGCATAAATTAAGGAATTGTTTCATGACAGGTGCAACCACGTCAGCGACATGGCCAACACTATTGGCTGTCCTGTCGTAAATCAGAGCTCACAAGAGGAACCAAAACATGTAATATCACACAAAAGCCTACTTAGTGCAGGTCAGCACTTTCTGTCGCCAAAAAAAGTCAGGTACTCTCCATCCATCATCTCACATAAAATTGTGCCTTTTAAAGAATGCGTCGAGAATTCTCTGGAAGAAGAGCTTAAACTTTGTCAATGCACATGATAGGGTACAAAACTCCGTGTGCCCTACTGAAATAATCCCCCTTCCCTGCGTCATCTAAAAGCCCGTACATCCAATACTCGTGTGGAGGACGGAAGTCTTCACACATTCTGCAGTACAAAGGCTTACACAGGCCTAAGCCTGCCCACTGTAACTTCAAACGTATTTTTTTTTCTCGCTTTGCACGTCACAAGACCTTAAGGAAATGCCATAGAAAGGCAACATAAATATGAGAATGGCATTACTTGAAGCGGACTTCGTCTTAAAAAAAAACCCAGAAAAAAAAACACTTTACTCTCGTAGCAGTATACAAAAAGAGTTACTTAGCATAAAAAAAATTTAGACTTGTTCCTTCCAGCTAACTTTATCGAAACCAAACCCATCGACATCATCTTTCCCTCTGCTTTATTCACAAAAGAGACAACTCATTTGCATTGAATATTTCTGCTCAGTTGGAGTGACTTCATTGCGCGAAGGCCAGCAATGTGCCTATTTCTGGCTGCAGTTTCGTCGAAGGGGTAGAAATAGTCTCTTGTTTATGAAAGATGCCGTTGAGGTTATGTAGTATCAGTTTTGTATATGCAATCAGTAACTTAAATTGCACCAAAAATGAGTTTATAGTTGCTTAACTAAAAGCTCAAAATGTGCACCTTCTCGTTACTTCGTTAAAGGGTAACCCGAAGGTTTTTCGACATTCGCATATTCTGGTTAAAATTTTGCTGTAGATTTTCCTCTCCTCCCTGACGCATTCCACGAAGCTGCAGGGGCTCCGTACGATAATTACTTCGCTAGCAACTTGATTTTAAAATGTGTAGTTTTCGATGGTTCAGTTCAGGCGAGTTCTGCGCGGGCAAATCTGCGCTTGTGACGTCACAAACAATGTACCCGCTTCGCTGACCCCTCCCCGCGTTATCAGGAAATTTGGAGGCCTTCATTATGCCATATCAGATATTTTATTTACTACGTCATATTTTTCATATTTTATTACAGCCATCCAACATGCGAGTGTTTTTCCGATACTGTATGTATGTGACGTCACCGTGTGGTCAGATGGAACCTTGTTTCCGGCCATGAAACCAGTTTCGGTTTCTATTCGCTGTTTTTTATCTTTAGAAACAGTTCTATTGGAATATCGAAAAGCGATTTTTAGTGTCGGGGTTAGGACGTTCCGTGGGAGCGCAATGCAACCAAAAACTCGAAGTGACAAAAAACCACCGGAGTTATCCTTTAAAGTCTTGGCATTTAAGTGGGTAGAATTATGCGCAAATCTCTTCTTGGTTGGCAGATGTACCGTAAACTGATGAGAAATTGTCTACCAAGGAAAAAACTGGTACCTGTTTTGACGCGGTTTTCTTATAAATTTTTCGACTTTCCGTTTGAACGCACATACGCCTGTCTTCTAGAGGCAAGACTTGCTGTGGGAATGGGCGTAACAGATTTGGAGCTCCGTTTGAGTCTGTGTCCTTTATTCAAATGTCCTCAACGAATTTCTGGAGTATTTGAGCCTTTGTAAGCCTCATCTTCTTCTCCTTGTATTTTTTTTTCATACGTGAAAACTTCGTACTTATCACAGTTTTCGCCCGTCGCTTCACTTTATAAATCATCACATAAAGCGCATACAGTTTTGAGCTATGCCACACTGCACGAGGAACATTCGGATAAATGTCAGAAACAATCACACTGGTTTCGAAAGACCTTTTGAGGTATGCTGGCCAGTTTTCCAGATACAGATGTCGTAAGCGTTACGTAGCACAGCAGAAAATACGAGTGGACGCCATCGCAACGATATAGGAGGCACAAGCGATTTCAATAGCTGGCTTCGGCTTAAGCCGGCCTTGCCTTGATCCACTGTTTACTTTTCTTGTGACAGTCTCAGTATGTGCAAACTTGCAGGTACACAAAAAATAACACCTTTCAGCGAGCCCCTTTCAAGAACAGCTGTTGTGCCGTCTTGTTTCATTCTTCCAATGGCTGCACATTGAAAGCAAATGGCCAAATCAAGGCAACTGAAAAAAAAAAAAATTATACCGCGTGTAAGCTGGAGCGTTTTTTCTCCCTTGTCGTACCACTGTTGAACAGTCCTTTGGGCATGTGTGCCATTGTAGCGAACGTCAGCTGAGGATATCGAAATGCCTTCATAATATTTTCTTCGTTGTTGTTTTTTTTGTTTGTGTGTGTGTGTGCACGTGTGTCGTCGATTCGTGTAAAACATACTTTCTCCTGGCTTGCGAGAGATACTTTAGTCCGTGGATTCACCGACGCCTGAAATTTAGTCAACTGCAGTCTTGAACGACTTATTTCGTGAGCCCTGAGCAATTCTGTTTTCATTTATATTTTCCCGCTGAGCAAAGCAAGAGCGTAGCAATAAATCTCAAGTGATAACGAGGTTTATAAAATGAGAAGATATGGAAAGAAGCGATAAGATTTTATTCCGCTTTGGGCATCCTTGCTTCTGGTGGTATATGGCTGCATTACAGTGGGGAGCGTTCTGGCAGATTCGTGTTACAAGTTCAAAAAGTGGCTGAGTAATCACAGAAGTTTTGTAAAGAAACATAGACTTTGTTTGGCCTCCTAGACTGGTTTCACAGGTAAATTTAATTTACTTAATATCCGCAATTCAGATCGCTTTGAACAAGAAAAAAAAAATTCCGCTGGAGTTAAAAGAAAAAAGCAAAAGGGTTGGTCGCAGAATTACAGCTTGACATTTACCAAAAACAGTGCATGTCAGGTACTGAAAAAAAAAACTTTTTTTTTTGTTTTCTACCTTCTTTCGAGTACCAGTAAAAAGATAAGAAGAAGTCAAACCCAAACTAATTGAGTTGGGACAGCGCTGAGGCAGTGATTTGAGGATTCTATTTCACTTCACGTTTACCTAACCGTCCAGTATCCCTGTAGTAAAAAGGGATGCTTAACTATTGTGAGAAAACTAAATAAAAAAAATAAAAAATGCGAAGATTAAAAACATATTTTATAAAATATACAAGACGGTTGGTTCGTCGTGCAAAAGATTCAAAACACATAATTTCTCCTGCTTACCTTGCACGACTAAGTTCACATTCAAAATCTAAGAAAAGGGAGGATATGTGTTCTTTTCTTTTTTTTTTTTAGTTCTGCTTCTCCGATAGCCTTTGTCCCCTACCCTTTGCAGCAGGTCTGAACTTGAGATTAGCTGGAAAATTACTTAATGCGCATTATTTCCGCAAGAAAAGCTGCAGCAAGAAAGAAAAAAAAAAAAGGTCCAGCAAAGAAAGCGAGGTCAATGAAAACGATAAAAAAAAAAAGAAAAAAAACATGCACGTTTCTCTGTTTTCCAAAACTATGATGACAAGAGCGTCTTCAGTTCGCAAGGAAGGCGGAAGTAGAAACATTGAAGCGCAGGTCTTTCATGTTCGCATTAAATGGCGATGTTATACCTCGTGAAGCAGCGGAGAGGAAAGGGAGAATTGGAAGCAGCTAAGCGGATAAAAAGTCGTAAATCTTTAAAGGGAAGCTCACTTAAAGACGGCACGTGTGATAAACATGCTCGGTCTGTTTAGCTGACCTTCAGAAATAGGGGAGCTCTAGTGGCTCGAGTGCACGCCCGTATAAGTGGTTCATCCCTGCATGCAAGATCTTAGGAAACCTTGTCACGGAACGGACGTGTGTTTCTTGGGAATGAAACAGCTTCAACTGCACATTAACAGCAGATAGCCGCGTTTGCCGAAATGTAGTTAAGTCCTCTCGCAGAAACGTTAGCTAGAGGCCTGAGGATTTTCATGCCCCTAATCATTTTTGTTTCGCGTTTTCATGAACGGCGTATCTTAATTGCGCTGCTATAGTGTAACAGCACGGGAAAGAAGAACGAACAGCATGATCACCGATGTTCAAAGCGCGAATTAGTGGACGGAAATGCCAATTTCATGCCATAGAAAGATGCTCCAGCCAGCCTGCCTTACAGGGAAGGAGCAGAAAAAGACTGGAGTTGGCAACAGCGATGAAAGAGAGGGTCTGAATTCGGGTGTAGCGCTCGTGTCATCTCTTGTTCCTTTTCGTCTTGTGTTTCGCGCTGCTTTCAGATGAATCCAATCCAACGCCCAGTTTTCTACACTCGTAGAACACAAGCCCTGAAAAACTGACTGACTAGCGTAGGCTGTTATTCACGGGCAATTCTAACGTCCCATGAATGCTAACACGCCAATGGTCGGATGTATTTGAAGGTATAACGTATATATACTTCGATTCCGTGGTTGCTGAAGGCGTCCTTTCTTAGCGACCGTCTGTTCAGGCGGGTCGAGGCAGCAGCTAACACATCTCTCGTTTTCACGCAGTCTTGCAACAAACAGTTATTAATAACTCACTCGCTCAGTTCATGCAGTTCACCCTATGCAATGAAAACAACGTTCACGTTCAAGAGTCGATTTGTCGTATTTATGAAGCGAGCAAAGTTATGGCGCCGCAGGAACGAACGAAGGAAGCAAATGGCCGTGAGTTCCTTAAGTACGATAGGAAGCAGGCTCATTTTGACGTTCTAACCAGACGTAACCAGAGCGTCCGCCTTGAAACGCGCTGTTTAACCGAGGCGGCTGGCGAAAGAGCTGCAGCGGCGGCGCCGACGCGTTTCTGCTGCACGTCAACTACGCTGCCTGCAGATTGCGTTCCTGGTGGGCACCTTGCAGGCGGGGCACGTAAGCAGCACTCATCGTCCGTTGTGAAGGCGCAGACCACCATCGCTATATGAAAGGGAGGCGATAAACTTTCGTTATCGCGAGATGTGATGGCTGTACAAGCAAGACATGTCGGCTGAGTCCCGGAGCAGGCGCATCGAGCGTGGTCCCGGGCAGCTTCTGCGGACAACCTCCCTATGGAAGACAGCCGCTGGCCCCCACATTTTGCCGCACGGAGACAGAGAGCACTGCCCCAGTCGATTGCACTTTGTTCGAGCACGCGGTCCTTCGCGTCACTGGTGCGATTACCGCATTAGCCTGGCAAAGCCGTGAAATTCGCAGCGTTGCTATCACGCGTGCACTGCACGCCTATGTAGATTTAGTGAAGGTAGGAAGAGCACAGGATAATTATTGTTTCCTTAGATTGATTGAGATTAGTGCAATTTCTCGGTGACGGCCGGGTGTTTTTGCATATATGTACATATAAGCCTTGTATTTCGCGGTAAATACCTGCCTATAGTTTTAAAAACCTTCTAACAGCAGTGATTTTTTTCTTTTCAAGAACACAGGAATGTTAGAGTGAGAAATACTGCCTATAACACAGGTTTCATGAGATATAACTACCCTTAACCTTCCTAAATCAGTTATTGCTCAAGCATACGCATTATATTCTCTTGACCCGCTTGCAGTTCTCGTGCCATTAATTTTCAAAAACGTGTTGCATCGGTGTCTTATGGCAGATTTCTTTTTGTGAGCTCTGGACAAATTTCAGGAGGAAGATTTTGGTACGCATTAAAAGCGTCGACCATTTCTATTATTTTGTTCATAAAACGCGCCTTTCAACGTTTCACAGGCGCGTCACAAATGTTTTTGTTGTTTTAAATGCAGCCCATTGGCATTGTACGGCAGTTTTAACTGAACTCGGTGTGAGCGCATGGAGAGATTTAAAAGCAAATTTTTGCTAGAAAAACGAAGCTGGAACCAATAATATCACCGTGTGCTTAACAGTCTCCTGTAATATCCAACAACTATAGCTGTCAAAAAAAAAAAAAAGATGCTACATATAGCTTCCAGTGTTTTTTATTCTTTTTTTCTTCTGTGTCGACGTTTCGGTAGGAGCCCTATCTTTCTCAACGTCCACTTAAAAATGAACAAATAAACACTGGAAGCTGTAAGAAGCATTTTTGACTCATATATATATATATATATATATATATATATATATATATATATATATATATATATATATATATATATATATATAATACGAAGTGTACAGATAGGATAGCAAGGCACAAAAAAAAAAGAAAAGGTAAGGCGCATTCCTTTCTAGTGCTCTAATTTGTACCAGAAAATATGCCTCCAATTTTACACACATTTAAGCACGAAAAAAAAAAAAACCATTTTCCGCCGTATAAGTAAGCGGGCAGTGAGGTGGGCGTAAGGTGAGAGCGACGGGTTGGCCGCTGTCTGGCTTCCTCCCAGCCCTCTCAGGGTCGACGGCGAAGAATGAGCCGTTCATCAATAGCCACATGTCCGCTGGATGAGGAGGGCCGACGTGCTGTTGCGCCTCGCCTCAACGCGAGATGGCGGAACACGGGTTCGCTCCGCACGCTGGGTGGCTGCGTTCGGCGGGACCGGAACAACATAATTAACAATGATTGAGTGCACTGGGAACCGCCAAGACAAGCGCCGCGTTTATAGTTTTCCCGCAAGACAAGAAACTACAAGAAGGGCAAAGAGAAGCGACCAACCGCTGCCGGCCGGCTACCATTGCCTCGCTGACGGAAGAGTCTGGAAGCCTCACTACGGCCGCTGCAGGAGTGTCGCTCGCGCCGCGCCGACGGGAACCAAGCAACGGAGTAAAACAAGGGGCTGGAGCACACCGCACTAATCATGCTAGACCCAGCCAAGCAGAAAGAAAGAATGCAATATACGGCAGCAGAATTTCGTGCCGGAGGCCTATCTGTGTTATTTATTGGCGAGTTCGAACGGCCGATAGGAGCCTCCGGATGTAGCAACGGGTTTTCTGGGCGATGCCTGTGGAACTCAGCGGCTGTCATGAACACGTGCTACTGCTGCGGACTGCGTGTCGCCTTCACCGGGGTAATTAATAAGGCCTGGATTACTCTGGCAGTAAACACACGCGAGCGTCAGGTTTTTGTTGGCTGTTTCCTCGCAGAAGTTGAAAACACGTTTGAGAGGCAAATGAAAAAAATAATAATAAATAAATAAATAAATAAATTATTAATTAATTAATAGAAAGACGGAAAAACAGAACCAAAGCGTGAATGAACACACGATGCTCTTGAACACGCATTCCAGTGATCGTGAATGAAACAAAGCATAGCGAGTCTTATTCATAATGCCTTTGTCTATGTGTGCAGAGGCTACATGTTTTGTTTGCTTGGGAGTTATAAAAGCGCCTGTGGCCTTGTCACCAATAGCAGTTTTCTTATATATATATATATATACATATATATATATATATATATATATATATATATATATATATATATATATATATATATATATATATATATTAGCAAACTAGTTAAACGCCAGTACAAAGACGTGTTTAGGTTTCATATTATTCTCCGCTTTCACCGCAAACATATATGACTTCGACCTTTTCGGCCATACGAGTGTATTGTGTTAGGCTTTCATGAATTGTTCGTTTTGAACATAGTCTGCACGCACGTCACACGAACACAGCCCTCCGCGAGAACCTTCTTTTTTTAACCTGGAGCTACACGCATTTCATGTGCTGAACGATATAGGAAACAAGTTAAACTTTACAGCCTGATTGTGTGGTTCGTTCTGCTGGATTTGCATCAGTTCTGAAAAAAAAAAAAAAAAATGAAGGAGGGTTCCCTGATAATAAAAACGGCACTGCGGGTCTACACAAGGGACGAGCGCGCTCTTTTGTTCCCAAGTTAAGCTTTTCTTATATAATTATGCAATGTTTTTATCTCTCGGGTCGTGGTACACACAGTGCTTCCAAATACCCCCCCCCCCCCCCCCCCGACCTTTTTATTTTTTAAACCTCAGCATATTTGAAAAAAGAGCCAAATCAGAAAAGAAAAATCTTAATACTGAAAAGAGGAAATAATAAAAGTATGAGAAATTCCGCTCAGAACTATAGACCCGTCTCCTTGATTAGTATCCCGTCCAAAGTTATGGAGCATGTATATCGCTGCGTCATGACTCATTTAAGGAGCCATAATCGTCTATGTTCGAGCCAACATGGAGTCGGGAAAGTTTTATCGTGCGATACACAGTTGGTGGAGTTTATCCACGATTTTGCCTTGCCAAATGATAAGCAACAAGCTGTTGAATGTGTTTTCCTAGATTTCCGCAAAGCATTCGATGTAGTGTCGCACAGCTTCCTCAGTACCAAATTGAAGCTTATAAGCTTGACTATAATAATATTAAGTGGACCGCCGAATATTTGTCATTACGGAAACAGGCGGTTGTTATGAACGGTGTTTTTTCCCAATACACACAAGTGACCTCAGGAGTTCCCCAAGACCCTGTGATAGGTCCATTGTTGTTTTTGTTATATATCAATGATATTTCAATTGGTGTACGGTCTTCTTTAGAATGTTCGCTGATAATTGTGTTGTTTGCAGAGTGATTAGTGCCAATTCTGATTCACAACTCTTGCAAGATGATTTAGATACCATAGCAGGCTGGTGTGCGCGTTGGAAGATGTCATTGAATATAAATAAAACGATTCGTGTCACCATTACAAAAAAACGCGCTTACTATCCGTACAGGTATCTAATTGCTGATATTACCTTAGGCACAAGTAAGGAATTGAGATATCTGGGACATCTGATTTACAGTGGAACAGCCACGTTAGCTATATATAGCAAATAGGGCAGCATCAGTTTCGGGTTTCTTGAGAGGAATTTCAGCTATCTTCCAGGTAACTTAAAAACCCAGCTCTACTTCAGTCATATTCGACCGATACTTGAGTAGGCGTGTGTTTGTTGGGACCCTCACACAACTGAGCTTATAGGCAAATTAGAAAAAATTAGAACAGGGCAGTCAGATTTCTTCTTGGAAATTACAGCCGGAAACTTAGCACGCCAGGAAGCAAACATGAACTTAAAAGGCAAGAGCTAAAGAACCGTAGACGAAATGCTGGATTAAAATTTTTTCATAACATTTATTAGTCTAAAACAGGCATCAACCGCGAAATGTATATCCAGGCACCAAATTATGTATCGAAGTGATTGGACCACGATTTGAAGGTCAGCGAATTTTCTTGTAGGGGTGACGTCTTGGAACAGTTTGCCATCAAGCGCTGTGTATATGCCGATGAACAATGCTTTTTACCATGCACTAAATGATATGTAAAGTCATACCCCCCCATACACCCCCCCCCCCCCCCCCCACACACACACACCACTTGTTGTAATGCCCTACGGGCGATGCAGGTATCCAATAAATAAATAAAAAAATATATAAGAATAGTGATGAAAAGAAGCACCACTGGCAGATCACTAAAACATGCGCTTATTATTGCATACTTGAGGCACTGAAGTCTAAAGGAATACGCTACGGGAATGGTCAAAATTATGAATAACCTTCACGCCTCTGTCGTGGTTATCCCATGTTCAAACACATGTTCAAACACGTCGCTTCTCTCCCCTTGGCACGGCTCGCCTCCAGTGCACTTGAGCTTTGCAGAGAAGTATCCAGATTTTGTGAAGGAGGCGTTCGCCGGAGAAGTTAGGCGAACGGCTGAATTTCTGGGCGGCTTTGGCCGGGCACAAGAGCGTGTACAGAACGTTCAACGTCTGGACACAGACTATGTCAATTACGGTAGCCTAATAATTGCCAACTCGTCGGAACTCGTAAGAGCAGCATTGTTGAAAAGCGATTCTAATTTCTTAGTCGACATTTTAGTCTGTGTGGTTCTGGGGCCGTTCAAAATTGCGAGATTCCTCAAAATAAGTAATCGATATTCATTCCCCGCCGGGTGGCGCGGTGGTTCGGCGCTCGACTACTGTTCCCAAGGCCGCAGGATCGAATCCCGGATCGGGGGCAGCTTTTCGATGGAGGCAAAAAGCAAGGCGCCCGTGTGCTGTGCGATGTCAGTGCACGAAGAACCCCAGGTGAACGAAATTTCCGGAGTCCTCCATTACGGCGCCTCTCATAGCCTCAGTTGCTTTGGGACGTTAAACCCCACAAACCAAACCAAACCAATCGATATTAAGAATACAGTTCGAGTCATTTTTTTTTCGCTGGATGAGGCTGGCGGCCCTAAAGCATGCTACTTCGCCTCGGGTGAAGTAAGAAAAAAAATTGTTGATAGGAAAATTTTGGTACGATCAGTAGTGGTGCGTAAGAGGCAATTTTTTTCTTTTTATTTCTTCTTGTCGCATCAGTGCACTCTAAAGGCATTATGTTCATCGATACATCGGCGGTGCGGGAGAGACCTATCTTTGTGATTATATTTTGTCTATGTGTAAGAAAAAAAAAAAACATGAGAAGCATACACACGTTAAAAGTCACACCATGCTCGTCTTCCACGGGCTTGATTACTTGCGCATTCGAGACTGGCAACTTTGTTACAGCTCGAAACAAACTGCTTTCTTTGTTTTTTGTTTCTATCGTATATAGTGACCTTCTCCGCCGATGTACCGAATGCATAAAGAGCAGTTATTAGCGCTCTGGAAAATAAACAAGTGTCAGCTCCTTTTTGTTCTGTACATTCGCAATAGGAATTCATACCACTGCAATAGTACGTGGGACTTTCACGCCATATGGCATCATAAGCACGCCTTCTCGTAGGGAACCAAACAATCCCTATTACGTCGCTTGGCGTGTCCTATCAGCATCAAGTGCAACCCGAACGGGGCTGTTTTGCGCTCCGCAAAATAAAATATCAAAGGAAATAGAAGCAGCAGGAGACGAGCGCATTTGAAAGAGTAGGAACGGGCGGATAAGAAAACGAATTAATTGCACCGAGTCATGTCGAGTTAACTCGCCGATAAGGGCATGCCGATAGACCCGATCGGTAAACTGCGCTTCATTCACCTGTTACATTCCTGGGAGTTGGATTACCGACAAGTGAAAGCCGCAACAGATACCCGCGTCTACAACTCGCGCCATCGCGACTCTGAGGGCGTACCCCGACTCGACGACGCAGCGACATAAGCAGGCTTGTATCGAAGCTCTAGCGTGCAATCGATAGTACTATCGACTGCACTATCGATAGTACTATCAATTGTATTATCGATAGTACTATCGATTGCACTACCGATAGTTTATCGATAGTAGTACTATCGATAGTTTTTTTGCACTATCGATAGCTATCGATACTATCGATAGTCAATTTACCGATAGTTCTGCATCACTACTGAATATACCATTCGCGCAAGCCCAGTCTCAGGCAGGCCAGGGTTACGCACGCCTTAGCTTGAAAGGCTGCAGGCTGACTGGTTTCACATCGCTCCAAAAGCGTAAAAAGAGGACAAGCCCTAAGTTGTGTAACCGTAAGAAAAAAGACGCAGCCGTCAGGAACAAACAAAGCTCGATTACGTCCACTTCAAAGCTCGATCACAAAACAACTTTCTGCTGCTTATTTCGGCAACGAGCACTTGCGACGTGCAGGAAGATACGTAAGTAGCTCAAGCCAATTCGCTTACAATATGTGGTGACGTTCGAATGGGGCGACCTTTGCCGTGAAGCATAACAATAACCGAACGTCTTTCTTTCTATATGGGTCGTGTCTTCAAGTGGTATCACACGCCCACCTCTGTCACGCGTTCCGAGCGAAGACGCAATATCTTCGTCGTCATGATAGAGCACGCTTCAATTTCCCTTTTCGCCAAGCTAAAAACGCATCGTTATCCTCATTGAGTCGGTACAACGGCAGCCATCGTCTTTTCTTCTCGGCAAATCCTCGCCTCTTGAAATAAAGTTTCCAACGTATTTCACAAGTACCGATATCGAGTCGCTCTTGAGTGGTAGAAGGGTCCTTCTGCCGCTGAGAGCGGGAGTGTGAATGGAATCCATGCCTAAGAGGCCACATTTCGACCTGAACGCAGAGCGAAAAAACATGGGTGCCACGTGACGTCAGTGACCGCTTTAAGGAACGGATATAAATAGATTTCGTACAAAGCTCTCCAAAGCGCTTTTGAGACAGCCCAAGGACGTTAACTCGATATGCTCTGCTACGTCATCAATAAGCACACACGCTCAATGAAACGTAGCTTGTAGTCACTCAAACTGCTGTTTACCGTACGGCTGACAAGCGTCTAGCCTACACTGCTCGCCATCAAGAGAGACAGTGTGTTGGGGTCACTATGCCTGCAATAGTCCAACAGGCCTTTCATCGCGGACCTTGCGTGGCCTGGTCGGCAACGTAGCTGGTTACTGAGTCATGAAGGGTCCAGGGCTCGTATTCCGAGTTTACGTCGTTATCGAGTGTGTCGCTACCTCACGTGACCTCGAGTCATCTGATTGGTCGAAACACCGGAACCGGGTGTTGCCACCTCTTCCGGTTCTTTAGTGCCAACGCCCGGTTCCAGCGCTTCAACCAATCAGATGGCTCGAAGTCACGTGAGATCGCGACACTTCGATAACGACGCAAACTCGGAATACGGGCCCCGGGTTCGAATCGTTCTTGTAGCTCTAAATTCTGGCCATTTCTCATTAAGCGAAATAAGCACATTTCTAAAGCGATATTTTTTTAAGTCAGTGTTTCCCAAAGGAGTGTCCGCAACGCGATTTTTGGGGGCCGCAATACCCGTGGACGCCCTCACAAAAAAAAAAAAAAAAAAAAAAAAAACAAAAAAAAAAGTAAAGGTCGCGCGATAGCTTTGTCCTGGTTCGACGGAGGTTTGGTGGGTAAAAGCACGGAGGTTCGAACAAAACGGACTTTAGTTTCTGAAAGTGAAAGGTGTGGGGAAACGGAGAGCATGCGCCAGAGAGAAGGAGAGGGGGAGGATCTACGGCGTTTATTGATGCTGGCATCGGCAAGACTCGAGCTCTGGCTGCAATGCAAAGCGTCTCGGTTGTCCGACGAACCAGAGGCGTGGGGCTGGGAGGAGTTGAACTCTTTCTAGTGGCATGCGCACTGGCGCAGACGCTTCGCATCTTCCACGCGTCCTCTGCAGGCCATGCGCGTTTTTTAGCGGCCAGTTTAGCCTTGCCTCAATCCCAAATCCGCGATCTGCTATCGCCCCCCCCCCCCCCCCCTTCCTCACCCGGTCTCAAGAGGTCCCCATCACTTTCACTGGTCCACAAGGGGTTCAGACAGATCAACGGCTGAGAACCACTGCTTTGAGATCACTTTCGTTCCGCGCGTCACGTGACGTCTCACGTGAGCGTTGTGGCTTCTTTGAAGTTTCCAGGCGAGTTCATGTGGCTGGGACGTCATGACCATGTCGACAAAGCAGCATTTTTGCGATACGACATCTGGCTTTCTGCTGAACGGGAGCATTGAAGCTATCGCCTGAAAGAATTGAGAGACTGATGCTTATTTCAGCGAGCGCTTTTCGGGAAGCGACAACCTTCCGGCAAGGACGTGGAGAGAATGCTCGTCCGAGGAGTTCGTTAGCGCCTCTACAAATGTTTCAAGTCACTTTCTCCGTGACTGTTACGCATAGCTGGACACTGTTGACAGAAATCTCAAACACAAACTCACGTACGCTAGTTTATTATTCGCGGCTGCGACTGGTAACTGAGAGGACGTCTTTGAGAATAAATAATACGGTATTGGCCATATGCGCAAAAGCGTATAAATGCCAAGTGAGGAATAGAGCACCGGCTGCCGTTCACACGACGCAGCAGCTGTGACAAGTGTACGAAGCATCCACGAGTCCTTGCGCGTCAGGGGAATAAAGGAGCGTAGCTTGAAGGAGAGGCTACTTTCTGGATGAAAGTTATCAAAAAGTGATAAGGCCTTAGAATGGGAAGCTTTTCGTGTCTCAGACTGATATTCCATTCGGGGAACTTTTCCTTTTTCAGAAACTTCGAAGGAAATCCTTGAGGAAAAGGAAATCTTACGGAATTTCGGGCGATTGGAAGAACACACGTTTTCATTCGTTTTATAAAGACAGGAGTTTCCCCATTGATGGCGAAAAAAAGGCCAATATAAATAGGTTTTCGCGTATAATTCGGTAAATTTTCGGTTGTGGCAGGGATTTTTGTTAAGTCTGGCTCCGTTGCAGGTTATTAAAGTTGAGTTCACAGATTCTGCAACTACGCTTACTTATCTATTTGAGAAAAAATAATAGCAAAATGTGTAGTGTCGCGCATACTGCAATCTGAGCTAAACTTTAGCACGCATGCATTCGTGAGCCTTATCGTATTATTCATACCACGCGCAGATGGTCAGAACGTAGCGTGGGTTATGCATCATGGCGCTCAAAGGTCACTGTGCTCCTGCTTATGGGATGACCTCGCGACCTGGGGACCGGACGGAGATGCACAATGCTTGCTTGCATTAAAACTGTGGATGTTACGGATTACCGGGCTTCTCCGTGATGTGTGTCCGTCGCCACGACGTGCTGCGCCATCTATAGAGCAGCTTTCAAGCTTCACGTTTCAACATTTGTCATACGCTCCCCGGAAATGCAACATTTATGCCTCCTACATCCGTGAGCAGTGTGGAGATGTTTGCGCTAGGGATTGCGTGCGGAGCACATACACTGCCTTGCAGCGTCCAGTAGTTATTTAAAGCAAATCTGGGCCTGCGAGTTTTCTTACACTTGGATAAAGCATTAATTAGAAAGAACACTCGTAGTCTTGCAGGGATGGCCGCTCTGTTTAAGGCATCATGCCAACGAGCGCCCGGAAGTAGTGTGGGTTCGGATCCCGCACACCGGTGAAGGGTTTGTCCTAGTATGTTGAGTTTTTCTTAATCGTGAAATCGTGAAATGACCGGAGGTATGCAAAAGGCACTGAACGCGAAGTTGCTATGTCGTCTTTAGTTGTGAACGTGGCCACACGGATGCAAAATGTAAGGACACTGACGTGTATGCCACGAAAATGTTGCATGTTGCCAGGCCAGCGATGTTTTTCTGACAAGCTCAGTAGAGCTTTGAAACGAAACGTGTTAGATAAAAAACGATGCACATAGGAGCGCACCTCGAAAGAAACGCAATATTATAAATTTGTACTTCCTTTTTTTTTTCTTTTTTACAATTTGAACCAGTACGCCTCAAACATTAAGTGCATATTCTCGACACCAGACGGATACAAGCGGCTTCTCGTCGCTCTGAGTGCCTCCTTAACCAAGGAGACGCTAAGGATGGTTTGAAAATTAGACGCCTCTCTTAAACGCTTCATTGAGTTGAGGAAGCATGGAGGGCTCCTTGTGAAAAGTAAGGAAATAGAGTAAGCCAAGGAACGTTCTGAAACTCGGTCCTTAGTGTAGTCTGGGCTGTCAGAAAGAGCGTATAAGTTTTTTCTTGAAATAATTTACCTAGAAAAATAGTAAATTACATGGCTGTACACATTGCCTCTATCTGCAAGCGGTATAACAATTTATATCCCTGCTTGCACATTTTTGATAATTGACAAAGTTCGAGCACGCCTTGAGCGAACAAGTAACCAACCAGGCACTCATTTTGTGCTGTGATACTGAGGTTATCGACAGCCACTAACAGAAGCTCACACCGCCAGAGACTTTCTACGCCGTGTACAGAAGCGTGTAGCTATAGCATGAAGCGAGCGATTTAATTTATCTTTTTAAACAGTAGCCCGCTTACTCAATCTGTCAGTTTGCAGAGTATTTGCTCAGTCATTGTGGCTATAGAACGGATACGCACAGGGACAAGCTTACCATGTACTGCCACGTCTGGTTTTATTATTTCAGCTGCTATATCGACCGTTCACGCCCGAAACCGGTGCTTTTGGCGAGACGCCTAGTGACGGCTGAAGCCTAATCCCTATTGGCAAATCCTGCCTGTAAATATCGCCGTAAATCTCTCTGTTGACGGCCGGCTTATCGCCGGATTCAGAGTAGCACTGGCTGTCGAATACCGAAGAGGCAATTGGGCAGTGAAGAGGGCAGTTGAAAAAGAAAAAGCTAGAGAAAGAGAGGACAAGTCGTAGGTTCGCTGTAATAGGCAGGTCGTTGTTCGTCCCGGAAAAAAAAAAAATTAAACGAAGGAGAGAAGTTGAGCAAGGCAGCCTAAACTCTCTAAATAAACCTTTCAAATCTGGCTTCCTTTCCCGTGGAAATCCTTTGTTCCATTTCTGCCGAGCAGCGGTCAAACGCACCCCGAAGCCAACCGCGCTGGGTTAGAGTAATGCAATGCGCTCTGGAACATAACAGGTGTTACAAGAGGGATCACGGCGACTGATTCGAACGCCCAAAGAAAGAATAAGACGGATGGAGTGTGCTTGCCGATATTCAACCAGCTCTACAATTCTCAGAACTCAGAACTACAATTCTCAGACCCCTTCCGCCATTGTGCATCTGACTACACACGAGGCCATCTTGAGTATTTATCCAAGTACATACATTTTCGTAAGCCATGCGCGGCTCCCGTCGCGTTGGAGATTTGCTCTTTCAGCCATCAGTTACTCGGTCGTTTCTAAAGTCAAGCGCATTCCGTCGTTCTTGGCGAACGTCGAGCACCATTTTCTCTTCAGCTGGAATGAAGAAGTTGCCCGAGGAGCAAAAATAAACGTTCAGAAGGCCCTTTTCAGAACATTCGCTCATATTTTTCGTCGAAAGTAACGGCCAGAGTCTTGTATTTTCTCGTATGCACTTAAACACTGAGGTTCAACAGAACCAAAACCAACTGCGGTGGTGGAATGTAGAGAGGGACGCATAAGCGTCTGCTATATTTGGGTACAGCAAGCCACGCCTTGTAGCTGTGTAGAGCCAGCCCTGTATGACTGCGTGTATACAAATTGCCCGCTTAGGTAATTGCACCAATTTAGATTCCAGACGGGACCACGAACAGGCAGTTACCTTACTGGCAGTAATCGTTGAGGTTATTCCAAGCGTTAACTCAGTCTAGCGCTGGCATCGTCAGCGGCAAAAAGGAACGCTGTTCAATGTAGAGACCGGGTAAGCTTTTCGAAATGTTACAGTTTATCTCGCCATACCCGCATATTACACAAACAACTCGAGTAGAGACGCGTGCTTTGTGACTAAAAGTTAATTGTTCGTTCTTTATGCCTCAGCTGGCCGTACGACAGCGGTAGTATATATCAACCGAAGTTTGAGAAGCGGGAGGAAATGATCGCACGTGGAAAACACGGCAACGCAAGAACAAAATTGAACCGTTTGATCGCATGTACGTACGACGCACAGGTGTTGAGAGTGGAACAGTGTGCGGAAACGGTTCAAGACGGGGTTGTAATTAAATTTATTCTTAGCAAGCATGGGCACTATAGTTACGGCGGTACACACGAATTTCGCGCATATTTCAACGATTGCGAACACGTGTCGAGCAAAGTTTCGCTCATATACGCACAAACAAAAAGCTGTGGCATTAAGCGCGGCTGAGTACTGTACAACCGGCGATGCAACCGCTCAGGGACCGACGGCAATTTCGCAGACGGCAGCGGTGCTTTGTACTGCCAGAGCGCTCGAACTAGCCACAGACAGCGAGAGGGCTGAGCGAAGGAGCATTAAGTATTATCCTGCACGGTTTCTCTGAACAGATGCCTGGCATACTTGCCATTAAGCCAAGGTGCATGGAAGTAACCTTAAATAAGGGCCGATAATTTTGTCAACAACAACAAACAGCAATTGTGAGTTGCTCGCTTAACCTCATTTCCCGATTTTCGTTCTTCGTGCGTTTACTTATGAGTGAGAATCACAAGATGGGTTGGTTGCCTGGGCACTTCTTCTAAAATAGGACAGCCCGAAAAATCCCAGGAGTCAAAGGAAGGTAGCGCGTCACAAGCACTAACTCTCAGATAAATGTATAGTAACATTTAATGAGATCGATTGACTAAAATACTCGCTGCGCATACCCACTCGTCACAAAACAGAAGGAAACCGATAAACAGAAGGTTGACACAGCCCTTGAGTATGATACCGATAAAGGTACTTTTCTGGTGCAGCATGACAAGTTTATGCACTGCTGTTCCAGTTTACGATGTGAACGTTCTTGAGACCATGCGAAAACTTGGGCACATAAGAACAAAGGCTGGTTTCTTTTTCGAGCACCCTGCGCCCTGGGCTGCTTGGCCACTTGGGATTTCCCTAGTTTCTTCAGGGACTGTCACACGCAGAAAGTAGGATCGCTTGGGAAATGCCCTCCTTCTACACCTTACATACTTCGTCGTGCTATTCCAACAAGACATTTTGTAGACGAGAGATTCCACGAGAGAGCAAATTGCCTATATAATTTATATTTTCAATTTATTTCGTTTTGGATATATTGTTAGCCTAACATTCGACATGTCAACAGTGCAATTATTATTTTTTCTGAACTTTAATATTAAGGAGAAAAAATTACGAAGATTTGCACGCACAGGGAGACTTTTCGCACAATATCGCTATGTCCGGATTTTGCAATAATGTAAACAAGTGGAGTCATTCAAGCCATGATTAGTATTATTTGTGCAGTCAAACTACATGTGGAAACGAGTAAGTTAGGCATCTTTCCGCCATTCTGAGGAAGTTATTGCTTTCAAGGAAAAACTTAAGAAAGTGCACTTATGAGAAATTAGGCTTTGTTTAAGAATTATTTTCTCTACGACTAGAAGCCACGCCTTCTTCAAATTTTCTGAACTAATAGGCATTTGCCAACTTACTAACTAGGTTACTAACTAACAAGTTTACTATAATTCCTATATACTATAGGAAACATAAGAAATTTTACGTCAAATATTGCATTTCTGACTCTACGAGTTCTTTTCAAAAATAAATTATAACAAAAATTTTTCTTATTTTTGCTCGAAATTCTTCAAACAGTACTCAAGACGAGGACAGAAAAAGGATATGAAAATACATGTTAGCATTATTTTGTTCCTTACCAGGTTACGAGAGCTAAAACTTGTGACTTCTCTAGCATTGGTGAAAGCGCTTCAACGGCAGTCGTGAAGCGGCTGCCACTCCGCCCTAAATTGCCCGTAATTGCCATGACAGACATTTTTGCTCAGTGGATGGTATAAAGTAATTTATTTTTAACAGGCCGCGCATATATATATATATATATATATATATATATATATATATATATATATATATATATATATATATATATATATATATATATATATATATATATATCAAGGGAAATGAGGGTGCTCGTTATAATACATGAAAGAAAGAAGCCAACAGTCGGCGAGGCCAAGGAAAGCGTTGGGGATGGTACTTTGTCTTTTTTTTATGTTTACTTGGATAATCACAGAAATTAGTAATTATAATCTGTTAAGGGGAAAGATAATTAGGCACAAAGTAGAAGAAAAAACAACGTGCCCATGGTGGGATCCGAACCCACGACCTCCGAATAACGCGTCCGGTGCTCTTCCAACTGAGCTACATCGGCCGCTGTCCCCCCTGCTACTTTCTTGGGTATTTATGTTGTCTGTATTCGAACCTTGAGAGTGTTCACCAGCGCCACCCTCAGCCATAGCGGCGGACGTGGGACGTCCTTTGTTACCGCCTGCGTCACGTAGAACGTGATCAAGAGCGAGGGCGAAAGCTGTGCTAGAACCCTCTTACGCTACCTATGGCTTCAAGACTGCCAGAACCGAGACCCCCGTAAGCTACAAGCAGATCAATCAAGGGAAATGAGGGTGCTCGTTATAATACATGAAGGAAAGAAGCCAACAGTCGGCGAGGCCAAGGAAAGCGTTGGGGATGGTACTTTGTCTTTTTTTTATGTTTACTTGGATAATCACAGAAATTAGTAATTATAATCTGTTAAGGGGAAAGATAATTAGGCACAAAGTAGAAGAAAAAACAACGTGCCGATGGTGGGATCCGAACCCACGACCTCCGAATAACGCGTCCGGTGCTCTTCCAACTGAGCTACATCGGCCGCTGTCCCCCCAGCTACTTTCTTGGGTATTTATGTTGTCTGTATACGAACCTTGAGAGTGTTCACCAGCGCCACCCTCAGCCATAGCGGCGGACGTGGGACGTCCTTTGTTACCGCCTGCGTCACGTAGAACGTGATCAAGAGCGAGGGCGAAAGCTGTGCTAGAACCCTCTTACGCTACCTATGGCTTCAAGACTGCCAGAACCGAGACCCCCGTAAGCTACAAGCAGATCAATCAAGGGAAATGAGGGTGCTCGTTATAATACATGAAGGAAAGAAGCCAACAGTCGGCGAGGCCAAGGAAAGCGTTGGGGATGGTACTTTGTCTTTTTTTTTATGTTTACTTGGATAATCACAGAAGTTAGCAATTATAATCTGTTAAGGGGAAAGATAGACACAAAGTAGAAGAAAAAACAACGTGCCGATGGTGGGATCCGAACCCACGACCTCCGAATAACGCGTCCGGTGCTCTTCCAACTGAGCTACATCGGCCGCTGTCCCCCCTGCTACTTTCTTGGGTATTTATGTTGTATGTATACGAACCTTGAGAGTGTTCACCAGCGCCACCCTCAGCTATAGCGGCGGACGTGGGACGTCCTTTGTTACCGCCTGCGTCACGTAGAACGTGATCAAGAGCGAGGGCGAAAGCTGTGCTAGAACCCTCTTACGCTACCTATGGCTTCAAGACTGCCAGAACCGAGACCCTGTGATTATCCAAGTAAACATAAAAAAAAGACAAAGTACCATCCCCAACGCTTTCCTTTGCCTCGCCGACTGTTGGCTTCTTTCCTTCACATATATATATATATATATATATATATATATATATATATATATATATATATATATATATATATATATATATATATAATGTACTCATTGGAGGGTCAAATTCTAAAGTTAAAGATCAGCTACTTTGGTCATCTGATGAGAAGAGAGGAGTCGCTGAAAAAAGATTTGATGTTGGGAAAGGTTGAGGATCGCCGGAGAAGGGGTATACGCAGTGTTACGACCAAGCATCCGCATTTGCGCGCTCTATTGTTCGCCTGTGGGCATGGATAAGTGCTGTGAATATGTGGTGATGGTCCAATGGCTCTAAGTGAGCCTGTTTCCAGGAATCCTGTTTTGTAAGCCTGTTTTGCTTTGTGGACACTCTGCAAATGCCAAATTGACCCTGCCAAGAGAACGTCTGGAAAAACACAAAGAAACGTCCCCCTGCGGGAAATGCAGGAAGTGCTTTCTTTCTTTTGTTCACCCTTCCAGTCGATAAGCCCTATTGTCCAGTGAGGAATGTCTACTTTCCAAAGGAGACGACAGAGTGACATGTCCGCTGACGTGCAGGACAAGAAAGGAGCATGACGCATACAGCCATTAAGTGATTTCCCGGGAATGCAGGAAAGATTTGCAATTGTCGAAAAGGGACAATGTTGGGAGCCCTATGCGGCGCGCACGTGTACTTGGGTTTCTGAGAAGTAAATCCTCTTGCCGGAACCAGCTGCCTATCGATTCTTGGCTGAAGAATAGAAATGTACCTCCTCTCCTCGCCGTTCCCAAGCTTTTCCCGCCAACAAGTGATCACGCCCAACGAAACAATGCCGGACCAGTCAGTGCTTCAGACCATCAGTGCAGTGATGTGTTCGATTGGATGCCGATATCTGAGGGGCGTGCCCTGGATTTGGTTGGTCAGCATCTTCAGAGAGGGGCTGGACATAGGGGGGGTTTTAAGGACGCTGCAGAGCACGAAATGTCGCTCTGGGCCCTGGGTAAACGGCTCATCCAGTCGCTTCTCGCTATGAACTCTTAACGCTTGTCATTTTGCTGATGTACCCTTCTTTTTCATGTAAATATTCTTGTAAATACGTTTTCTCAAAGTGCCAGTAAACCTGCTTGTACATATTTCACCAACTTCGAAGATTCAATCCTACTTCAACCCCGAGTCTCTGCACGCTACCAAGTGAAGGCCGGGTCGACGTAGCCCCAGCGTCACGACAACTGGTGACCAGCGTTGGGATCTGAATCTACAAGCCACAACATCTGATGACTGGAGGTGGGATCTGGATCTACAAGCTACAACATCTGGTGATTCGAGGTGGATCAGAATCTACAAGCCACATCTTGTGATCGGAGGTGGCATCTCAAGCAACAAGCAGGCGCAACAATCGGCCAACAAGACAGCAGCTCGGAACATCGATCGCATGTGTGGGTGAGTGCTTGGCTTTTCTTCTGATGTGGACCAGGTTCTAGAACAGGGTTAGATTTTAAGAACTGGTAAAAAGTGTTGAAACGCCTTTAGGTTTGGTAGTTTGCACTGTTGTTTTGGAAGTAGCCGACACTCGGAGCGATCATGGACCTACAAAAGCTGCAGAAACCGGAACTGTTGCAATTGTGTGAGGAATTGGGAATTGATACAAGTGGTTTGGCACGAAAACCCTTGATTATAAAGGCAATCACTGATCTGGGAACCGATGATGAGGAGCTCAGTGAAGCATGGAACCTCATCGGTCAAAAAAAGGAGCAGCTCAGACAGCAGAAAGAGCGGGAAAAAGAGGAAAAGAGGCGTGAGCGTGAACTTGAGAGGGAAAAAGAGGAAAGGGAGCGCGAACGTGAGTGGGAAAAAGAGGAAAAGAAGCGTGAAAGAGAAGCAAAAAAGCTGGACCAAGAAATTGAGCTCCGGAAATTAGAACTAGAGTTGAGCAAGAGGTCGGGCAATTGTCCCCAGCTAGCGGTACCTCTTCTCAACAAGGAGGCAGATTTCAAGATGTCAAAGTACATGCAGCCATATGTGATATCAGGGGATATCGGTCTGTATCTGGCTAACTTTGAGCGAACCTGCGAAAAACTGTCCTTCCAGCGAGACACTTGGTCTCAGAGATTATTGACGGTTCTGCCCTGCGAGGCAGCGGAGGTTGTCGCGCGGCTAAGCAAGGAGGACGCGGACAACTACGAGAAGGTCAAAGCTTGCCTTCTGAGAAAGTATAGGCTTAGCGCCGAGGCGTTCAGACAACGTTTTCGGAAAGCTACTAAGTCCAGGGACGAGAGTTACCCTGAATTCCTGTACAATTTAAGAGTAAATTTGGGCGAGTGGCTAAAGAGCACAGATTCCTACAGTGATAGGGACGCTGTAGTCGAGCGAATTCTTTTGGAGCAGTTTTATAACTGCCTCCCAGAAAAAGAAAGAAATTGGTTACAGGACCGAGGCGAAATTAAGTCGGCAACTGAAGCTGCCGAACTTATTGAGGAGTATGCTTCGCGCCGACAATTCAGCAACCCAGCAGTGGATAGGCCCCGCAATCCCAAGTTCAGTGTGAAAAACCGTCAGGAAAGGCACTTTGCTAGAGTTGGAAACGAAGAAATGAAGGTTTCTTCAGGCAAATTCCCTAGAAAGGACGGCAGTGAGAAAAGTGGGGAAGTGACCAACGTGCAGAACACAAAGAATAAGCTTGAGGCTAGGAAGCCGCTCACATGCTTTAGGTGTAATGAGCAGGGTCACATTGCCGTCAACTGCCGGAAAGAAAAGATTGCTTTCTCGTATGTCAGGGACTGCGAGAAAATATGCAGCTTTTAGAACCCTACCTGCATGACCTAGTAGTCAACGGGAAGCCTTGCAAGGTACTGCGCGATTCGGCCGCAACGATGGATGTTGTCCATCCGGCGTATGTATCGCCTTCCGACTATACAGGACAGTGTGCATGGATCCGACAGGTAGTTGAGGAACAGAGTGTGTGCTTGCCGATCGCGAACGTGGTCATCGAGGGCCCTTTCGGCGAATTAACAACCGAGGCTGCCGTTTCAGGAAAGCTTCCTAAGTGCTATCCGTATTTGTTCTCCAACAAATCGGACATGCTGCTGCGAAAGAGGGGCATCCTTTTCGGAGACAGAGTTGTGCAAGCCTTAACACGTTCAAAGGCGCGAGAACTAGCTACACTGCTCATTCCAGAAAAATCCACAGCGGAGGAAACGGCAGTTAAAACAGTGGTAAATGCGGAAGATAGCAGGTCAGAAAACTTTGAGAGCGAGGCATCTCAGATATGTCAACTTGAAAGTGAGCTTGATGAGACGCGGAATGAGGACGTTCTTGAGAGTAACCTCTTGCCGCCAGTGTCTAGTAATCTCACGAGACTTTTAAGTGGAACCCGAGAGGACTTAGCTATAGAGCAAGCCAATGATCCCAATATACAGGAGATAAGGGAGCGCCACCGCGCCACTAAGACAGCAAACAATATTTCTTTCGAGATGAGAAAGGGAGTGCTGTATCGCTTATTCAAGGATAAGCGCGGAGTAGAGCGGGACCAATTAGTCGTTCCCCAAAAGTACCGCGGAGACTTACTGCGACTTTCCCATGGCAGCTCGTGGTCATGTCACCTTGGAATAAAGAAAACAAAGCAGAGGCTGTTGCAAGAATACTATTGGCCTGGATGTTTTAAGGACACGGAAAATTTTGTACGGTCATGCGACACGTGCCAGCGGGTTGGAAAGGCGCAAGATAAGTGGAAAGCTCCGATGGTGTTAGTACCAATCATTACCGAGCCGTTTCACCGGTTAGTAATAGATGTAGTTGGGCCACTTCCTGTGACAGAGTCAGGGTACCGTTATATCCTCACTATGTTATGCCCAGCCACAAAGTTTCCAGAGGCTGTTCCGCTGCGCGAGGTGACGTCCGAGAGTGTAGTGGATTCGCTGCTGTCAGTGTTTGCACGAGTTGGATTCCCTTCCGAGGTCCAAAGTGATCAGGGTAGCGTTTTCACGAGTGTCCTCACCACCTCATTTCTCGAGCGATGCGGCATTAAGGTAGTGCATAGCTCGATCCATCATCCGCAGAGCAACAGCGTAGAAAGATGGCACTCTGTTCTCAAACGAGTCCTGAGGGGACTGTGCTATGAAAACAAGCGCGAATGGGATACCTGCCTGCCTGCAGCGCTTTTCGCTTTGCGGTCAGTGCCGCACGAATCCACTGGATTTAGCCCAGCCGAGTTGGTGTACGGAAGGTCACTGCGCTCACCTTTGCGAATGGTGCGCGAAGCCTGGGAGGGGCGCGGAGAAGACCCAACAGTAGTAGAATTCATTCTGAACCTCTTGAATCGCTTACATAACACTAAGGAACTCGTTGAGGCCAGCATGAAGTCAGCCCAGGCTCGTTCCAAGGTGTACTATGATAAGACAGCCCGTCAAAGGACGTTTTGTATCGGGGACCAGGTGATGTTGCTGAGAAGTTCAAGGCAGAATAAGCTCGAAGTACAGTGGGAAGGACCGGCTGAAGTCGTTGCAAAGCTTTCTAACACTAACTACGCAGTGAAAATTCCCGTTAGGCGTAAAGAAGTGCGCATTTATCATTGCAATCTTATGAAGCCTTATGTGCAGAGGGAAGCCGTGGTAAATCTAACTTTAAACCTTCCCGAGGAGATGGGGGACAACTTGATTTGCCTCAGCGGAAAAGGAAGCAACGCTCAGGAGCTTCTCAAAAAGACGGAGCAGAGAGGAGAACTAAAGAAATCCCAGCTGTCCGATCTGGGCGAAATAATAACAGAGTTTGAGGCCTGCTTCGTGGACAGGCCAGGCAGGACTGATTTGACTGAGCACGATATTGAGCTGACTTCAGACGTGCCAGTGCGATCAAGGTGCTACCGATTTTCTCCAAGGCAAAGAGAAATTCTGGATAGGGAAGTAACTCGCATGCTGGAATTGGGAGTAATAAAACCCTCGGAAAGCGATTATGCTTCGCCTATGATCTTAGTAGAAGCTCCAGGTAAAGACCCTAGGCCTGTGGTAGACTACCGAAAGCTAAATTCTCTCACCAGGGATCAAGTGTATCCTATTCCGAATATTGAGGAGAGAGTAGAACAGGTCAGTAGAGCGGCATATGTGACTACGCTGGACCTTACTCGAGGATACTGGCAAGTACCGCTCACTGAACGCGCCAGCAGATACGCGGCTTTCATCACTCCGACGGGCAGCTACCAGCCAACAATGATGAGTTTCGGGCTCAAAAATGCTCCATTTTGTTTTTCCCGACTCATGGACAGGGTTTTAAAGGGGTGTGAAACATTCGCGGTGCCTTATTTAGATGACATTGCGGTTTTTTCCGACTCATGGGCGGACCATATGGTACATCTAAGAGCTGTACTGAGCCTTTTGCGTCAAGCTGGACTAACCGTAAAGGCCGAGAAATGTTGCCTGGCAAGGGCGACCGTGGACTACTTGGGTCACAATGTAGGTCAAGGTTTCAGGAAACCCAGCGAGATTAAGATTTCTGCGGTAGCAGACTGCCCGCGGCCGAGCACGAAGACGGAAATTCGAGCATTCCTAGGTCTGACTGGATACTACAATCACTACATCCCTAACTATTCAGCTTTGGCCAGCCCTCTGACCGACGCTCTCCGCAAGACAGAACCGACAAATGTAGTCTGGGACGAACAAAAGGAAGCCTCCTTCGTAAACCTGAAGGCTGTGCTGATTAGCCGTCCGGTATTGCGAGCTCCAGACTATGACCGAGAATTCACGGTCCAGTGTGATGCCAGTGATCGAGGGTTAGGTGCTGTTCTCTGCCAGAGAGATGACGACGGTAATGAGCACCCCGTGCTCTACCTGAGCAGAAAACTGAGTTCTAGAGAGAGAGCTTATTGCGCGTCAGAGAAAGAGTGCGCTTGCATTGTATGGGCCATTCAAAAATTGCAGTGCTATCTTGGAGGGGCCAAATTCACCGTAGAGACGGACCATTGTCCCCTGGCTTGGCTGCAAACTGCGACATCGAAGAACAGTCGCCTTCTTAGGTGGAGCTTGATTTTACAGCAGTACAATTTTGAAATAAGATACAAAAAGGGGAAGTTAAATGGGAATGCGGACGCGCTTAGCCGCTCTTTCTAAGCGGTCCGAGATGTTCCTCACCATGTATCGAAATTGATAATCAGGTTTTTTTTTTTTTTTTCCGTGCGTTTGTATATGTGTGACTATGTAAAGCAGCACGTTTGGTTTTCTAGGAATACGTGGGTCCTGAACGTCTTGAGAGTGGGCTTTTCTCGAACAACAATGGCAGTTTTCTTTTAACCTGGTCTCTTCAGACGGGAGCCGAGTGCTTGCTTCGACATGTGGTTGAGTTTCAGACAGCTCGAGCAATTTGGCCTACAACAATCAAGACAACGCGACAAGCAACAGCGAGCTTCAAGCATTCACGTGCAGGCCATTAAGTCGTCTCTTCATGCAGCAGCTGGGACTGCTGCCCTCCGAGACTCTTCTGGCGGGGGAGGAGGCTGTTACGACCAAGCATCCGCATTTGCGCGCTCTATTGTTCGCCTGTGGGCATGGATAAGTGCTGTGAATATGTGGTGATGGTCCAATGGCTCTAAGTGAGCCTGTTTCCAGGAATCCTGTTTTGTAAGCCTGTTTTGCTTTGTGGACACTCTGCAAATGCCAAATTGACCCTGCCAAGAGAACGTCTGGAAAAACACAAAGAAACGTCCCCCTGCGGGAAATGCAGGAAGTGCTTTCTTTCTTTTGTTCACCCTTCCAGTCGATAAGCCCTATCGTCCAGTGAGGAATGTCTACTTTCCAAAGGAGACGACAGAGTGACATGTCCGCTGACGTGCAGGACAAGAAAGGAGCATGACGCATACAGCCATTAAGTGATTTCCCGGGAATGCAGGAAAGATTTGCAATTGTCGAAAAGGGACAATGTTGGGAGCCCTATGCGGCGCGCACGTGTACTTGGGTTTCTGAGAAGTAAATCCTCTTGCCGGAACCAGCTGCCTATCGATTCTTGGCTGAAGAATAGAAATGTACCTCCTCTCCTCGCCGTTCCCAAGCTTTTCCCGCCAACAAGTGATCACGCCCAACGAAACAATGCCGGACCAGTCAGTGCTTCAGACCATCAGTGCAGTGATGTGTTCGATTGGATGCCGATATCTGAGGGGCGTGCCCTGGATTTGGTTGGTCAGCATCTTCAGAGAGGGGCTGGACATAGGGGGGGTTTTAAGGACGCTGCAGAGCACGAAATGTCGCTCTGGGCCCTGGGTAAACGGCTCATCCAGTCGCTTCTCGCTATGAACTCTTAACGCTTGTCATTTTGCTGATGTACCCTTCTTTTTCATGTAAATATTCTTGTAAATACGTTTTCTCAAAGTGCCAGTAAACCTGCTTGTACATATTTCACCAACTTCGAAGATTCAATCCTACTTCAACCCCGAGTCTCTGCACGCTACCAAGTGAAGGCCGGGTCGACGTAGCCCCAGCGTCACGACAGCAGCCAAAGCGATGGTTAGATGGCATCCTCGAGGCGCTGCAGATGAAGTTATGTGATGTTAGAAAAATCGTGAGAGACCAGAAAGCGTGGCGTGATATGATGCATAGGGTCACGAAGAGTCGGACACGACTGAATGACTGAACTGAACTGATATTATATATATATATATATATATATATATATATATATATATATATATATATATATATATATATATTCATGCCCCATAATGATTCATGCAGAGAAAAGTGTCTTTTTGTGTTGCTGTGCACTTGTGTTGTCTTCCTTTCTTAATAAAAGCCAAGAATATATTAACACAATACACGATTTAAATAAAGGGTAATGTATCTCTAAAGCATCCACTATGTATTCCACGGGGAAATGTAGGCCATTGCAAACGCATGTTAACATACTTTCCAATGTACTGTTTTCTTTCCACATTCAATCAACGAAGACAGCTTTTGATCGCTTTATGGACAGTAGATTTAAGGTGATAAGAAGTATCCAAGGTGAAAATATATTAAATTACCATGAAAAAGCTTTGTACTGATGCCACCCTTTCCTCTTCCTAACGTGTAATGATACAGCTGTGTGTTGATCCGAATCGAAAGAGTCAGGACAGCAGCTTGGTCAAGTTGGCTATCCATTTGAGATAAAACAGCGTGTAACAAGTTTGTCTTGCCCCGTTGCTACGCGCTATTTTGTCACAAATCGGAAGAGTGTCCCGTGTATTCATTCATGCTGCTTTCTGCTCTAATTTGGTCGCTGATATAGCCGCACAAACTCGGCAGCCTAGACAACTTGAGTCGAAGTCAGTTCCCAACCGGCTTCATAGACTAACCGCACATCATAGCAGACCACGTCGTTAGGACTTCCGGCTAATTCCGATGACTGCGAGCTCCACCTGTTGGTCTTTTACGCGATCACTAGTGCACATAGCTGCTCCAGAGCAAAGCGTTTTATATGCTGTGGTCTCAGGATTATAGTGTCCAAATATTCTCGGCGGCATTTTGAACCACTAAAGTGCGATGAGGCGAAAGCCATTATAGCGCGGTTGTCCGCAGCCCTCCACTATGGCTCCTCTTTCTCTCTTTCTTCTTTGACTCTCCGTTGCTCATTTTTCTTGCCGCTCGGTTCAGGTGTCCGCGGAGAATTGTGGCCAGTACTGCGCCTTTTCTTTCGTGTAAAGCAATTTGAAACGCCGCTGGCGCCTGCTGCAATGCGTCTGTTTCTGTATGCTGTGTGGTGCGGCGCTCAGGGAAGTGCCAAATGAAAGGCGCTGCACGGACGATTGCATCGAACGGCCGCCAGGGTCAGCTTCATATCTGTGACTCGCCTGATGATAACATCGGTCACGCCCAGACGTGACGTCATGACGGGATGTGACGTTACGATGACGTCAGTTCCTGTTTTTTATACGTGGGTATGATTACGTCAGATTCTGTAATAATGTCATGACTCCTTTAATGGCTCATGAGTCGCCAGCGTGTCCGTGCGTGGGTTAGCGAGAAGTGTCCGACACCTTCACGAGATTCCGCGGGATACCGCGAGACTTTGACGTCATCACCAGGTGATGTCATGACTCGTGGGTTAGCGAGAAGTGTCCGACACCTTCACGAGATTCCGCGGGATACCGCGAGACTTTGACGTCATCACCAGGTGATGTCATGACGAGTCATGACATCACCTGGTGATGACGTCAAAGTCTCGCGGTATCCCGCGGAATCTCGTGAAGGTGTCGGACACTTCTCGCTAACCCACGCACGGACACGCTGGCGACTCATGAGCCATTAAAGGCTTTCGCCTTAAAATGTGCCTCATGCAAGAGCACCCGTCGTATCTGACCCATAACGCGGCACATGCCTACTTCAGGCTAGGCGAAACTCCCGAGTGCCAAAACAAAAAAATTTTATTCTTTACGATCGCGTCACATACGTGAGCAACAATGCTGCAAAGCATTTAAAAAAAAAAATGCCGATTGTTCGGAGTGTGGCCAAACAACTAAGCGTCCGTAAAGCGCTATTCTCTTCAACAGGACATGGGAAAAACTGCAATGAAATTGGCGGATTAGTAAAACACCAGGCATCCCTTAACAACTATGCGAACAGGCAGCGCGAACGCAATACAATCAACGTATGAAACGATCTCTTGTCAGAAAGGCTGAAGAACGCGTAACTGGTCCTTGAGCTTAGGGACAAACTGCAACAATTACTTGGCCAGAAAAAAGGTCAGTGTAAAGACTTCAAAACCGGTCGCATGAATACAATCATGAACATGAAGTTTGTTCGCAGGGCACCAAGATGCCAAGAAGGATTTACTTTTGACCCACAAAGAAAAGAAAATATTTAAAAACCGTTTCGCGCTTTCGTCACGGCTTCTGCAGCCCCAATAGTCTTTACACACCTCAGCTCAAATTTCTTTCAATTAAATTCTTTATTTCTCAAAAAAAAGTTTTATCCTGCAAATAAATGTTCAAGGTATAAAAGATGTTACGAACAGATTGACAGGGGCCCAAGAACATATGAAACTGGCAGTCAGCGATAGACCGAACCTGGACTGGTTTAAGCAAGTACAAAAACAGCATACTCATATTATCGAGGGATATCAAGGGTACAATTACAGATCCAAACTAAAGGTGATACATAAGATTAAATACAAGAATACATACAATAAATACATAAAAGAATAAAGGGCGGGAAAGATCTTCATCAAAAGTCGTGTTGAACCTCTACCGCCGAAAGGAGATCAAAATATGCATTTATAAAGCATCCACAAATGCATATCCTGGCACATTTATGATACTAGCTCACTGACAGGAAAAATCGACCACAAAAATGTCTGCATTCTCTTATTGGAACTGTTTTGGGCTTATGCTTTGATTTCATGCGTATTTCCTTTAGGACGTCAAAATCTGAGTATGCGCATCCAAAAAAAAAAAAAAGAGTCAAATTTGGTTATCTACTCAGAGCCTCGTCTGTATCGAAAACATGGTATTTCGCGAATTTATTACAGCGGCGGGCGGAGTAGCTGCTTCTTCGCGACCGCCATTCAGGTGTTTTTGCTAATGTTGGAGCAGTGACAAGCTTGAGCTCTCGTAACTTTATAAGGAACAAAGTAATGCGGCATGTCTTTTCATATCCTTTCTTTTCTACGTCTTGAGCAAGGTTTGAAAAATTTTGAGCAAAATTAGGTATGGGGTATTTTATAAAACATTTTTGAAAAGAAGCCGTATGTTCAAAAATGCAATATTTGGCATATTTCTTATACTTCACCTTGATATTTAAGAATTAATGTAATGAGTTTGAATATTGCAGTTTAGTTCTGACAATTTGAAGGTGTGGCTTCTAGTCGAGGAGAATATACATCGTAAACAAAGCCTGATTTCTCATAAGTTTAATTTTGCATTTTCGAAGCAATAACTTCCTCAGAATGGCGGAAAGAAGCCTATAACTTGCTCTTTGCCACCTGTTGTGTTTGACTTAACAATATATATTAACCATGGCTTAAAGGACTCCACTTGTTTACGTCATTGCAAAATTCGGACATAATGATGTGTACCAAAAGTCTGCCTGCCGCGTGACATTGTTCGTATTTTTTTTTTTTTGCACTTAATATTAAAGTTAGATAAAAATAACTTTACTGTTGAAATATTGAGTACCACGTGAACCAATATATGCAAAAACAAAATAAATTAACGATATCAAATAGTAGTCCATTTGATATCTCGCCGAATCACCCAGGCGCAAGGTTGCACTAATGAAACAAATATGTAGCATATGAACAGTGCCATCAGCAGTGTGCGCTGTAGGCACCGGGGACACAATGCGTACAAGCTTTCTCCAGGGCGGTTCTGTGTTTACCTGTAATGAACTACTTCTAGAATGGGTAATTGGCCCCAGTTAGTGTATAAATAATAAATACCTTGTGTCATGGGGCTCTTTGAATGGAGCTGTCCTAGGGCAATTAAAATTCATCAGCAGCACCGCCGGAACTCATTGTGCTAGTTTAAATCAATTAGCATGACCCTTATAGCTAGAAAACAGTGCCCCTACCCCTCTGCACTCTTACGCAAATTTTAACGCTCCCCAGGGGTCCTGCTAGAGGGGAATTAACCACAGTCATTACTACATGACTACAGTTGTTTCAAGAAGGCGGTATTTAAAAGCTGTTCTGACAGGGGTAGAAATTTAATTTCTCTGGAAAAAGATATTTAATGAAATTGTATGTGTATGGCGTGTTCTAAATGTCCACACAGTACATTATATGCAAATAAGAAAAGTAGTCCATTTCATGAGTCACGATTTTTCCTGCTACTGGAGCGAATGCTGCGATTATAGTGTACGCAGTACGGAATACTTCATGGCATGTGCTGCTCACATTTTCACCCCTCCCATTACCCAATATAGAAATATACACTGGATAACCCGGAGCGCAACAAGTAAACTATATGTATTGCATGAAAGTAAAGAAAAAAAAATAAACAGGACACAAAGTTCGCAAACAACCAGAGTTACCGCAGGGATAAGCCAAATAGAAATAAACGAAAGGGGCAAATCGCCCGAAACAACTTTTGACAGAAAACCAGCGAGAAGGATAAGAGCGCAAAAACAAATATACATATATATATATATATATATATATATATATATATATATATATATATATATATATATATATATATATATATATATATATATATATATATATTTGTATATAACCCGTGATGGGAGAGCGTTGTTCAAAACTGCCGTCGTCGTTGCCGTCGCCCGAAGAATAGGGCAGGCTGGTTTCCAGTGTGCCCAAGGGTATCAGCTTCAGTTCCGGGTAGCGAACTGGAGGAACTGTAATGGAGCTGCTGCAGGGGGAGATATATAATTGACAGTACACAATGGGATAGCATAAAACTGGTGGGAAAGAACAAGGAATAGGAGGAAGTGCGCGCAGGAGACAAAAGGACGGTTAAGTGGCGAAAGAAAAAGAGTCGCATACAATTCGTCTTTTCGAGCTCCAAACAAAGATCCACGAAAAAAATATCCCATTACTAGCGCATTCGAGCGCGACGATCGCGTGGTTTGAGCGAACTACATCAGCTGCGGCATGACTTGATGGCCCTGTGGCAGCGGCAGGCCGGCCGTATGTTGGCAATGGCAGCTGTGAGCGCGCCGCGCTCCCGCCAAATTGCACCGTCACGCGCGGCAACTGGCTGACATGAGCGAGGAAACCATCGCAGAGATATCGGCCTGCTGCTTCAACAGGATCGTCTTGCCACGGCTGCAGCAGATTTCGTTCACTCAAGCCCCGATTGAGGGCGAGCAGCGCGATCGTAGTGCGCGAATGTGCTAGTTCACGTTTTTTGGGGGCTGGAGATATTTCTGAAAGCGTTTCTGGGAGGCGCTCTACAGTATTGCAAATCCTGTTTATTATGTAAATATTTGGTATTTAAAAAATAGCCTTAACTAATAACTAATTGCAAAACGAAAAGAAAAAATGCTCTGGGTGCACAACACGGCTAACAGCTGCATGCAAGGGGTTTCCCTTGACTACTTCAAATACACTATTGTTTAACCTTTCGTCCAAGTTAACTGGAACACCAGGCATATAAAACTCCTTGGCAGGAGGGACCGCAGCCACACCACGTACGGACAAGGTGTTCGCTTGGACTTGCCACCGAAATGGAAGGGGAAGAAACTCGGTGCCTCATTTTGACCGCACTGTCACACCACGCTGCTGACATAAGTACTCTGTGCGCTCGGGCGACCACCACCACATTTAGCGTTCTAAGGTCTTCCAAGCATACTTCCCGATTCCCGCATTGCCGCCCTTTAATCTTGGGTCCACTTTTACGTGTAAATGCGCGCGACTCTGCGCTCCCGTGTACAGCTTACAAACACAGGGTGAAGCCGTCTTGCCGTAAACACATAATTATCGCAACGAAAAATAAGAAAGATAAACAGGTTTTATCCGGCATTAAGCTGTCTTTTAGTATCGTGAATTCTTTCCTGAGTGTATGGGCCCGCCAATTCCTTCCCGCTGAAAAAGAGATAGATTCCGGGCTCACCACGCTCGTAAGGTGCAGTCGTAGTTAAGTGTGGGGGATAATTTGGGCGCACGGCAAAGGTATAGTGCCACTAGAGAAAACGTAAGGAAGGCTGGACAAGCGGCACAGGAAAGAAGGGTGGTCAATGGTCGTTTTAACAACGAGCGGCTGGTCAAGAAACCTTGTATGCACTTCGCACTTGTGTGCCGTTCTTGGGGCTTTACTGGGTTTGGCCGGGGTTGGCTTCTAGAAATGTGCCGACGACCATAGAACGCAACGTGCTTCCGTAAGAGTGGTGCCAAAACGAACACAGTGACACAGAAAGTGTTCAGTGGTGGCTTAACGTTGTCGGCGTCAGAATGTGTTGTGTCAATAGTGCCGAACAAAAACTAAAAATAATTAAATGGGGCACATTGGATCACTAAACTGCGATGAGACGAAAGCCTCTATCGCACGGTGGTTCGAAGCCCTTCACTAAGGCAGATCTTTCTCTCTGTTTTCACTCTCACTTTCGCGATTACGCGATAGCGTAAGCTACCAGCCACCATTCTTCTTCTTCTTCTTCTTCTTCTTCTTCTTCTTCTTCTTCTTCTTCTTCTTCTTCTTCTTCTTCTTCTTCTTCTTCTTCTTCTTATTCTTATTCTTATTCTTATTCTTCTTCTTCTTCTTCTTCTTCTTGTTCTTGTTCTTGTTCTTGTTCTTCTTCTTCTTCTTCTTCTTCTTCTTCTTCTTCTTCTTCTTCTTCTTCTTCTTCTTCTTCTTCTTCTTCTTCTTCTTCTTCTTCTTCTTCTTCTTCTCCTTCTCCTTCTTCTCCTTCTCCTCCTTCTCCTTCTCCTTCTCCTTCTTCTTCTTCTTCTTCTTCTTCTTCTTCTTCTTCTTCTTCTTCTTCTTCTTCTTCTTCTTCTTCTTCTTCTTCTTCTTCTTCTTCTTCTTCTTCTTCTTCTTCTTCTTCTTCTTCTTCTTCTTCTTCTTCTTCTTCTTCTTCTTCTTCTTCTTCTTCTTCTTCTTCTTCTTCTTCTTCTTCTTCTCCTTCTCCTTCTTCTCCTTCTCCTCCTTCTCCTTCTCCTTCTCCTTCTTCTTCTTCTTCTTCTTCTTCTTCTTCTTCTTCTTCTTCTTCTTCTTCTTCTTCTTCTTCTTCTTCTCCTTCTCCTTCTTCTCCTTCTCCTCCTTCTCCTTCTCCTTCTCCTTCTTCTTCTTCTTCTTCTTCTTCTTCTTCTTCTTCTTCTTCTTCTTCTTCTTCTTCTTCTTCTTCTTCTTCTTCTTCTTCTTCTTCTTCTTCTTCTTCTTCTTCTTCTTCTTCTTCTTCTTCTTCTTCCAGCCTTTGGATATAACGAACGGATGGTCACCGCGAGTACGAGCGCTTAAAGGCTCTCCCCTTAATATACACTGAATAAGGCTGTGCCCATAGCAACAAGATGAAGCACGGATACATGCAGTTTGTCCCTGCGTGTTGTTGCCAGGCGACAGGGTATAAAAAAAAATTGCAATGTTTTTACTGCCCGAAGTTATTGTCGAAGATATGAGGCATGCCTAAATGCGGATTAAACTTTACCCGTAATGCTTGGTTTAGCATGAATTGATATGACAGCGCAGGTATATGTGTGTGCGCACTTTTTTATTTTGTCTTCACCGATGTGCGGCTGTCCAGGCCGGGGAGCGTGCCAGCGAGCGAGAGGAGTCTGACTGGCGTCGGCCCTGTGTATCCGAAGATTACCGTTTGTTTCTTCTGATGTGTCAGGGAGCATTCGCAATGGGTGTCGAGGCAGTAGGTTTGCCGCAAGACAGCATAAGTAGGCCGTTCACGAAAGCCTTGAGGAGTGTCTAGCTACTGCCGCCATGTTGTAACCCAAGACCCTCGTCTGTCTTTATCAACAGACTAGTTAGGAAACCGAGCTTACCAGAGTGCAGACGTAGTATATGCGATACCGAATATTTTTCGCTAAAGTTGAACAAACAGTATGGGCACCCGTTTCTCTATCAGTGGATTTTATTCAGTACTCCGAAACCCGTCACCGCCTTTTATTTCAGACATGTTTTGTAACCACATGCTAGTGCGAAGTTTTCGTCTCTGTAGTTAGACACTTGAGCTTCTAGAACATGAATGAACGTGGGGAGCTGAAGCAGTGAAGAGGAGTGAAAGCTGACACAGTAGGATACTGAAGATAAAGAGCAAAGGCAAAGGAAGAAAATGACCAGACATGAAGCGAGCCCAATATGTTGTGAAAGAACCAAATGCGGCGCTTCGGTGCATATATGTATGTATACACGTCACATCACGAAGCCAGTGGACATAAGCGCCTCACCTCTGTAGCGCTCGGCTTGATGCAGTGAAGTGGCGCGGGAAGAACAGATATAGTTTAACTAATTAGTCCTCAATTGAGGGGCACTGCTTTAGATGCCTCGTAGTAACACCGGACTCAGCGGATGCATAAGGTTTCTGGCGGACAAGAGAACGAAAACATGAGTAGGAAACCGACGAAGACCCCACCTTGTCGTGCGGCCCATGCGGCGAACAGGACCTTGCGACGGCAGGGCCCTGGTATGCGTGCTACCGAAGATAAAGCAATGTGGATTCGAGAAAACCTAGAGTACGAGTACCGCGACAACCGAGGCGCAGTGGTTAAGGCGAGTAGATTCACAAGCGCGTGCCACCGAAGCGAAAGCAAGTAAGCATCAGTGCCAAGTGGCAGCCGAAGAAGCATTAAAAGCTGTTAGGCACTTCATGGAGAACCCATTTGCTCTTCCTGACATCGCTTGTCGAGTTGTCACGGTAATTCGCGTGAAAGAGTAGTAACCCAGTTGTCAGGTATTATTATTATTATTATTATTATTATTATTATTATTATTATTATTATTATTATTATTATTATTATTATTATTATTATTTTATTATTATTATTATTATTACTGACACGGGAGCCACACAAACCTTATATCTTCTATCACTGTGCTTCAGGATTCCGGCAGCAGTCGCCCTTTTACGTGCATCAAACAGCATAGACAACAGCGCAAATATGCGTAATGGCCACCAGGAGTCTGCCCACGGCCCCGATGCCGTCGTAAGAGACTTGTACCAACAAAGAGCATCAGAGACGCTGGCGGCCTTTGCTTAGGCGCCGTTTCCCGTTCTCCGCTGCTCTCATAATTGTACCTTCTCGCGTGGTGGCGGCGGTGGCGGCGGTGGCGGCTAATTTAGCTACGGCGCGCCGATCGCGGTCCCACAGTTGACTCAACCGCTGAGCGCAGTACCTCGGCGCGGAGATTCGTGCAGAGATCACACGCGAAGCACGTCCCGTCGGTAAACTAAGCCTGGCTTGCCGTCTCAAGCACGTTCGAGCAAACAGGCCTAGTGGGTCTGTGCCGATGGAATGCGAGATCATCACACGCTCAGTTTCACCGAGTCGGCGGCGCGCGCGGCTTGGTAGCCTGAGCGCGAGCACGTGCTCTTTCCTCTTGCTTCTCTTGCCATTCTGCACACACAAGTCCGGGAATAAAGGTCGACTTGGTAGGAACCTGCCGAAGTTTTCTCAAGGAGCGAACGGCCACCAACTTTTCAAGCCCCTCGGCGTCGCGTGGGCTGCGCACCGTCCTTGCAGGACTTTGTCCAAACTGAAGCTGTGCGTTAGCAAGTAAAGAATAATGGGAAGAATGAGTCCCCGCTGAGCGTCAAAAAACACGCATTGTCATCCGGGACATGGGCAGCCAGTGGGAGCGATTCTTTCGGGACAAATTGCGATTTTAAGGCTAGAGCCCTTTTTTCATGCTTGGCGTCGCCAGAGAGTGTGGATAAGAATCCGTCGGCAGAGCACATCTGCATGAAGTGATACTTAACAAGAAAAAACGCTGCAGGGGGCGACTGGATTTCGAACCTGTGCCAGAACGAACCAATCAGCTTACCTGAATCAAGCACGCGGGCACTATGCCATTGCCGCAGCCGATCACGCCTCGTTTAAAACTGCAACACACGTTCCCGCTGTGCAGTAAACATTATCGTCTTCACCATTTTCCATCTGCAACGCATTTTCGCGGCGTCGCAGAACCGAAAAATTTAAAAACGATGCCGACGCTTCTAGTGTCGTAATTGCAGCAGCAACGCTCTGGCCTGCGCATTTCTCCACGGCAAGTTCTGCACTGCTCTCAGAATTGTCTATTTTTGCCTAAACTTACCGTGAAAGCTATTACAAAAATTTTCCCTCCAAGCATTCGTGTCACTTGTGAGAACTGGCATTGCGGCGTCGTATTAAAAAGTTCGTGTGATACCACAAGAGAATAGACGACGGAGCGTCGTCTGCGATGCAGGTTGCAATATCAAAGGACACGTCTGTTTTATTGCGAAAGCAATACTACGCCAGGTTTCGCCATTTCGCCGTAACAGAGTACCCTTAACGGTCGGTGGTCGGTCATGTGACAACTGACGTCACACTAGAGCGAGAGACAGGGTACCAAGTCGGCTCTTCAGCCCGCCGCAGCTACGCTCCACGGCCGGTCGACCATCTGAGAACGGTGGCAAGCGATTGATTGACGTCATGCAAGTTGAAAGAGCTTGCAGGCCTTGGTGAGGTTCATTGGGCTACAGAAAGAAGAATCTGTGAAGCAATAATAAAGTTTGGAGACGTCAAAAAAATATGCCTTTCATTTCGTGGGTACCCAGGAGATAGCAATGTGCACCACCACAAGCGAAACACTTTGCGTAGCCAAGCGGACATTGCTTTCGCAATTTCCTGGCTTAACTAAAGGTAAGCCGCAGCTACTTTTTTCTTTCGTGGACGATTTACACAGTGGTTGTCCCTAAAGCAGAAATGCTTGATGAACATGTTACTACATAAAAACGATATAGAGTAATACTTTCTTCGGATTAGTTAAGGCACGGTCATATAGTCAGTGGGCGGCGGGGCTGCACTGATCTGTCACATTACACCGGCGACGACGTCAGCATGACCAACGGTCGCCTATCGCCGTAGTGTGAGGTTTTCGGCCCGAGACGCCGATGGAACTAATCAGAGGACGGTCGCCTAATCTGTTTTGGTCAGATTGGAGGCTGAGCGAGAACTTAACGCGCGATGACATCCTAACAGCTGCGCTTGTTTGTAGCTAAACCGAGTTAGAAAATAGAAGGCAAGCAGCTGCACTTTATATATTCCCACTTCTCATCAGCAATGAGCTTGGCCAGAAACGTCAGTTGGTGCCGAACTGCCATCCCGTTCCACGACGAGTAGGCCTAGCGCGTATAACCATGGAGGAAGCAATTTTTTTTCTTCCTCCATGACTGTAACGCGGGGTTCGGGTCTGCCATTTCGGCGATTGTGGAGCGCGCATTCACAAGCTTTAACGGTTGCCTATGACCATCGAGTGCAGTTCTGGCAATATTGACCCCAAATCGATGACTTCTTGCATCGTAAACCGCATGCACATCGGGCGGGAAGAGCCGACGTGACCCTGTCTGGTTAGCAATAGGAGGGCAGCCGGCCGCTCTCGGCGCCGCTTGTGGGTATACCCGGCGCAGGCAGGGGACGTAGCAGCCTCGGCGCTCCTTGCAGAGCTATTGAAGTTTGTAAACAAATAAAGGTGCAACTGATGCGAAAAGAAGGGGATAGTTTTGGCATTGCTAGCTCAGCTTGCATTTTATACCGTGCCAAGGAGCAGCATACACCAGTCATATGCAAAAGCTATGTAAACAAACGCACTGGGGTCGCAGCCGTAACCCGCGAATCGGCGCATGCCTGTGAGAGTTCAGGGCTCACACACTCAATACTAAATGGCGTATGCTTACGTTGAAGCACTTACGAGTCATGTGCTGGACAAGCACCAGAAAAACGCAAGATTATAGGCTCGTTCGGCCGGTTGAGGCGAGACGGAGACAACGGCGGCTGTGAGGCTCTTGTTCAGTGCGGGCAGTGAAGCTCATTTGAATCGCGTTGGGGTTTGCCATGATGGGACTGAAGCGGCAGCGGCAGCGCATGCTTTCTTGCGCTGGCCGTAACCATACTGGACATAGTTTTGCAGAAATGCTTTGCAAGTCGGAAATAATTGACTATCACGCGCCGTGTAACACCACCTCAATAGGTAATGCTAAAAGAGGTTTTATTTCACTGAATATATCAAATGGAAGTAACTTTCGTCCATGACTGTCTCCATATGGCAAATTCAAATTTAGGCGTTTTTCAAATGCCCTGTTTCGTAAACAACTGTTCTGCCTGATTCCACCCCCCCCCCCCCCCCTAGTTCAGTTTATTGGTCGATAAACTTCAGACGTGACTTCAGAGCATTTATCCATTTGTAATAAGGAATATTAGGTAGCGTGAACCAAATCGGATGTGAAGAAGGTAAAAGGAAGAAGCCAGCAAAGGTTTCATGAAAATGAAGAGCCAGCTTTGTGATTCTAAAGAAATGAGCCTAAGATAAAGAGAGCTGCGACTTTTTCCTGTAGTCATATAGCAAGTAGCTGTTAGGCGTTACGACGAGAAAATCATCGATTTTTAACGGACAACGTGCGAAGCCAAGGACCCTGATGCTGAGGTGCATCAAGAGTTGTCTGCACCGCCTTTTTCTTTTCTCTATCGAACACACGCACGCACGCACACACATCGCCGTGGCGGTCCAGTGTTTTGGGCGCTCGACTGCTGTGCCCAGGGAAGCGAGTTCAAATCCCGTCCGTGAGGCTGCTTTTCGATGGAGGCAAAGAGCAAGGAGCCCATGTGCTGTGCGATGTCAGTGCACGTTAAAGAACCCCGGGTGATCGAAATTTCCGGAGCCCTCCCCTATGTCGTGTCTCATCGCATGAGTCGCTTTGGAAAGTTAAACCCCACAAACCAACCAACCAATCAACAAACCGACCGACCGGCCGACACACACACACACACACACACACACACACACACACACACACACACACACACACACACACACACACACACACACACACACACACACACACACACACACACACACACACACACACACACACACACGCGCGCGCACACGCACACGCACGCGCACACGCACACGCACGCGCGCACACGCACGCACGCGCACACACACACGCACACACACACGCACACACGCACACACACACGCACACGCGCACACACACGCACACACGCACACACACACGCACACGCGCACACACACGCACACACGCACACACACGCACACACGCACACACACGCACACACACACACACACACACACACACACACACACACACACACACACACACACACACACACACACACACACACACACACACACACACACGTGCCTGTGTAGACTCGACACAAACTGTTCTGTTATTTTTTTTTTGTTTTCACATTGACTTAGTGACGGAGCCGAGAAAGCGAGATGCCGCAGAGTTATACCACCTTCCGCGCAAATATATACTCGGAACAGAATTTGAGGCTGAAAGGAGCCACAAGGTTTTCCCCTCACTGTTGCTGAACTTCCACGCAGAATAAATGCGCGCTTTCTTTTCTGTTAGTTGAGGTGAGTGAAAAAGAATGGGTTCTGTGGCTCTTATGACGGATCTTCACTCTCTTTCCGAGCGCATCAGGATAAAGAAACTGTAGTCGCCGCAGAATATTGCAGGAACAAACTGCATTGCGTTGTGATATCGGGGCACGCGTTCGAAGTAATTTGATCATAACCAGTAACCTAATCTTGAGCTGGTCTGATTTGATTTATGGGGTTTAACGTAACAAAGTGGCTCAAGATATCAGGGATACCGTATTGGAGCGCTCGGTATATTTTCGACAGCCCGGGGTTCATTAATGTGCATTGTCATCAAGCAGAACACGGACGGGTGCCTCGCGTTTCGCCTTTATCGAAACGCGGCCACCGCTTCCGGGATCGAATCCGCGTTAGTCGAGCACCCCAACCTCTCAGAGACCGCGGTGGGGCTTGAGAATGTTAGTTTTGTTCTAGCTCCTCATACACAGGGTCAGCAGTGACACTGATCAGTTTTCCGTATTCTGTGTTCTCGTGTCATGTCGCTGAGAAGCCACTGCGGTGGAGAATTAGAGTGAGGAGCGCTACGTTCGAATACTCGGCACCGCCGGGCATGTGCTGTCCTTTGTAGGAAGTGCATGCCTGGCGTTAGGGTTTTTTTAAGAAACATACGGATAAAAAATGCAACTAAATGTGCTTAGGGAAAATTACCACGACAGTCACGAATGACTGCGATGAATGATTTTCATATACAGTCGTAAGTAAAAGTGGTGTACAGCACTCAGCCAGTGACAGTGTTCGAGAAAACTGCATCGAAATACCATCTAGCGACAAAGTAAAGGACAGCGACAGTTACACAAGCATGTGGATTAAATGGGGCACTGCCACTATTGCCTCGTTCTTAGATATCTGTTGCTTGATGAAGTTGGCACGCAGTTTTCTCGAGCTCTGCCACCGGCTGAGTGTTGTATACCACTTTTGCTCACGACTGTACAACACCGCACATAGGTTAAGGGAAATGCTATATTCACATGAAGCAAAGGAAGGGTTAATAAATAGAGCCATAAAAAGGTTTTCGAGATGTCATTTTGTTTCCTATTCTGTGCACCATATCGTTGGAGAAGCTAAGTGGTGTTTGTTTCGCTCAACAATAGTAATACACCTCGCGTGTAACCCTTTCAGAATCTCTAAAGCTGTTTCTTGGGCTAGTTGGTAGATTTTGCACATTTTTGGCGCAGCCTGAAGCGCAAAAAAGGAAGACAGGGACGTGAGAGACACGCAGGACACAGCGCTAACTTGCAACTGCATTGTATTGATGGCGCAGAAGCATACATATATACAGAAGATAGTGCATAAAAAAAACAAAGAAAGAGAGATGACACTTATCGCATGCACATGCCATTACCATCGAGAAACGCGATTTCTTTATCTGCCAGACTAATCGATGGAGTACTAACGCAATCAGCTGCTTTCTTGCGAGTCATGTGTGCCTAGATTATTTCATGCGTGTATTTATCTTTCCTATTTGCCTCCACAGTGCACTCGTTGAATAATGGCTTGCAAGTTATAGCAGGGCAACCATGACAATGTTCGGACATGTTACTATTCCTTGGTTGGGCCACATTACGCTTGTGTTCTGCAAGTCTTTCCTTTAAACACCTGCCAGTTTGCTCTATGTATACTCAACCACAAGTCAAATGATTACGGTATACCACCACCTTGTACACACTCTATCAACTTATTTCTATGCCTTCTGATGCATTCCTTTTGGCGGCTTGGAACTGGGTTTGGGATTCTTTATAACTTCAACAGCTTTCCTTGGGCAGAGAAAACCAACCTCACACTTGCCTTTTTTGCACCCTCTTGAGTCTATGCGAAATTCCGTAGAAATACGGAATGACTGCTGTCTTTCTACATTCGGTGGGCTTCTTGGAACTGATTCTTCGACATTTCTTCAGCAGAATTTCTGCCACCGAAACGAGCAAGTCTTTGGGATATCCAGCGGCAGAAAGGCGACTGGCCTGCTCGCTAAGGCTGATGGGTATCAAGAGAGGACATGCTTTTTTCATGGCGTTATTAAAACACATATTGACTATTGCCTTTTTTTTTTACAAGTTTTGTATGGGATGATGAATGCGACCAGAGTGGTTTGTTAGCCCTAGCTTGGTAATACCAGCTTACGTGGGTGTCAGAGAGTGTTAGAATTAGGTCTAAAAACTGCAATTTGTTGTTGTTGTTTCTACCGAATGTAGTCGTTTCTACCGAAGTGCCGTTTGTGCAAAGCTAGCCTTCTTTGCCCGGCATCGCAGAGAATGCTGAAAGAGGGATAGTGTAGATGCTTTTAGCATAGAGGAGATGTGCTAGCATAGATGTATAACGGTTGACCGGACACCCCTCATGCACTTGCAGTGGCCACACGTTGCGCCACCTCTAATACGGCGCGTGAGCAAGAACCGCTATACGTCGACGCTAGTACGTTTCCTCTGCGCTGAAACGCTACAGTTGAGGACCTGTTAGATAAGACACAACAATAGAACACGGCTGTCTGCCTGCCTGTCTGCCTGTCTGTCTGCCTGCGCGAAGGAGACCGTGTAGATGCTGTGCACGCGAGATGCCACTCGACACGCGTTGAAAAATGCATCATAAGCGAGCATTCAGTCCAGGCTCGAGTACACTGAAGCATTCTTCTGTTTTTATTTTGCATCCGACATCTATGCTTGCATCCGACGTTGAAGCACTCAGCGACCGCCTGCACTCACCGCTCCCAACACCGCTTCGAGGCGGCCAAGAAGCCGAGAACAGCGAACGGCTACAGCAACGCGATCACTTTAGTCACTCTTGGGCTGAAAAAAAAAAAAAAAAAAAAAAAGTCAAAAGCTCTTAGTGAAGAAAGCCTTAGCGCAGCGGAGATGTCTGCCGAACTGCGCTGTGGTTCCCGAGGTAAATTTTCCTCGAGCAGATAGGTATTTAAAGAATGCGAAGAACGAGCGATGATCCCGCCCCATTTGCTTTGCGTTGCTTTTGCAACACGAGCGACTAACCCTACGCGCAAACAGTAGCGGTTAAGTGACATCAGGCGGTTGTTAAAAAGAAAAAAAGGCTGGGAGTGTGCGGCGAAGGCAGACCTTGAATGGAGGGTGCGGGGAGGGGGGATATGTTCGCCGGGAATGGTGAAATAATGTGTAGAACAAGGGAAGAAGGCGTCCTGTAGATTGCTCTTAGCGGAATAGAAGAAGGCATTTTCCAGACTTAAAACGCGAAAGAAAGCGGCCATAGTTCGTCGAAATGCAAGCGTCTCGCGTGTGTTTCGAAACGGGAGGCGAGCAGGAAAGAAAAAAAAAAAAATGGAGTGAGCCCGCAAGTAGCACAGTACAATGAGAGGTAAAGCGGCAAAAAGCAGCAATCGCGGCGGCCACGGAAGAGACATGTAGAGAGACTAGCGCGCGGTGCTCCAAAGTTGTTTTTGCTCGTGCTAATGTTTCCAGTGCTTCGTCACAAGCGCCCCTCGGCTCGCCAGCAGTAACGAATGCGCATTTTCCCATCGGCTAAAGTGTTCCCGCGCTTTCAGCCGAGGCACGTCACGATCGTAATTCAGTGCTCTTCCGCCAAGTTTCTGCCTTGTTTCACTTTGGGCTGCGACGTTGTCATTTTACTTCTTCTCAAACGCCGTTTCCTGTCCCCAGTTTGTATAGCCTCTTTACCGTCGTGTTTCGCCGAAATGCAATGAAACGAAATGGCTAAAATGTTCCTCTTTGAAAGCTATTACGCGGCATCTAGTACGACATACCTGATTTGTCGATTCTTTACTCCTTTTATTTCGCCCTTTTCTTTTCTTTTTTGTGTGTGTGTGTGTATCAAGCGGGCCCGTCCGCACACACGGCCGCCAAAAACAAAGGGTTGGGACGGAGAGTGCAGGAGCGCGCGCACTCCCCGCGCGCGTCCGCCATTTACGGCGTGTCAGTAGCACTAAAGTCCCCCATTACTGTCCTAAAGGGTGATTTGCGCTCTACTAAAAAGTGCCGAAGTCATGCCCTCGCCCAGCGTCCGAGGTGAAGCTCGAAAGTGCCGTTGGGAGACCACTCAAAGAATTTCAGCATCACGCACTACAGCGCTAGTATAGGCATGAAATACTTTTTTGTTTTTGAAACAAAAGGAAAGTTTCCTTGCTAGCCAAGTTGTAGCTTCAGTTGTGCTCGCTCACCACATGTTAGGACTTCGGAAAGAAAAAGAGGGATGTTCACTGAAACGATAAGCTGATTCGCTGCATGGTTCAAAACTCAAGGGCATCATTGTGGCGCAGAGTGCGTCGTAACCTTGACTTTCACATTGTCCTAACGTGGGACTCAAGAATAATGTGAAATGCCTGCCTGACTTCTCATGAATAGTCCGCTAGCCTGCTTGGCTGAAAGAGTGTCATTAGTTGTTAGTAGTGAAATTAGCATGGTCTTAATGATTGGTTTCCGATTGAGAAAGGGGTGAGACAAGGCTGCATACTGTCGCCCTGCCTTTTTAACCTATATGCTGAGTGCATCACGAGGAAGGCCGGTCTGGACGAGTCTTCAGCTGGAGTGAAGATTGCTGGAAAATGTATTAACAACCTTAGATATGCGGATGATACCACTTTAATGGAAGAAAGTGAAGTGGAACTCAAGAGACTTCTGATGCGCGTACAAGAAGAGGTGAAGGTTTGGGCTTAAACTGAACATTAAAAAGACAAAGATCATGGCGTCTTGCCCTATCAAGTCCTGGAGCATCAAGGGACAAGAAGTGGAAGCTGTGACAGATTTTCTCTTCTTGGGCTCCAAGATTACCCCGAAAGGAGACTGCAGCCATGAAATTAGGAGACGCCTGCTTCTGGGAAAGAGAGCAATGGTTAGCCTTGACCGCCTAGTAAAGAGCGGAGACATTAGTCTGCCAACCAAGATCCGTATAACTCGTGCTATGGTCTTTCCAGCTGTGATGTATGGATGCGAGAGTTCGACTGTGAAGAAGGCTAACCGCCGAAGAATTGACGCGTTTGAATTGTGGTGCTGGCGAAGACTCTTGAGAGTTCATTGGACTGCCAGAAGAACAAATCAGTCGATATTGTCGACCATAAACCCTGACTGCTCACTGGAGGGTCAAATTCTAAAGTTAAAGCTTAGCCACTTTGGCGATGTGGTGAGAAGAGAGGAGTCGCTGGAGAAAGCTTTGATGTTGGGAAAGGTTGAGGGTTACCGGAGAAGGGGTAGGCAGCGAACGCGATGGTTTGATGGCATCCTCGAGGCGCTGCAGATGAAGTTATGTGATGTTAGGAAGATAGTGAGAGGCCGGAAAGGGTGGCGTGATAGGGTTCATAGGGTCACGAAGGGTCGGAGACGACTGAACTGAACTGAAGCGTGTACGCTTCATAGCGTCCGTCACCGTTTGAACTGCCCTCTTTCTAAACTCCCATGTGTATCTGAAGTGACCTACTGCTCCTTCAGAGGTCTCGGCTGAGAATGGGAAAAGCTGCCGACTAACCGTTTAATCAGTCGATGCAGGCGGTACTACGTATTCGCGAAAACATAAAAGCAAAAAAGTAAGCTTACTGATTGAGGGGGCCGCTGAGATGAACAGCTTCTGAGACGGCACATGAAAGGGCCAGGCTAAAGAGCGCTTTGGCCTCCCAGAGACGGGCGAATATAATCAATGCCCCCTTTTTTACCACCGCATCGTGGAGAGCTTTATTCCGACTTTATTCCATGGTGTCTTTAGTCAAACTGTCTTTGGTCATCAAATGAAAACGTGACTTAGGCTATCCTCATTGTTTGTCTTCTAATAGGTTGGAAATATTTTTCATTCCTCATTAGAAAGACTTTGCCACCAGCCCCTCCTAAAAGCATATGAAGTTGTTTTTATTTATCTACCGCACTACGGATATCCGGGTATGGAAAACTCTGTAATTGAACTAAATAAGTCCAATGTATTTACGTGTGTAGAAAACATTCTTACACGAAGTTTTTATGCACCTCTTGCACGTGTATTACATGAGCATATGCCACTTTTGTGAACAATGTTTTCTTTTTCCCAAGGTCTCTGATATGACTTATAAAGAATTCGTCCCCACACTTGTTGCATGGACCTATCTGATAACGCTAATGAGTCCGGCCGCGAGCGCATTTCGCAGATATAGAGACGACCCTGTTCCGAATCCTCTTAATTTTCATCTGACTATCGTCCATGTGATTCAGTTAAAAAAAAAAAATAAAACAATATAGCCGAACCTTTCTAAAAGGCCTACAGGCAAAATGCATACTTGAAATCTCGTATTTGAATTTGTAGTTTGAAATTCACAGTGCCCTTTGTCTATTTACTGGCTTGAAATTTTTACTCCTCAGTTTCGTCAGCGCCATCTTATGGCATTACGTATTTTTCTGTCATGTAGCTTCCTTCCTCCTGTCCCCGCTCCCCTCCTTCAACTTCCCTTTACTTTAATGTACCATCATGGTGATTTTAAACATGTCGGCCGAAATTTGTCTTTCGTAAACAGCTTTGTCTACAGTATAATAGTATTTTCATTGGCTGTAGCAGCGGTGTCCCAACCACCAACCACGGCACCAGGGCTCTTTCTCTTTCCATCGGTGTACAAGAACCAGCAGAGAGTGCTTGACGTATTGTTACCAAGCAGCTCGGAACAAGCGCAAAGTAAATGTTTTTAGGTTGCTTTTTTTTCGTTAACTTAAATCGATGGACGAGTTAGTTATTTATAGCCACTCGAGCAGAAGCCAAATAGAGTTAGTGCGGTGTGACATTATATTATTTCCTTTCCCTGCGAGCAGAAGCATCGTTTTCCTTCGCGTCGACTTATGACGAAAAGTCCCCCGGCATGAGAGAGAGAAATAATTCAACAATGCGGTATTGCTCGAAGAAGACATGTGGCCAGATTTAGTGTCGATTATGTTTTTTTTATATTATCTCCTTTCCCATCCGACAAAGATAAACGGTGACCGGCTCCCATAAAGATATTATTGGCTCTACTGGCAGGATATGAGAAATGGCTCGCCGGAGGCCACAACCGCGTGAGAAGCGGCGAGTGAGGGAAGCTGAATCGGACGCGTATTTTATTTATAACGCAGAAATATATTTCGCATGAACTATTCAATGCGCCTTCCAGAGCTGTCAGCGGCATACGCCGCCGTGCCGTCTCAGTGACGTCACGACATTCCTCCAAATGCCTGACCAGGTCAGTCTAGGCCCGCTTTGTATCACTAAACTGTGGCAGTGGTGTCGACGCAAGCGATGGTGCCTATGAATCATGGGGAAAGTTATGAACAGTGTAGCTATGTTTAGCTACTTTTCGCCAAATCGGATAATTCACAGACACCCTGGAAAATTTCAACTTGGTTACTTGGCTCTATTGTGGCTGGCTGTTGAAATCAAAACTCGGGAACAATTAATGAACTTTTTTTTTTTCGCAATGCTTCGAGTGCATGTTTGCTTCAGATAGCCAAAGTGCCAATATGACCGATATTATCCTGTTATCCTTGCCCAATTTTCTGTAGTTTTACGTGTTTCCTTACAGGTTTCTTTTCCCGGTTAGACTCCCCTCATATCTTTCTTCTCCTTCTCCTCCTTCTCCTGCTCCTCCTACGTGTAACAATGTCATAATATTTAAATACTTCCCTCCCCAGCGTTCACTTATATTTCACCAAACATTTTCTCCCAGTTGACGGGTTGTAGC